>NC_090931.1:572915251-573218281 GCF_040938575.1 Ambystoma mexicanum | reverse complement strand
TGTTTAGAGTGTTTGGGTCTGGATCACCGTTGGGACTCCTGTTTTTACTGCGATTCCCTTTTGGTCCGGGCTCTTAAGCGTCGGTTGGAGCGGTGGGAGGAGGTGTTCCGACAAACTCCTTCTTCGCATTTTCAAGCGTTCATCGACGAAAAGAGGAGACGCCCAGTAAGTTCTTTACTTTTCAGAGCACCCTGGCAGGGAGACACCTTTCCGGGTTCCTCCCGGACCGGGAGGGGCGTTGATCGCTCTGTCACCAGGTTTCGCCCTGAGGTGCCCGTTGGGCCTAATAATTATACCGGAGTTTTCACTGAGGGTCTCCCTAAGGGGCCTGTGGATACCAGAGTACATTCCGAGGCCCCTCCTGTGGGGGCTGCTTGTAGACCCAGTTCTGCTGAGTCGTTTGGTACCGGAGCTTGCTCTTAGGCCCCTCTGTCGGCTTCCCTCAAAAATAAGACCGGGGTTTGCCCCGAGGCCTTGACGGGGCTTGGTGTTATCGAACGGATGTTCGAGGCCTGCGCCAGTAAGGCTGTTACCAGACCTGGGTCCGAGGTCCCTCGCACAGAGGCTAAAGTTAGCAACATTTCTGAGAGGCCTGGCAAGGCCTTATCGGTGAAGGTTGTTTCTCACCGTTCCCGCTCTTGTGGCGACACCAGATCTGTTGAGGGGGCAAAGAAGGAAAGTTCTTCTTTTACCGGCAGTGCCGAGGTCCTTCCTGGGAAGGCTAATTTGGCGATTGGTATGTCGCAGAAACATTCCAGGCCACATAGTACTGGCTCTGCAGAGGTTCCTTATGTTAAGGCTAAAGTTAAGACCCCTGATCCATCGACGGGGAGCCCTGCCTCACTTCCTCACGTGCCACAGTTCCCCTCAGGTGATGACAAAATGGCGCCCGTTGCCACCACGACCGTGGCGGCCATTTTGGGTGCTACCCCTACAACTACGCCATCGGCCTCAGGTGTAGGGCTTGGTTCCGTGGGTGAACATAGGTTCCTTGTGCACATCCTTATCGGCCAGTTTTTGATTGGAACACTCGGATGCCCCTTCCGCACAATGTTTTGTTGCCTGCGGGGTCGGCACCTTTGATTTATGTGGATATGTCGGTGGATGGACCGGTGTGGCACCCTTCCCCGTTACGTTCCTGGAATTGTCCTCCTCATGAGAGGCTTCTTCTGGTTCCAGAACAGTCCCCGGAGGATGCCTTTTTCGGCAAATTTCAGACGCTCATGCGTACCGACCCCATGAGGGAATATTTCAAAGGGCTTTTTAGGGAGATATGTCCGCCCGCACCTCTGGCCCCATCCGTTCCTCCGGTGGTTCCGCCGGCGCCTCCCTTGCCTACAGTGCCTTCCCTGACTCTTCCGCCTTTTTCCCCCATTGTCCCCCGTGGACAAGGCAGCGGCTGACGCGGTTCAGCAGGATCCTGACCTGTCGGATGACGCGCAAGGCGATCAGGACGAGGACCTTCCCCGCTCTATCAAAGCTTTTCATGACCGGGTACTGGACATGTGCTTCTTGGATGTTCGGGTGCCCGAGGCACCCGCTCCGCAGGAGGGCGTGCTTTCTGGGGCGTTCACCCTGTCTCCTTTGGAGCATACCGGCCTGTTCTTGCAGAAGGACGTTCTGGCCGAGGTCTGCATGGTCTGGGAAAAGCCACACTCTGGACTTTTCGTCAATAAGACAATTGACACACGATACAGGCTAATAATAATAATAGTAATAATAATAATAATACTTTCTTCGGAAGAGGTGGCCCTGTCGTCTTGTCCCCCCCCCCCCTCCACAGTGGTGGCTGTGGCCACTTTGCATTCCAGACCTGCAGCATCCTCTTCCACGGCGGCTACTCAGGTTCTTGGAAAGGAGGATAAGCTCCTTGACTCCCTTGGGAGAAAGATTTTCGCCAACTCGGCCTTGCAGCTCAGGCAGACCAATGCCGAACTGGTGTTAGCGGGGGCTAATATGCAGATGTGGAAAGGTCTGTCGGAGTTTGAGGAGTTCATTCCGGTCGAGAAGCTGGAAGACTTCAAAGCGGGATTATCCGATGCCAGGGTCTTGGCCCAGGATCTCCTGGAGGCTGCAGCTCATCACGTAGACACCTCGGCTCGGGGCCTTATGCTGAGGGTTTATACCTCACGGCAGGCTTGGCTGCATGCTGCTAAATTCTCGAAAGAAGTGCAGGACAAGGTGTTAGACCTTCCGTTTGATGGTAAAGAGCTCTTTCATTCTACAAAAGATGTAGAGCTGACCAAGACGAAGGATAGCACTCAGACAGCTAAGTCCTTGTTGGTCCTTGTTAAAGCCCCTTTCAAAACCTAGAGACCGTTGTCGCAAAGCCGACCCTCCTCTGGCTTTAGGGGCTTCCTAGACCGGAAATCTCGCAGGGTGCATACCCCTTCGGGAAATAACCGCCGGAGGCAACAACGGACTCTGTTTTTCTCCCGCTCCTCAGCCTCCTCCTCCTCAGGTTCAGGTGGCAACACCACCGAGAAGCCTACAAAATGAGGGTTCTCTGCACTCGCACGAGACCCCGGTGGGAGGACGCATCGTGTCTCATTGGGAGGCGTGGCAGACCATCACCGAAGACAGATGGTCTGCCACGCCAGTCGCTCAGGCGGGCTTCTGCTTACCCTTACCCCCTACCCCACCTTTCAACCCTCCTTTTCAGCTGTCGGGCCCGCCCTACCTCAAAGCCGAGGTTCAGAAACTTCTGGACCTCAGAGCTGTAGAACCCGTTCTCCTTGGGGAGCGAGGGGAGGGCTTCTACTCCCGGCTGTTTACGGTGCCCAAACCCAACCAGGCTGGCCTGCGCACCAACTTAGACCTTTCCCAGTTCTATCTTTTCCTACCCCAAGAGAAATTCAAGATGATCACGCCCGGCCAGATACGGTCCTCCTTGCAGATGGGCGCAATCGCGTGGTGGATCTTCAGGATGCGTTCATGCATATTCTGATTTGGAATCCACACAGGAGATACCTCCGTTTCTCTTTGGGAGAGGAGCACTTTCAGTTTCGGGTGCTTCCTTTCGGCCTCAGCTCTGCGCCGCGTGTCTTCACGAAGATGATGTCGGTGATTGCGGCCTATCTTCGTCTGCAGGGTATCCATGTGTATCGGTATTTGGATGACTGGCTCTTACGCAGTCCTTGCCCGCTGAAAGCAGCGGGCAATCTTCAGTCTCTCCTTCAGCTCCTGTTCCATCTTGGGCTGTTTGTGAACTGGCGGAAATCTTCCATGACGGTCTCGCAGGACTTGATTTTCTTGGGTTTTCGCTGGAACACGATCGACTGCAGAGTGTACCTGACCGGGGACAGATTAGCGGATCTGTTAGCCATGTGTCCGGTGTTTGCGCAGTCGGAGAGCATGTCGGCCTGGTGGTTCCAGAGGCTTCTGGGCCTCATGGGCTCGTGCGCTTTGGCTCTTCCTCTTGCTCTCCTCAAGGTGTGGCGGACTCAGATGGCTCTTCTGAGTTCTTGGCGTCAGGCTGTGGACTCGGATTCCAAGCTGATAATGATTCCGGCTTCTATGAGTGGACCTGGAATGGTGGTCCTCTCTCAGCAACCTGTCAGTGGGTGCGAGGTTTCAGGACCCAGCCCCTACGGTTACAATCACAACGGACTCCTTCCTCCTGGGGTGGGGTGCGACGTTAGATCCTATTCAGGACTCGGATCTCTGGTCGCCTCAGGACAAGCTCCTCCACATAAATCATTTAGAGCTTCTGCCGATCTTCCTAGCGCTCAGGGAGCGCTCAGACCGATCATAGCCAACAAGGTGGTCCGCATACGCACGGACAATGCGGTGTTGATGTATTACATCACCAAGCAAGGAGGAACCAAGTCTCCCCCTCTCTTGGACCTGTCAATCCAGATTTGGGAGTGGGCTGTGCTTCATGGTGTTTGGCTGCTTGCAGTGCACATCCCGGGCCAGCTGAATGTCACAGCGGATGCCCTCAGCCGGCGGACAGTGGTCAGCTACGAGTGGGAGTTGAAGGCGGTGGTCCTCTCATGGATTTTCTTGCGTTGGGGCACACCGGAGGTGGACCTCTTCGCTACGGCGGTAAACAAGAAGCTTCCTCAGTATGCCTCCAGAGGGGAGCTGGAAGCCTCCTCTCTGGGGGATGCTCTCGAGATTCCATGGCACAACATGAGAGCTTATGTCTTCCCGCCGCTGCCTCTAGTTCATCGAGCAATTTGGAAGTTGAAGAACTCTGTCAACTGTTCCCTTCTTCTCATAGCTCCGTGGTGGCCGGCCAGGTTTTGGTTCTCGGAACTTCAACACCTGTCGGTGTATCCGCTGATCAGGTCACCAGTGATCCCCGATCTTCTTCATCAGGGGGAACAGCAGATGTGGCACCCTGCCCCCACAATCGCTCAGCTTGGCGGCATGGTGCCTGAGTTCAAGTCTTTAGAACATCTTAACTTGTCTGCGGATAACATGCATATTATCCAGGCAGCCAGAAAACCCTCGACTAGGTCCCAGTACAGAAGCAAATGGCTCAGGTTCTGTCATTGGTGTTTAAACAGGCATTTGGACCCAAGGGGGGGGGGGCTACAGTTGACACGGTTTTGTCCTTTGTATCCTTCTTAGCAGAGTCGGGTGTCCATGTTCTGTCATGCAGAACTTAACCTTACAGCGGTTTCCGCTTACCTTTCTACGGACCAATGCTCTTACTCCCCGAGTAACCCAGTGGCATTTTGCAGGCTTGACACGCCTCTATCCTCCAATTTGTAGTCCGCACCCGTTGTGGGATCTAAATGTAGTCCTGACGGCGTTGGTCATAAGCCTTTCGAGTCAATGGCCACAGTGGACCTCAAGTACCTGTCCTGGAAAGTGTCCTTTTTGATCGCCGTTACGTCAGCAAGGCGGTTGAGTGAGATCCAGGCCTTGTCGGTGGAGCATCCCTTTTTGGTCTTTCACAAGGATAAGGTAGTCCTACAGACGAATCCAGCTTTCCTGCCGAAGGTGGTAACTGAATTCCATCTGAATCAGTCGATCTCCCTGCCGGTCTTTTTTTCCGAACCCTACCTCAGAGGCAGAAAGGGTTCTGCATTGCCTCGGTGTCAGAAGGGCTCTTAAGTTCTATCTGGACAGAACTTCCGAGCTTAGGAGTTCTTCTCAACTGTTTGTGACTTTTGCTAACCCTCAGGGTATGCAGGCGTCTGAGGAGACTATTTCTCAGTGGATCGCCGCCTGCATCACAGAGTCTTTCACAGTCCAAGGGCTGAAACCTCCTAAGGATATTCATGCACACCTGGTGCGGGGCAAGGCAGCCGCGGTTGCTTTTCAGAAATATGTCCCCTGGGAGTCCATCGCTAGGGCAGCTACTTGGGCCTCCCCATCTGCTTTTTGTAAGCATTATTGTCTTGACATGAGCTCAAGAGCTGATGTGCAGTTTGGTCAGGCTGTGCTGAAGAACCTTTTTCAGTAAGGGGTATTTCCATCCACACGTAGTTCCTGTTAGGAGTGCTTGGGAATCTCCCATAAGTATGGAGGAAAGGGGACGGGACGTAGGAGTATAACCAGGTTACTCACCGTAGTGATCACCTTACTCCTAGTCCATAGTCCCATTTCCTCCATACGCCCGCCGTCCCCTCTAATAATGTTCCTCTGTTATTGCTAATAGGTCTCTGACCTGGCGATCGAAAAGGACTGATGGGCGATGCACGGGGCGGAGCCAAGGTGGGCGGGGTTACGGCCGCGTGCCGTGCCCCAGGCCACAAAGAGAGGAAGGACACATTTTTGAAAAAAAAAAGTGGATGCTTTTTACAAAGTGCTCCGGTCCCGTCCCACAGGCCGGAGAGATGTCCCCATAAGTATGGAGGAAAGGGGACTATGGACTAGGAGTAAATTGGTCACTACTGTGAGTAACCTTGTTATTTAATTACTGTTTCTTTCATAATACCACGTCAGGCCATTCCCCAGGAAGCCTTATGCAAGATGGAAGTGGAATCAAAACACAATATTACTTTTTTCCAAAACCTGAACAGCTGCAATTGTCAATGCTGTATCATGCCCAGAAATCGATCTGTCCCAGAGCATGTCGGAGATGACACTCTCTTCTCCCACCCCAAATCTGGCCAAGAGGGCCAGTCTAACTGGCCAGGTGCCCTCGCACTTCATCAGCAGATGTTTTAGAGATTGGTTAGCCGGGTTTTTTGCAAATTTCACATAAGATGTTAGTGGCCTCCCCTTGTCCCCTATTAGAGAGGACCTCACCAGTGTGAGCCAAGTTCAGACTGATTTTGAGGAAACGTTTACTCACCTTCCAGGCCGGAAACGTCACTAGGTATCTCGGTAAACAGCTCAATTTCCTGTCGACCTTCAGGAATACATTTGGGGGGGGGCTGATTTAGAGACCACATATTTCCAATTGTTACAATCCAATCCATCAGCTTGATTGATTTTTTTGTTGTTGCCTTTACCAGATTGTTGATCAGCGTCTCAAATCAGTATCTGCTTTATCAAGGCCCCCTGAACCAATTCTTCTAAGTTTAACAACATATTTGATTTCGTGTGGACCAGATGTGCCTTAAATATGAACATAACGTGTGATCCTGGGCAGTGATTATAAGGCGGAAAAGGGAGGCCAATCTACATTCAGCCTGGATTCTTAACGACCTCAGGCCCAGCTTGAATCTTAGTTTCGACATGGAGAGACTCATGGAGACTCAGAGACTTGGGCAGTCAGACTTCCTGACTGCCTGCGTTTTTGTTTGTTTGAGGTAGGGAAACCACCTCTCGTTAAGTTTTATTCATTAACAAAAAAGGTCTTTTACAACCACTATGCCACCGTTTGGTCAGACTCCTCGTTCCATGCTGCCACAATACCCTAATAATAATAATATAATAACAATATGTTTAAAATTGACCTCCTGAGGCTGTTTATTTCCTATTTACAAATGAAATGGTCTTCTATTAATCCTGGTAATAGAGGCAATTAATCAGAGTGGGCTGGAACATTGGAAGAGGTGACCGGTGTGCTACCACAATTAACATACCGTTTTTCTTGTTACGTTAAAAGAAAACAATTGCTCATGAACTAAGTACTGTTAAGCTTTCAAGAAAAATGTGTGTGTCAAAGTTGTGAGAACCTTTGGGCTTAAGAGTAGGATTCAATATTTTTGTTTGTTCCTTTTATTCTGTAGACCACTTGATAAAATAACGCGATTCCTGAAACATGTTTTGGGGATCTATAAAGTAAATTAAACAAATAATAAAAAGATAAATCATGAACAAATAAATACTTTTGAAAACTAATATTATCTCATTCATTGGCCATCATTCCGAGATCGGCGGTCCGCCGCCTGACTTCCAGTGCCGCCAGAATTTACAAGTCCCAGCAGCGGGAAGTCGAGCAGCGGGTTTGGTAACTCCCATTCCTGTGGAGTCCTTGCGAGTGAGGAGACAGAAGCGCCGGCACTGTTGCTAAATGTGCCGGTGCTTCTGTGAAAACCGTCTGCTGGGGTCATTGTGCCTGGCAGGTCTGACCCTGCCAGGCCAACAGCCCCTGCAGGCAGACTCCCAATGTGGGGGACCGGAAATAAGGGTGCCGGCAAGCTTACTGGCCCCCTTGTTGCAGACCGCCACACTTGGTATGATAGTCATTGTGTCCAAAACTTATGCAGTTTGGAAGACCATTTAAATGTTTGCTTTTCCTCATTAATTATCATATTGGTGTATGAGACAGGGCAGCTAATGCCTAAGTCGACCAGAGAAGGATTACATTGATATATACCCATTAAAAAGCAGATTTTGAAAGCCGACATGGTTTCACTAAAACACAGCAAGAGCCCAGACCAGACGGTTGAACACATCTTTTATTTTATTTGTTTGCGTATTCCTCATACCATACTTAACCACATTCTGATATGCATCAAATTGTATTGTCTTGTTCCAGAAGCAATACAATGGTCATCTATGATGTTAATGCCAAAGCTTTGAAATATCCAACCAAATTTGCAAATTACTACTGCTTAGCCTTTCTAAATGTAAATGTCAAATTACCAGCAGAAATGTTTACCTTTTGGTTAGAATATGTCATGCTTACACTTGTCCCCGAGACTCAAACTGGCTTAATAAAAGGCAAGAACATTTTTGACCATCAGAAATTTGGCATCATTCACCATAATAGAAATAACCCAGATCCAGTTGTGGCATTAGTATTCATGCAGAAAATATCTTTTGATTGCATTGGGTGCGTTATCTGTCATTATTATTTCATAAATTTGGATTTGGCTCAAACTTTTTTGCCTTGTATAGTAACATGTCGTAGTAAAGTAATCAACTTTTGGAAATTGTTAATGCACTGTGCAGCATTGGTATTGTGCTGATCTTTAACCAGTATGGTAATAGCAGTATTACATGGTCACATAGGATGTGATCAACATTTTCTTGAATGTAATGAAAAAACAAATACTTACACATTGGAAAATCTACCACACCTCACAGCTCTGAGGACTGGGACCAGGATATTGTCACTTTGTTGGAGAAAATGTGTCTTACAGGAACAAGTGATCAGCGACAAACATGATGAAAAGTGAACTGTTTTCTATTAACTACATTGTTAAAACATCTTCAACCATATTTTACCTGTTTGGTTTATTTTTATTTTTTTATAAGTCCTTGTGCATCTCGCATACATTTCTTGTGTTACTCTCAGGGCTTTCTCCTTCATTTATTCTTTTAAATTAAAATCTTTGTTCATGCTTTCGAGCTTGAAGCACATGAGTACATGTATCAAAGCTTTGTATGGAATGTCTCCTTGCGAATTCACTTTATTTTTGTCAGTTTGTTGGTGACTATTCTATTCCTATTTCTGATAAAACAAATATCTTATTTAAAAATGAAAATTACTATCATAGCCAGGGAGATGAATAGGATCAGTAATTAACTAACCAGATTAACTAAGTAATTAGTTAACCAGATCACAAGGGAACACCTACGGAGATGCTTAGATGCAAGAAAGAAAATTAGGCTGCACAGAAGCCACAAGGATGTGGGAGGCAGGTAAAAACCTACAGATACTTGCTTTACCTCTTAATAAGAAAGCCTCTGAAGCATGGGAGGAAATATCATATACTTTATTCAGATAATAATGCCAGGGTGTAAAAATTCAAGTTGCAAGCTACTAGCCAACCATAAAGATGTCTACATACACAGGGCACACCATTTTTTACTCACCAGAAGTCAAATATTACTAGCCATGGCTAGTGGTGAGTGAACATTTTGTGCTCTAATAATACATAGCAATCAAATAATTGGAAATAAACCATTTTAAATTGGGACAATTACCAAAATAAATACATTTTTTAAATTTCCTTTAGATAAATATCAATAAGAAATCAAACTCACATTGGTTTTACGTTTGTACCAAGCAAAATCAAGATACTCTACAAATAACAAAATCGCATCCTTTCTAATCGATGATTTAAACGGGGTTAAAGCCTCTCTGCAGTTTGAAATTCTGTTCTGAGATAAAAGATAGCAGTGTCTTTACTCTTTGTTTACTGTACAAGCAGCAAAAAAAGTGATTGTTTCAGAAATTGAAGTGCAAAAAGGACAAGTATCAACAGATGATATATTCCATTTAGTTGTCTTAATTGCAAGAGGTAAACAAATGAAAACAAAATCTTGCATGGAGAGCCCTCGCCCAACAGCACTCTATCCAACTCGGGTAAGGTTCAGAGCCCCATGATTTTTTCAATAGAGGTAGCACCTAATGAAGGGTCAGACATAAAATGAGTCAACACCCAATCATCAAAAACTGCCTTAATTTTGTAACCCATTAGCTGTGTGATAAGGCAGCGTTTGAGGACACAACACTGTCTGAAGCAGACCGTGTAGGGTCGGCTTGAAAGTGTTGGGCCGCATGAGGGTCCCTTCCTCTAATCACTTGCCTGCCGTTAGGAAATGGAATGTTTATCGCGCTCCGAGTTTCTTACTGCGCTGTGAAGAGCCCCATGTTTGGGAGTTAGTTTGGAGCTGGCAATGCCCTGTGCTGGCAAGAGCTGACTGACTAGGCATCGCTTGAATGTCTTTGCTTGGACCAACATAGCTGCCGTCCCAGGTAGAGCTCTGTGGACGGAGAGCTTAGGTGAGCATTTTGGTGGGTTTGTGGGGTACAGAGCTGAGCACATGAATCAGGCACTCAGCATCTTTTGCTTTCCCTCCAACCCTCTTGTGGCATTGTGTAATTGGGTGTTTTTTGCCTCGTGGATAGATTGTGGTTTTTTCTGGGTCCATTGTAGTGCAGGAGTCTTTGGGCACATTGAATACCAATCACTGTAAAGGTGCTTAAGAGACTGTGTTGTGTTCAAAACAGTCTGGGCACGTCGTACATGACATGTCTAGCCTTATGAAGGGTAGTGTGGAGGAGACGCTTACATCCAACAGGAATCTGCTATCTGAGGTCCTGGCTTGGAGTACTCGTAGAAGAAGCCGACTTCAGGAGCTAAAAACGGGCTCCGTTAATGAGGATGATGTGGAAATAATGACAGAGGATCAAGCAAAATGAGGCGACCATATTTACATGGACGCTGAGTTGCAGACTGGAAGCCTTGATCACTGGACCCAGCATGGCACATATCCCTATAATTCGGTGGGGATAACCAAGATGAAATCCTCCCGAAATCCCCTTCTCAGTCCTGTATGGAATTGGTGGAGATAAATAATGAGCAATTCGAGAACATTGAACCTATGTTGTATTTACTGAAAGGTAAATAGTTATAGTTTTCCACAAATGTCTGAAACTTGGCTGGATTTATTAGATACATCTGCACAATATGTTCTCCCAATCAAAACTGACAATGCATGTCAAACCGATTTGTATTTGAATAGAAATTTGCTCAATAGGAGTTGCCAAACCCCCTCAGCTAGATTGTGATGAACTGGAATATATTGCCAATAATCAATCCCAGGCAGTGGACCCGCTTAAGCATGGTTCAGGTGCTGAGGATCATGTCTGTCAGACTGAGTTGAATGCCTTGTATATGGTTAAAACTTCTAAAGCATGACAATTATAAGCCGCAGCACCTCGACACATTTGCCCCACCCACAGTTGCGTTAGCCGAAGGGAAAGTTCAGTTTCGTACATCTATAGCTGGTCCTCCTAATCTGGCAGAATACTCAAGGTTGACCTCATTATTTGTTATCCAACGTGATGACGGCAAATCCAAATCAAGGCCCACCACGAGATCCCCAATTGACAAAATACAGATGTCCCCTATTTCTGATAAATTCTTAAGAGAAACTCTGTTAGATCAAATACATTTTATAATTACTAATGTCTGGACTCGTAGGGTTTGAACCCAAGGAAGTGCTTAGGACAAAAGACTGGACATGGGGTGATAAGTACTTTGGATTTTAAGGTGCTACTGAGAATTAAGATTGAACGTTGGTGCTCACATGTGAATAGAGACTGCATAATGGTTAGCTGTGGTAGTACTAATCTTCGACTGTTTTTGGGTAACTGTAACTTTGTGCCATCTGAATTGAAGTTGATCGTAAATGCCTTTGTATGATGCCCTATTTTAATAAGATCTGTTCATTGAAAGTCGTTTTTCCTTTACTTCATTTTTTCCTGGTCTCCAGTTTCATTATGATTGCCTATGGACAACTGCAGCTTTAGCTTAGTTTCCTATGGGAAGACACTATTATTTCCCTTTTTAGTGAAGATTAATTGGTCTTTGATCTTGTGTCTTTGTATCCATCTCATGTTTTGAGTTATTGCTACCTTCCTTTTTTGTGTTAGCGCCCTTATGCCTACGGTCGGATACAGTGCTATATAAATAAATAAACGAAGTGCCACACTAGCCTTCATGAGGTCATATGGTGGTAATTATTGTACTGAGGCACTCAAGTGCATAGAGCTCATGCTTGTATCCTTGTACTATATGGAACAAAATTGTGGGACAGTGTACCTGGTTGGTGCTATTGAAGTGGGGGAAAGAAGTATTCTGTTGATTTGTTACAACTCCCAAAGAGTACCTAAACGATTCCACTATTTTTTTAAGTAGGGATGTTATGAGGCATAGAGAAAGACATTGGCTTACACGTTTGGCTGTATTTCGGTGGTAGATCTATCGAAGCACTGCCAAACTGAATTACTGTTAACACCACTTGGTACCACGGGTTAACAAGTGGTGGCAATTTCCCATTTTTGGAGTCCATATGACTCCATGGGAATTATTGGCAGATTTACAGCCAGCATAATTGCCACGCAGTACATCTGCTGATTTTTTAAGGTTAAGTGGAGGATTTAACTCCAGCAACAAGCTGGAGGTGAATCTCCCACTTTTCTTCCAAAAATCCGAATGCTAATATAAAAAAATTATCGCTATATTTTTTCTGCACCGCCAAACTTGTAAAGAGGTCTTTTGTTTTTTGATTCTGCTACATTAAAAAAGAACAAAACGTCAGATACCAAAGCATACCTTGGTAACTTAAATCCAAAGTAAGGGTGTTCAGTGGTAGTAGATTTGTTTTATCAAAGCACTTTAACGAGATGTAGGCCTTGTGTATTTATGTAACACCATCAATTATCAAGAATGAAGTGAAGCAATCTCTGGCTTTTAGGAGATGTGAGGAAGGCATGGTTATCAGAAGTATGACAGACACAAAGAGTACAAGCCAAGGATATTTATTGAACAGTATATGGGTGAAAAAAACACCTAATATAAACCTAAATCTAAAATGGAAGCAGGCTATGACCATCAAAGTAAAGCGAAGGCTGTCCTAGTGGTGTTGTGACAAAACAAACTGGCCTATGCTAATAAACCTATTGCCAAATCCTTATTCTATGTAACAAAAGGGTGTGGGACAATGATATGTAGGACAAGATAGTAGAGCTAACTGAAATGTCCAAAAGGGTTTCGGTAGTTCAGGGCTGCTGAACTAGTGCACTCCCTTCCCCACGTTAAATCACGGGACAAGGCGGAACAGTGGCATGACTGTGAGCACCGCTGGAGTCTATAGGCATCAGGAAGCAGTTGCTTCAGAAAAGGCAGGATCCCTCAAATCAATGTCTTTTGCTTGACATCACAAGACTTTTCCCAAGCTCTCACCATGCAGGATTCCCTTCTTCCCCAACTTTCTTGTGATATCCTTCGTTAGGTTCACCTTCGTCTTTACACCACTGTTCAGTCACTTTATCAAAATGTGGGATTCACTTTCCCTTGCTTTCACTTGGCATCCCTCCGTCGGGTTCACTGTAGCCTTCATATCACAATTCAGTTAACTTTACCAGTTCTACTAGCTTATAACACTCTGGAGCTCTTAATGTCTTTTTAAACAAATATTTGGTTCACTTTCACCGATTCACTCAGGCCCCCCTCCTCTGGGCTCAGACCATCCTCTGTAAGCAGTTTTGTCTTCACTCGATCGGGCGTGAGCCTTCAAACCGCTAGCATCACACCTGATACTTTGCAATCTTTCATGGTTTTACTCCAAAGTACTTGCCATTTCAATACAGAGACTTCCGATAGGTGATCGCGTCTCGCTGGGTCACTCTGTTATATTGTAGCAAGTGCGTTTACTTTCAACAATCCATCTTCTGTTTCTCACGGCTGCTGTCCTACACGCAAGCCACAACACTGGATACAGTTCAAAGGTTTATAACAGCCTCCTCTCCTGAGTCCTTCTGGTATCTGCAGTTCTTAGTTAGCATCACAAGGCTAATTTTGTCCCCTAGACTTTTAACTGTATAGGGGGGGCGGGTGGCCTCCTCTCTCGGTTACACTTTCAAGTGCCTCATATTTCTTTTGCGGCTTCTCACACGCACAATCTTGTTCATTCTTGCTACAATGTGCTTTCTCTCGTGGTTTCTCAACAACCCAACACGCATTTCATACGTTAATGTCCTTTTCATTTATCTATACAAGCCGGTCTCCCATTTCACTCACTGGCAGTGACTGATCCAGTTAATCAAGACCTTCCGTCTAGTTAAGACTTTTGGCCCAGCGCAGCTCGCCTGCTTTCAAGTCCTCAAAACCACATGAAAGAGGTACTGCTGTGACCTTCTGCATTAGCAGGGAGTTACCCCTTTGGGATTCTGCAGCGACCTTCAACCCGCAGCTGGTAGGGCCACACCCTTTCATTCGCCTCCTGGTCCCGTCTGCTCTGCTTCCATGGTCGCATCGCCTTCATGGGATTTCCTACCCTTCCGTTCTGCAAGCCTTGCTTGCCTTGGTTGTCCTTATCGCCTTGCTTTCCGGGTGCTCTCATGCTCCACCTTTTATCCCAGTGGGGAAAGCTAACATGATTCAGGTGTGAGTCATTAAGGTTAAGTGCCTGACTCTGCCTGACCCTGATGTTGGGACATGTCAAACGGACTGGCTGTGTATGAGTCTGTCTTTCCCTGAAGCACTTTGTCTGTGCAGCAGAGTGTGTGTAGGAAAAGGGAGGTGGGGGTTCCTAGATGGTACATAGAACATGAAGGGTTTATAGGGAAATGGGAAACAGGATACTGCGTCTCTCCTCCGGGTGCCCCACTCTCCAGGGACCCCCTCATCCAGGTGATCCTCCTGCACTGGCACAGCCCCGGGGGCTCAATCCAATAGTGATGGCTGTGCCTCAGCCACCTGGATGACCGATCCCAAGGAATTGGTCCGTGAGACGCCCTTTGGTTTCTCACAAAACTCACTAATAAAGATATACTCATTCATGTTCAATCAAGGCTAGCTCCTTCCAGCCACATACGTACTAGGGGTGTCACGGTATTAGTTTTATGACGGTACAATAACCTTCTTACCAAATGACGGTATATCATGGTTATCGCGGTATAGCAGGTGGAGTTAACTAATCTTAAATATTTTCCAAAAGGTCATAAATTGTCAGATTCATCACAAACAAACCAGGCACCCAGGGCCAGAATTGGGCTTTTCAACATACTTTCCACTTAAATACCACCCCTTGCTTCCACCACACTCGTGTGGAGAGGAGGAGGGGGGCGGAGCCCTGCTGCGACTGGCAAAGCAAACTGAATAGCTTTTCTTGAGTGGTCATTTAGGTTTTTAGCTCCACCACTGGCTACTGGTGAAGATGAACATGTTGCCATCTTGATAACCTGCATGCCACAGATCAATGGAGTCTGATGGTAGTATACGCTTGTGCGTATACACACACACACACACACACACTCTCTTTACGTTACATCCTTTAGTTTACTTCCGGGACAAAAGGTGTTCAGTAATCACGGACATGTTACCCTTTGGTATGGCAGCAGGGAATACCCACAGAGATTAGTAAATTTCGCAGTGTGACTTATTATATGTATATTCAATGATAGAACCAGGGAAATCCCCCATAGTCATATGTTTAGAAAACATTATCCATTATAAATATATAAACCCCAAAGTCCCGGGAGGATAGCTCAGCGGCAACATGCATGCCTTGGAAGCAAGATGACACGAAGCAACACAGGTTCGATCCCCGGGTCCGCGCTTAGAAACCTCTGGGTGTTTAAGCGCGTTATAAATACGCAACTAAGACAAAAACAATTGCGCAACTAAATAAACAAAAAAATTTCTTTAACAGCGCCTCGATGCCCGCGGGCTGTGTGAGCGGTTTAAAAAAAAATGTAAATAAAAAAAAAAAGTAAACCCTTTTCCTTCTTGGCACTGTATTTATTCTTCCTATTGCTAACATATTGATTTTGTGTCAGGCACATGTGGTTTATGGAATGGCATTAAAAACTGCTCAAACTGAAACTACTTGGCAGATGGCACATCCAACATTGCAAGACCAAGACTGCGCAGCACTTGCTTACTGCAGCCTTTCCAAATCAAATTGAAAAGCACACTTAACGGTATGAACGGTATACCGGTATAAACAATTTGACGGTTATTATTGTTCAATTAAGTGGTTCACGGTATCTTTAAAGGTATACCGTTACATCCCTAATACGTACTGCTTTCTCTTCCTGCTGTTGCTATGGAAAAGAGGAGACAAAGCTGATTCAAGGCATTTTAAGAATTACAGCATTTGGAACAAAAACATCCAGGCTGCTACTATCCCAGCAAAGACCCAGTTGAGAAGACAATATGCCTCAAGGCCTTGAAACAAAATTCACATTGTCAAGGCCCTTAGCCATGCCCTCTAATGGCCAGTGCAAGGTCAATTTTAGCTAATCATGATAGAAAGATTCATACTCGCAGAAGAAATTGCAAATTATGGGGTATGGACGAATGAGGAAACCTTGGATTTACGATACTCGGCTGTCTTGAGCGTCAAGCTGCCACATTGAGATCTGGAAACTATAAGCTGAGGTTGGTTAGTCTATCTCACTAATACAAGTCGATGAATATTGTTTAAAGATTTGAGTATTCAAAGAATGAGATACTTTAACTATTAAAACACTTGTCTATGGGGCTTTGAGAAAACAAACAATATTGTCCAACTGTCATTGTTTATTCAAAATAAAAGCTGTTGCAAGAAACATTTCAATTTGTGTCCCTTTATCTTTATCAGGACAAAAAAAGAAAATAAATCTTAGATTGGAGTTAGTCGATCATTCAACCTACTTTGTACCTCAACCAGATGTAAGCCAAGAAAAGACTAATTTCTTTTGCACCTGTACTCCTGCCTTCTAAAGAGCTTGGATGTTTCGTTGATATAAATTCAAGCTTCACCAGACTGATCGGTGTGTGCAGCCAATCATGTTGTAGGCTGAAGTGCATATCCACCACTACATCACACATTCTGTCCACTGTCTGCCTAAGCCACCCGCTCCCCACACCCACCATCCCAAGAAAAGAGCAAAAAGAAATCGCCAGTGATGGATTTTACTGCTTGTTGCGCTAGGTACTGCTCCCTCTACCTCTCTGCTTTCATACACTGCCTCGCTGGACTGGAAGAGGGGAATCCAGCTGAAGCTCCTGGTTGTGGTGGCCATTTTGGGAGTTATTTTACATTTCCATGAGAAATGGCCCATTTGTACCCTCAAATGTATTTTTAGCACCCCACATGTTGGTAACAGCCCGAGCCCTTGATTATGGCTCTTCCTTGGCTCGGGCTTTGGGCTGGATGGTCATTACCAGCCGATATTTACATTGTCCTGGGTTTATCGTATCAGTAAATTTAAACAAGTCTGTGCTATATTAAAGTATAGTCAATGTCTAATGTGTTTGCTAACAAAACAATTTCTGTATCGGAGAAGTGAAAAGCTGACAACCCTTTTAACATCGTACACCACTTTTGCCATACTTTGCTCCTCCAATTTGCAAATTACCTGTTCTCTAGTGCAATCTCTTCAGAATTCAAGAATGTTTTGTGCATGAAGTCTGAAATCCTTTCTTAAGTGCACAGTACCGTAAGTTTGAGGTGACCTGCTAGGAAATATGAGAAAGTGACCTAATCTACACCTTTAAAAGTGGATTATGCCATACCTTAATGACTCCTTTGTCCCATCTGATTTCCTTCATCGGATTGGGAGTGGACCCCTTAGCAGCAAAGCGCATGCTTGCGCTTCCAGAATTTCCTGTGGAGGGGGGCATGCACTGTGGCACGCAATGATGCCCATGGCTCTGGCCCTCAGTCCTTTACCTCAGTCCCTTGCTCTGCGCTCGTCTGTTCGGACGCCTGCTGCAGCTTCTCTTTCCTTCCATTCGCTGCTTGTGGCAGTTATTTTGTTTTTATTTTTCCCCTCTGGTCTTTCCCATTTATGTAAGGTAGATCTGGTTTCTTGGTTTGGGTGGGATATCGCACGTTGTTCTCATCATTCGGCCCGCATGCTCTGTGTTTAGAATGTTTGCGACCGTTTCATTGATGGGGATGCCTGTGAATTCTGTTCCGTGCATTCCAGCAAATCACTGGCTGCTCACACCTTAGTTTCTTTATGGCTTCAAGGAAGGTGAGTCTTTAAAGCAGCCCACTCGAGCGATTCCGTCCATGGGGTTGACTGGGTAGAGAGCGTTCGTTCACGACCTGGCACAGCTAGGCACCTCAACATCAGCGGCAACTCAGAGGCCTCTCCAGACGCACTGACTGGTGCTTGCTCTAGGGACATGGCAGGGTCTGGTATCGGACCTAAGGAGGATTTGGCTTCTGTGAGTGCCTATCTCCCAAGGGCTATATATATATATTTCTGATGTTTGTTAATCTGCTTAGAATGACATGCTGTGCATAGGTCTGACATCCAATGGTCACTGCGGAGTATTGCATTTTGTTTTTCGTAGTCGAAAAGGGGACGTCGACAAGGCGTGTCTGTAACACTATCCCTATAGTGACGTGCGTTGTACCCACAATCCCTCACGCGTCGAGGTCCCTCAGATTGTTTTTTTCCGCCCAGCTTATGGGCGCCTTACGCGGAGCTCCTAGAGAGACATTGCAAAACAATTACTACGGACCTCAGTCCTTAATATATAATTATTGTTAAAGATCCCTCCCCTCAAAGTTAGCTATGAAGCTGTTTCTCCGCCGAGCAAGTTTTCGACGGAGGGGAAGAGACGGAGGAGATCCCTCGGCGCTGCCGAACACGTGGCCAGGCCTCGCCGGCCAACATACAGTAGGGAGAGTGTGGGTTCGAACTTTTATCTTCTCGTCGAGAATGTCTTTCTTTCTCCCCTATCTTTCCCTTGGGGTTGTTATCACCAGTTTTTATTGCCTCAGCTATGGAGAGGACACCTTTTAAGTTTTGCCCACGCTGTAGGGGCAAATACACTTGGAAGGACAAACACAAGCTCTGTAATCGTTGCTTGCCCCTCGATCATAAAGAGGACAGCTGCGCGGCCTGTAAGCTCTTGAAACCAAGAACTCTTAAAGAACGGAAAGTTAAGAGGTGGGCGGACTACGCTATGTCGAAGTCAGTTTCCTCACCCGCCGCCGCTGTTACAGAAAGTGACGAGGAGGGTGATAACTCGACGTCCGTTACGGAAGTCATTAACCCCCAGAAGGAGCGCTCGCGCTCCTCGACGTCCGTCCCCAGCCCCGACGGGCTCGGCTCACGCCCTGCTTATGGGGATGAACACCCCGGCGACAAGGACGCACACAGACCCCATAGGCCTAAGCACACAACCCACGGCTCTTCTTCGTCGAGGACGAAGGATCAACCGGCGCCGAAGGGGACGCAGGGCACTCCGGCGTCGACCTCAGACCGCAAGGGTCTCAAGCCCCACCCGCAAACGCAGCCGCGACCAGCGATTGGGCTTTCATCTAACACGGGCGCTACCTCAAAAACATCCGACGTAACGCTCCATAGAGCGGCCATCGAAAAACAACGCGCAACGCAGGCAACGCCGACTCCAGAACCCTCGACTGACGAACTCGTCGTCGAGAGTCTGGCGAGAATTGTTTCCGAGGACAAACGTAAGCGGACGACGAAACAGACGTCGAATACCGCACCCAAGGAAATAGAAACGCCGAAAAAGCACAAGAGTAGCCAGGAACTGCCCCATTCATCTAAAGGTACTTCTGAACTACCGGAGGGCTTTTCTGAGGGCGACGGAAACCTTTCGTCGACGTTGTGGGAGCGTTCGAAGCGTTTTGAAGGTGAAAACACTGATTTCCCCCCTCTAGACTATTCAGGGGTTCCCCATGAGACCCTGGAAAGACTCCATTCTTGTATGGAAAAGATGGAGAGGTTTTTGGGTAGCCAAAACCCACCCACACCCAAAAGACCAAGAGAATGGACCCAGGATGACCCTAGGGTCAAGATTCCTAGGCTGTTTCCCCCTCCTACAGATGCATATGACCTCACTGAAGAGGAGCAATACCTCCAGGAAGATGAGGAGTGTTTAGGTGGAGAGGAAGAACATGAGGAGGAGCGGTTTGAGGAAGACCCTTACACTAGTGCAGCCTTGGCAATCCCCATCAGTGCACTCAGACCCTGATGTCTTTCACCCTTCTCCTCCCAAGGACTCACCTATTGGGAACACCTCCCCCATAGATGACCAACCTTCACTTAATGCACTATTGCGCAAGGCAGCAGCGCATTTTGAAATAGACACAGGGGAGACTCTTCCGGACATAGACTTTGTAGAAAAAGTTATTAAAGAAAAAGCCCCGGTCAGTCAGTCCATTCCGCTCCTGGCTTCTATAAGGAGAAGAATAACTCCTTCCCTTTCCAATCCGGCCTTAGTCAGAGGGGTCAACCCTCGGATAGAAAAGCTCTTCAGCCCTTCGTCTTCTGACCCTTTGTACATCAGGGGACATTCTATTCCGGACTCTCTGGTAGTTACTAACACAAGAAAGAGAGCGGGGGTACCACTATCTACTAGTGAGGCACCACCTGACAAAGAGGGCAAGAAGCTCTATGCACTTGGGAAGAGAATCACGACCTCCGCCGCCTTCTCAACTAGGATTGCGAATAACAATTCCCTACTAGCTAGCTACGCAGATGCACAGTGGAGCAAGCTGCGCAGCGAAGCAGAGGACGCACCAGAACCCCTGCGTTCACGCCTGTTGGCTACTATATCAGAGGGAACTCTTGTAAACCAGGGCATCGTAAAGAAATCCTTAGATGCCACAGAGACAGCTGGCCGTTCCCTGGTTCAGGGAATACTTCTCAAACGCCATGTCTGGCTGCGCAATTCGGGATTTAAGCCAGAAACCCAGGCTTCCCTAATATATAAGCCCATAGAGCAAACACATCTGTTTGGAAAAGCAGTTGATGAGGCCCTAGAACATGCGAAGAAGGAGTTTGATACCATCAAGACTCTTGACCAAATTTCTAGGCCACCTAACAGACGCAGCTATGGCAATAGACGCTCCTTTCGTGGCCAACGCCAGCAGCAAAGCCAACAACAATTTTACTCTGCTACCAACTGGCCCTCTAACCAAAGCACCCAGTTCAGTCAAAGAGGCCAACGTCGTGGCAAAGGAAGAGGGCGCGGCTCCAGTCCAAAAGGCCCCACGCCCAATACCAACAAATGACCCAAAGATTCGGGTCCCCTCCCATGCATCACTGGTCGGGGGCCAGCTAACATCGTTCCTTTCAGCATGGGAGGGAATAACGTCAGACCGCTGGGTATTATCCACCATAGCCCACGGATACTGCATCGAATTCAACGGTTCCCCAAAATACAGACCCCCACGGAACCGGCGCATGACACCGGAACACCTCCCTATTCTTCTTCAAGAAGTAGAAGAGCTACTGAAAAAAGAAGCTACAGAGGCTGTCCCCCTATCTCAGGTAACAGAAGGTATTTATTCAGTGTACTTCCTTGTACCCAAAAAGGATTTAACCATGCGCCCTGTATTAGATCTGCGTCCAACGAACAAGTTTGTCAAACCCCAAAAGTTTCGTATGGTGACCTTGCAGGATGTAATCCCACTGTTATCACAGGGGGATTACATGACAACACTAGACATGAAAGATGCATACTTTCATATTTTAATGTTGCCAGCGCACAGAAAATACCTCCGGTTCAAGATAGAGAACAAACACTACCAGTTCAGAGTACTACCCTTCGGGATAGCATCTGCACCAAGGGTATTCACGAAAGTACTGGCAGTGGCAGCGGCCCACCTGCGCAGATTATCCATCCCGGTTTACCCGTACCTCGACGACTGGCTCATAACAGGGGATTCTTACGAAACATGCTTCTCCAATACCCAAAGGACCGTAGACCTTTTGTCCCAACTGGGCTTCTCCATCAACGAGAAGAAGTCCAGCTTAGACCCCAGCCAGATCAAACAATTCCTAGGGGCTCTAATTCGAACAAAGGACGGCCTTGTCTTCCCCTCCAATGAGAGGGTCCAAAACATGCTGTTTCAGATCCACCATTATGTGGCAGGTCGAGAGGTTACGGTACGCAAAGCAATGCGCTTGCTAGGGATGATGGCGTCATGTATTTATTTGGTACCTCACGCGCGCCTGCGCATGCGCCCAATGCAAGAGTGGCTCTACAGCCAGTGGTGTCAGGCCAGCGGACAATGGGACGATCTAGTGGTGGTCTCGCAGGCCTTGGTTCTCTCGCTACGGTGGTGGACAAAGGAAAACCTGTTATTAGGGAAAACCTTTGCCACACCCGCAGTGGAAGCCACTCTAACCACAGACGCATCCCTTACAGGATGGGGGGCTCACCTATCCCATCAGACTGCTCAGGGAGTGTGGACTCCGAGCTTAGCATCCAAGCATATAAACCTGCTGGAACTATTAGCAGTGTTCAAAGCACTGAAAGCCTTTCAGGAACACTTACAAGGAAAGACAGTGATGGTCCTCACAGACAGCACCACAGCCATGTACTATCTCAACAAGCAAGGGGGCACTCACTCTCCAGGACTGTCCAAGCTGTCCCAGAATATATGGAAGTGGGCTCTCAAACACAACATGTTCCTACTATCACAACATGTACCAGGGGAACTCAATCTGCTAGCAGACAAACTCAGCAGAGACTTCCCCCTACCCAAAGAGTACGAATGGCAATTGCACGAAGACATCGTCTTAAACGTCTTCACGCAATGGGGTTTCCCGGAAATAGACCTGTTCGCAACCTTGGAGAACTCACAATGCCAAAGTTACGCCTCCAGGTACCCCCTGAACCAGTCCAAGGGGAACGGTCTGTTGATTCAATGGTCAGGGAAATTTGTTTACGCCTTTCCCCCGACTCCCCTCCTCAACAAAGTGGTGCACAAGATGCACCAAGAGCAGGTTACCATGATATTAGTGGCCCCAATGTGGGCCCGGCAGCCATGGTTCGCTCACTTGATGGAGATGTCCCTATCTCCCCCAAAGAAACTTCCCTGCCCGTACAACATGCTGTCACAAGACAAGGGCAGGACACTGCATCCATGCCCTCAGACCATGAACTTAGCAGCCTGGCTCCTGAGATCATAGAATTTGGACATTTACATCTCCCTCAGAGATGTATGGACATCCTCAGGGAAGCCAGAAAACCTAATACTCGCCACTGCTATTCTAGCAAGTGGAAAAGATTTGTCATCTGGTGTAGAAGTAAGAACATCAACCCGGTTGACTGCTCTGCCACTAACATTATTCTGTACTTGACCCATTTACTGGATTCAGGTCTAGTGTTTAATTCCATTAAAGTCCACCTAGCGGCACTTTCTGCATACACCACTTCCCAACTTAAAGTGTCGTGGTGGAAGATACCAGTTATCAAGGCCTTCATGGAAGGGGTAAAGAGAATACACCCCCCAAAAGCTAACCCAGCTCCCGGATGGGACTTAAACGTGGTACTTTCTAGACTCATGGGCACTCCTTTCGAACCCATGCACAAGGCAACTCTTAAATACCTCACTCTTAAGACTGCTTTCCTAATAGCTATCACCTCCATTAGGAGAGTAAGTGAACTACAGGCTCTTTCTGTACTAGACCCCTTTGTATCAGTTCACAAGGATAAGGTGGTTCTTCGCACACACCCAAGGTTTGCACCAAAATTCATCTCGAAATTTCATGTAAACCAATCTATAGAACAACCAACGTTCTTTCAAAACCCTTCCAGCTTGGGAGAAAAAAGTCTGCATACACTGGATGTACGCAGAGCTGTCATGTTCTACATGGAAAGAACCAGATCACTGAGAAAGACTAATCAGTTCTTTGTCTCGGTGGCAGCAGGAAGAGAAGGCGTTGCAGTCTCTAAGTCCATTATATCTAGATGGATTGTACAATGCATCACTCTCTGTTTCTCTCTTGCTAAGAGAGAACTACCCTTCAAGCCAAGAGCACATTCCACTCGAGGCACTGGGGCTTCCATAGCATTCATTGCAAATGTTCCCCTTCAGTCCATCTGCAAAGCGGCTACCTGGAGTTCTGTGCACACCTTTACAAAACACTACTGTCTAGATGCACACTCTAGATCTGATTCCCAGGTGGGACAGGCAGTATTAAGACATCTTTTCTCTACTGTTCCTTCTCATAACCCACCGCCAACTCCGGGTACTGCTCGCTAGTCTATGCACAGCATGTGATTCTAAGCAGATTAACAAACATCAGAAGACAATGCATTACTTACCGTAAAAGCATTTCAGATGGTTGTATCTGCTTAGATTCACATGCGCCCGCCCTTCCTCCCCGCTCGGATGGAAGGAACATAGACATCCTCTATATTTCTCTTTTCTGTACTCGCTCACGTCTAGAAGGCTCCCTCAGGGCAGAAAAATACAAACAGAGGGACCTCGACGCATGAGGGATTGTGGGTACAACGCACGTCACTATAGGGATAGTGTTACAGACACGCCTTGTCGACGTCCCCTTTTCGACTACGAAAAACAAAATGCAATACTCCGCAGTGACCACTGGATGTCGGACCTATGCACAGCATATGAATCTAAGCAGATACAACCATCAGAAATGCTTTTACGGTAAGTAATGCATTGTCATATATATATATATATATATATATATATATATATATTTCTGAGGCTTATGGAATCTGCTTAGATCACATGCTGTGCATAGGCCGACATCTAGTGGAAGCTGCGGAGTATTACAGTTTGTTTTTCGAAACTCGAAAATGGGCGTCGACACAGGGCGTGCCAGTAATACGATCCCTAGTGTGACGTCCACTGTACCCAAGATCCCTCACGCGTCTAGGATCCTCAGATTGTTTTTTTCCGCCATACTGGTCGGAAGCATTTTGCAGAGTCCCCTGGCCTTAGCCATACTTTTGCTAAAATTTAAAATAATAATCTATTGACATCCTTCCCCCACCCCATCGTCGAACTTCGACACTGGACGCCGGCTGGAGAAGAAATCGACCGTCGGCTGCTGCACGACGGATTTGGGCCTCGGAAGGCCGTTGGCCTCGGCCCGGGCCTGGTAGGCCGCTGGCCTCGGCCCTGCAAGTAGGGAGAGTGGGGGGTGGTACATACTCTACACACTTGGTATATAGGTACACCTTATACATTTCCTACACTTAACAGCCCGCTGCCTCAAGGTGCGTATGGAGGGTACCCCTTTTCAATTCTGCCCCAAGTGCAATCGCAAATACCCTTGGGTCGACAAGCACGCCACGTGCAATCTCTGCTTGCCGAGGGACCACCCCGAAGCGAACTGCAGAGCGTGTAGTAGGTTTAAACCTAAGACACTTAAGGACCGTTCGAAGCGTTGGGCCCACCATGCCAGGCAGGCGGCCATGGCAGCGGAGGTCGCCTTCAGCGATGGCAGCGACGCCGTACTTTCGGACGACGAGGGCATTACGGCGTCGAAAGACAGCCGAGCGCAGGTCCCCGACGTCGGAAGGTCGTCCGGCAGGGCGGCTATGGGGAAGACCCCCGGCGACACAAGCGCTTCACATACTACACACACTAAGTCCAACCGAGACTCGACGACGTCAAGTTCTCGGAAGGAGGCACAGACAGAACGGTCCGATTCGGTGTCCTCTGGGCGCTCTCGATCAAGATCGCCGCATGACTCCAGGCAATCATCCACTCTTGCCAAAAGTGCCTCGCTCCCTAGGCTAACAGAAGTTCGATCGTCCGAAGACGACTTCCACCCCAAGGCCGCGCTCCAAGAGTCGGAGCCCGCAATTAAAGCCAGCGAGGCCCCACGCTCAAAGGACAGGGACACCTCTCCCGATCCTCGACGCCAGGCGTCGAAAAACTCCGGAGCCACTAAGGGACAGGGAAAACATTTTTCTACGCACGGGGAGGGGGGAAAACAGCAGAAGAAACTACCTGTACATTCTTCCACACCTGTGAAACACTCCACCCCCCCTAAACAGACAGACAAGCCCAGGTCTGCTGATAGGTCCACAACCAGCAAAGCTACTCAAGATAAATCCCATAGACTTGCTGAGAGAGTCATTCCCAGTTCCAAAAAATGGTCCAGTGAAGACATAGATAGGGTCATGTCAAGAATGTCTTCTTTGGCTGATTTTTATGATAAAAATCTAGAACATTTCCTCTCGTATGATGCACAAGGGGCCACACCCTCAGGCTCTACTGATCCTATCCCCCCGAGTAAGAAGGCCCGGTTTGAAACTCCGATGAGGTCTGAACCCTTCGAGGTACAACCTTACGCAAGACCATACTCACGGTATCAAGGAGAGGCTTCCTTTTGTGAAGACCAAGAATTTGGTATGATAGAAGAGCAAACCGGGACGGGCTACTATGGGGATGATGAGGACCAGGAAGAAGAAGAGGATGACCCGGAAACATACAGAGTAGATTCCCCGGTAGAGAACGAAGCCCCGGTTACCGACTCCCCGGTCGATAACCAACCCCTCCTAAATGAGGTTCTCGCTCGCGCTGCAGAACATTTCCACATTGACACCCACGGTGTACAGGAGGAAAGGGACTTCGCAGAAGAGTTAGTGGGAGAAAGGTGGCCTGTTGCCCAGACCATCCCTATCTTTAAATCCATTCAGCGGAGAATAGATCCATCCCTGGTGAACCCAAACCTCACCAGAGCAGTCAATCCCAGGGTTGAAAAACTTTTCAGGGCGGCACAGTCTGACCCCCTCTATATAAGAGGACATCTGAAGCCAGACTCCCTAGTTGTCACCAACACTCGTAAGAGGGCTGGGACACCCTTGTCTTCGTCAGAAGCTCCTCCCGACAAGGAGAGCAAAAAACTATACGGTTTCGGCAGGAAGGCAGCCTCAACGTTCGCCTATCAAGCAAGGATTGCTAACTCCACCACCCTGTTGGCCAGCTACAACTGCCATCAGTGGGAAGAAGTTGCGGCTCTCATAGCCTCTGCTCCTGAACCGTTAAAGGGCCAATTAGCTCGGATTTCCGCAGAGGGTAGAGCCGTAGACTCCCCCTCTCTCCCTACTGTCTGACTCCCCCTCTCTCCCTACTGTCTGGGCCGCCCCGGGCCTCGGCCCAGACAGTAGGGAGAGAGGGGGAGTCCACTTTAGGAATGCATATACTCCCCTTCCTACACTCTGTTTGTCCAGCTGCCATAATCACAACCATAACCTATAATTATGGAAAATACTTGTTTTTAAATTTTGTCCCAACATCACAAGACAACATCTAAAACCCCTCATTAGGGACAAGAGCCCTCCTAGGAAAAGACACAGAAAAAGCAAAAGCCTAAAAAATCCAGGCCCTCAGAGAAACCTAAGGATTCTATGCCTAAATTGGTACCTGCCACTGATGAGGATTTAGGACTTCACCCTCAATCTGTAGTCATCCCAAGTTTCAAGGAATGGCCTTCCCAAGATATTGACAGAATGATGAAAAAAGAATGGCCTTTATGGCCAATTTTTTCGAGAAAGAAAATCCCTGATTACCTTCAGAACTTTAATTCCATTCCCCCCATCACTGCCCCATCTGGTTCTGAAGCCTCTGCCTTACCTACTCAACCGCCTTCTAAGAGGTGCCGTTCAAATGCTTCTGTACAGAGCACAGTCCTAGATCTTTATGACCCAGAATCAGACCCAGAAGATCTGTCCTTTGTGGAAACAGCTGACCCTCAGTTTATTGATGAGGATACAGAGGACCCTTATTATAGGGATGACGAGGACCTTGAGGCAGACCAAGAAGCAAATATGTACTCCATAGATTCCCCTGTTAACCAGGATACTCCGGTTGTCGATTCTCCTATCGATAATCAACCCCTTCTTAATGAAGTATTAGCCATAGCAGCTGAGCACTGTCAGATTGACACCCAGGAGGTTCAGGAAGATGGAGACTTTGCAGAGCAAATCCTTGGGGACAAAAAGACAGTGGCCCAGTTCATTCCGCTACTGAAATCAGTACTGCGTAGAATACAGACATCTTTAGAAGCCCCCAATCTCACATGGCTGTGAACCCACGTGTGGAGAAATTATTCAGGCCTGCACCTTCAGACCCTTTATATATTAGAGGCCAACTAAAACCAGACTCCATAGTTGTCACCACAACTAGAAAAAGAGCAGGCATACCCCTTGCTTCCTCCGATGCTCCACCTCATAAGGAGAGCAAAAACATCTATGCCATGGGTAGAAAGGTGCCTCCTCTGCAGCCTATCAAACCAGGATCGAGAATAATGCAACCCTCTTGGCTAGTTATAACTGCCACAAGTGGGATTAAATGTCTGCTTTACTTTTGTCTGCCCCAGAGCCTCTCAAATCCCACCTAGCTCAGGTAGCTGCAGATGTGAGGGCTGTGTCTAGCTGTCTCCTTAAATCCAATTTTGGCACGGCAGACAATGCTGGAAGAATCATTGCACAAGGGACCGTTATTAAGTGGCATGCATGGCTGCGCCAGTCAGGGTTTAGACCGGAGATGCAGGCCACTCTAATAAACATGCCAGTGGAACCTAACGTGCTCTTGGTAAAGCCGTCGAAGAGGCACTTAAAACAGCAAAGGATGAGTACGACACTCTTAAATCCTTAGGTCAACTTACTAACAAGCCTTCTGGTCAAAGGGGTAATGGAAATTGTTGCTGTTTTCGAGGCCAAAACTCTCAACATGGATCCAGCTACCATCAAAGCAAGGGTTACCCCTGGGGAAATGATCAGAACCAATCCTCCCAGGGGACAACGCAGAGGTTGTGGTTGGGGCAGAGGCACTGCTCGAGGTGGTACTCCACCTCAGAGCAAATTGACATTCCACCTCAGGTGCCCTCCCATGCTTCTCCAGTAGGAGGACGCATTTCCAGCTTCAACCACGCATGGGAGGGAATCACCTCAGACAGATGGGTGCTGTCCACAGTAGCAGGCGGATACTGTATAGTACTCCTTCCCCACGACCACCCCCCACGACAGAAGATCCACTCAGAGGAACATCAGCGTTTCCTTCTCAAAGGAATAGCCACACTTCTATTAAAGGACGCCATAGAAGTCGTTCTGGCAAACCAGGTAAACAGGGGTGGGTATTCAACTTACTTCCTTGTGCCAAAAAAGATCTAACAATGCGCCCAGTATTAGATTTGCACCCTACAAACAAGTATGTCAAGCTACAAAAGTTCTGCATGACTGCACTACAAGAGGTAATCCCTGTACTAAAAAGGGAGATTACATGGCAACACTGGTAATGAAAAATGCCTATTTTCATATTTCAATGTTCCCAGCACACAGAAGATTCTTGCGTTTCAAGAAAGCGAAACAGCACTACCAATTCAAGGTGCTGCCCTTTGGAATAGCCTCGGCTCCAAGGGTATTCACAAAGGTACTGGTTGTAGTGGCAATGCACCTTTCGCGGGGAGGCAATCCCAGTGTATCCTTGCCTGGATGACTGGCTCATTAAAGGGGAATCTCCCCTTATTTGCAGACAAAACATTCAGAGAGCAATCAACCTCCTCTTCCAATTGGGCTTCTCAATCAATGAGAAAAAATCAAGCCTAGGGCCAAGCACTTCAACGCAGTTCTTACGAGCTGTCTTGAACACAGAGGAGGGATTGGTCTTTCCATCAGAGGAAAGAATAAAAAAAGTGTTACTGCAAAAACCACATTATCAGGCCGGCCGCCAGATAAGGGTGCGCAAAGCAATGAGTTTAATAGGCATGATGGCATCTTGTATTTACCTGGTTCCTCACACGCGCCTGCGCATGCGAGCCATGCAGGAATGGTTGGCGAAACAGTGGTCTCAGGCAAGTGGTCAGTGGGAATATCTAGAGGTTGTTTCGCCAACACTTGTACAAAATCTTTGCTGATGGACAAGAGAAAATCTAACGAAAGAAAAACCTTTCTACGATCTAGAGGTACAGGCCGATTGTCACGACAGATGCCTCACTGGCAGCGTGGGGGGCTCACTACCTTCACCACACAGCTTAAGGTCTTTAGTCTCGCACTGTAGCTAAGACCCACGTCAATCTGCTGGAACTTCTGCAAGTTTTCAAAGCCTTTCAGGCATTCGAAACCCATTTAACAAACCTATCGGTGCAGATCCTAACAGACAGCACCACAGCGATGTTTTATATCAACAAACAGAGGGGTACGCGTTCTCAAAATTTGTCCAGACTTGCACAGCAAAGCTGGAAATAGGCACACAGACGAAAGATATTCTTGTCATCACAACATGTTCCAGGGGAACTCCACTCTCTAGCAGACTCATTGAGCAGAGATCTCCTACCAGAAGAACACAAGTGACGTCTGCACGAAGAGGTCGTAGAACACCTCTACTCTCTATGGGGTTTCCCAACTATAGACTTATTCGCCACAAGCAAAAACAGTCAATCCCCAGACTTCGCATCCAGGTTCCCCCAGCCAGGCTCCAAGGCCAATGCTATATGGATGAACTGGTCCGGGAAATTTGCTTACGCTTCCCCCCGCTCCCTCCCCCCCCCCACCCCAACACCTCTCATGAGGAAGGTGGTGAACAAAATACACAAGGAACCAATGACGCTTATCCAAGTTGCTTCTGTGTGGGCAAGACAACCATGGTATCCCCATCTGTGCAAACTGGCGATGTGCGATCCCATCAAACTCCCATGCCAGTACAACCTACTCAACCAGCTCGAGGGACTAACCGTGCAGCCGCACTCAATGAACTTTGCAGCATGGCTCCTGAGGTCATAGAGTTCAGACATCTCAACCTGCCTCAGAGATGCATGGATATCTTTTATAAGAATCAAGAAAGCCAAACGCTAGGCACTGTTACTTTGACAAATGGAGGAGATTCGTAATTTTGTGCCAGGATAAACAGATAAACCCCATAGAAGGTACTCCATCCCACATTCTAACGTATATGCTCCATTTGCTAGATGCAGGGTTAGTGTTTAACTCCCTAAAAGTCCACCTGGCAGCTTTGTCAGCCTACACAACCTCTCATAATAAGGTCTCATGGTGGAAGGTACCAGTCATCAAAGCTTTTTTGGAAAGGGTAAAGAGACTCCACCCGCCAATTTCTAACCTGCCGCCAGGTTGGGACCTTAATGTGGTACTCGGTAAGCTCATGGGACCTCCTTTCGAGCCTATGCACAAGTCAAGTCTCAAACACCTGACTTATATAACTGCCTTCTTTGTGGCTATCACTTACATAAAAAGGGTTAGTGAAATCCAAGCATTGTCAGTGCAGGATCCGTTCTTTGTTGTACACAAAGACAAGTTGGTTTTACGTACTCACCCTAGGTTCTCACCTAAATTAATCTCCAAATTTCATGTAAACAGTCAATCGAGCTACCGGCTTTCTTCCAAGAACCCACTAGCTCAGCTGAGGTAAAACGACACACACTAGATGTGAGGAGGGCGGTCCTCTACTATGCAGACGAGACAAGACCAGACCGCTAAGAAAGACAGATCAATTTTGTGTCTCCATAGCGCCAGGAAGAGAAGGTGACCTCATCTCAATAAATGCCATCTCTAGGTGGATAGTCGGATGTATCCAACTGTGCTGTTCCCTATGATATAATATGATCGCTTATTTATATAGCGCCTATACACAATGTGTTTCAAAGCGCTTCAAGGCAAGAGAGGGAACAAGGGAATATACAACCACATGTTTGTTTGGTGCACTAGTTTGGTAAGGGTATGGATAGGCGGCATGCAGAGATTGCATCGCCCTCCCTCCTTCGAACACTAATCTTGATGGCTCCTAGCAGACCGTCTAAGTCACATAATATGGTAGAACTGACTTGCAGAGCATGGGTGCATATCGAAGGGAAAAAGAAGCTCTTTGAGGTTATTCTGACATACCGCTGACTTTAAACCAAACCTGCGCCGCAACCCATAAGGGGTTTAACGTCCTGGAATTACCCTAGATTGATCCCATTTAATGCATTTTTCTATCAGAAGGGCCAATCTTGCAGCTAACAATTTCACCAGTTTCTTGTTATCGAGGTTAATAAGCGAGATGGGGTGATAAGAACAATCATCCATAGCCTACCCAGGTTTTAACACGGCTGTTTGTGCCACACCTCTGATAGAATCTGGTAGTTGCAAAGTGATGAATTTTACAAGTACTTTGCATCTGTAAAGCAATCCAGCACAGGTGCTTTCCCTTGGTGATAAAGCCTTAATTGCTTGAAGGATTTCCTGCCCTGCAATAGGCCGTCGCAACCATTATCATTGGAGGATACAAGAGCTCAGGGAATATTTAGTTATTCCAGACCCAGAACCACTCTGAGACCCTGGTCTCCCTTATTTGGATATCAGACAGGTCATGAATACATCCACAAGCAGATGTGCTGGAAAAGGCCTTTAAATTCTGGCAAAAACCTGGTTTGGTTAAGTCAAGTCTCTTAAAAAAGAAAAATGGACATGCGTTATTGCCCTCTTCCTTCTGGGAAGCTAATGGTGGCAGGGCATCCTCCAGCCCATTCAACTATTGTGTCGGCGGTCACTATGTGTGGAAAGGGTTCCTAAGACTTTTTTTCCTTGACTCAAGTGTTGTCATTTGAAGACCGTATTCTTGATACAGCTGGGAAAAAGATATATCATAAGACCTCCTTATGTTTCCACCAGGCAAACAACAGTTTATCAGGTGGGGTTCTTCTCAGAATTTTCTGAAGCTAGGCAAGGAGCTCATGACCTTATGGTGGCATCACCCACTTTGACGCAGCAGCTCGTGGTATGGCGATTGGAGCATCAGTTCGCAGGCAGGCTCTTCTCAGGGCTGCAAAATTCCAATCTGATATCCAAGATCACATCATGATCCTACCCTTTAGTGGAACAGAACAGTCTGTACACAAACAAATAGTTAAAAAGAAAACCAGTGCTCAAATGGTGAAATCCTTAGTAAAACAGTTTTCTTTTTGTTTTGCCATGGTGAAATCCTTAGTATTGCTAACAAAACCTCCGGTTAAGGCAGAAGCTTCTGTGCAGCAGAGGCATTCCTTTCCATAGAAAAGCTTGGGCAGAATGTGTGGCTTTCATGATAGGTGCAATTGGGTTGACAGATTTCCCAGCGCTCCCAGAAGGGGGCACAGTCTTGCCTCTCCCAAGAGGCTTCTTCACCCCCAATGATGTGTTTTTCCGGTTCCAGAGCACCCCATTCTGCCTCAGATTGGCACCCAGGATGTTTACCAAGCAGATGGCAGCAGTAGATATCTACTTGTAACTGAAGGGGGCACACTTGTATTTATGCTTGGATGATTGGCTCATGAGGGCAGAACCTCATCTCCTGGCTATGGCCACTCTACAGTTGCATCGTGAAATGCTATTCAGTCTGGGGCTCTTGGTCAGTTAAGGGAATTCAACCCTAGCATCATCCACTCTACATTTGCAGTTCATCAGGCTTTTCTGGGATTGCGCATTTGGGCACATTTTCTGATGAAGGCGAGGAATTGTGACCCTCTTGTTTTCTCACAAGGCAACATCAACCTGGTGGTTCCAATGCCTGCTGGGCGTTGACTTCCTGCGTACTAGCAGTACCCTTGGGCAGGATGTGGATGTGCAACATCCAGATGCACGAGGTGGCTTGCTGGGACCAATTGTCAGTGTTAGGCAGAAACCTGTGCAGTTCCCTTGGGGAACACTGCAAAAGATTTAAGACTACAGGTAGAGCAGTAAACCCCTTTGGTAGCAGTCTGTACCACCCAGATTTACCTGGTAGCTGTGGCTGAGCAGTCAGACTTCTCTCAAGAAGAGTTAGGCAGTATGTAAAGTATACACAATATGTACCAAAACACAATAGCACAAGCAAACACTGACCAGAGCTTGGTTTCAAAAGTATATAGTTATTTATTTAAAATACACATAAGTTAAAAACACTCTAGCAAAAATATAGTAAAAGCACTTCAACACAGTTATACTGAAAGTAAATTCAATCCTTTCTCCTATCTAGACAACTCTAGGTTAACACCACTTAATTAAAACAGAGGTGAGTGCTTAACGTTAGATGACACTCTAGTAGTTTCCAAGAAAGGGAGAGAAAAAGCAGAAATAGGTTAGACACACCACTCTAAGGTCCAGAACACTTGCAATAGGCTTAACGAAGAATACAGTCACAGGTGAGCAAAAGTCACTAGGCAGGGCCCACTCTTAGAGTAGCCGGAGCGAAAATGTGCCCAAGATCACACTGTTAGTTAGAGATTCAAAGTCTTGCAAAGAGTCAAAAAGAGTTTAGAGTGGCTCAGAAAGTTTAGCCAAAGTGTCCCAGGCACTCCCAGGTTCGAAAGCCGGGGACTAAATCTACCCCGTACAGTCGGTAGCAAGGGAAGCCAGGCGGAACACAGTACCTTAAGCGGAAAGGATCCTCCAGCGGGGGCAGTTGTTCCAGGCAGCGACAGCAAGGCTCGACGTCGGTCAGGGGAGAAGAATATCTCGCTGAAGAGCAGAAGAGAAAGGTCGTAGCACTGCCCGGGAAGAAACCAGCCGCGGAGTCCTCCGGTTCAAGGGTTGGTACCGACTTTCGCGGTATGGGGGTAAAGTGTGGTATTCCGGATGCCGGGGTGCTTGGCACAGGCAAGGCGGCCACGAGATACCTCAAAAGGACGGAAAGAAGGCGAAAACTGGTTGTCCCCACCAGTCAAGGGAAGGAGCCACTCCGTTAAGAGTTCTCCTCGGTCGTCGGGAAAAAGTGGTGAGACGGTTCAGCAGGGCTCCACCGGGTGGTGTCGTCGAAGCAGGTCGGCTCAGCTCTTCCCTCGTCGGATTCTTGGTCCTGTGGCGACTTCTGAAGTCCCAGTCCCCAAAGCCCTGCTTTTATGCAGCAAACCCCCATTCACCCAGCCTAGCTGTCACTCAAACATGCTAAGTGGTGAGCCGGGCGGCTCACCACTTGGGCCAATCAGGACGGAGTGCGACTTGAGTTACCAAGGTAACTCAGTCCAGGGTGCCTAAATCCCCCTCCACCCCTCCTAAGTACCCCAGACAGAGTGGCACCACTTTGGAGGGCTTCTGTGGAGAAGCCCGCCAAAAGTGGAACAAAGGGCTCCACTTTGGGTCAGAGTTACAGAGGCGAACACCAACGCCATTTTAGAATCAAGTTTTGGCAAAAAGTCCCAACCGGAGTTATAAAAATAAATATATAAACCGGCGGTATGTTTAAGGCTACCGTAAATAAATAATTAAATGTGTTAGCCTAAAACAATGGGAAATCCCATAGGGAAATATTCGCGGTCGAATATAAAAAGTAGTTTCCACTGCCACCAGCCAAAACTCGATCAGGGGGGACGGAGACGTGCCCCCTCGACTAACAGACCCTGGGGCAATCGAATTGCCCCAGCCAGTACGTCCACAATATGATGGTTTGTACTGGTTCTGTTCAGGATTCAAGACTAGCAAAGTCTTTGGTGACTTTACATGCCCTGGGAGACAGTAGTCAGTCCCAGGGTATGGAGTCTATGTTGGGGAGTCCCTAGGACACCCCTGGGTCACGGCACAGAGGGTGCTGTGTGACCCACATCACAAAAATACATGAGGCCCTATGGAGTAAAAGACCCCATAGCCCATTCAACACAAGGTTTAACCAAGAAAACACACTTCAACATGTCCAAGAGTGAGGGTAAAAGAGTCTCACTCTTGGCAGGAGAAAAAAATTAAACCCCAGAAATCCAGCAAAGCTGCTGGGGGACTCACTAGGTAGGGAAATTCAGCCTAAACAGAGAATTCTCCCTAACACTCGCCCCCCCCAGACTAAGGGACAGGAGGATTTAATCCACTCCTGGATGAACCTCATACCTCTAGTCGATGATATACATCCTAGAGAGTCCATCAGCATTTTGATGGTGACACCTTGACCTATGTTCAATGGAGAACTCAAAGGTTTTCTTTTGCAAGCTAACGGACCTACAGACCCTTTGAGGAACATCAGTCTTTTTGTTATAGGGGATCTGGTTGACCAGTCCCTCAGAAGTTGGTACAACTTCTGAACCTATGTTAGGCTTTTTCAAGGGGTCCTTATAAAGGATTCCCTTAGATCTAGAGGGGCCTCCAAGGTTCCTCACCACCTCTCTTGTGGGAGCAGGTTGGGTCTTAGGCCTCTTGGTTGGAGGGGTTGGGGTTAGGCAATGTACCTGCTTCCCCTTCCTCTTAGATCTACCCTTACCTATTTTAGGAGTTTCCCCCCTAATATTAGGATTTGAGTTGGGGTCTTCAGTAGAAGGTCCAACAGTCTGAAGGTTTTTGGCCTTAGACTTTTCTTTTCTGGTTTTCCACCAGCACTGAGAATTACCAGTTCTCTCAGGTCCAGATAGGGGCCTAGTTGGTCTATCCACCTCTTCCTCAGAAGCAGGGGGAGTCAGAGACTCTGAGACTAGGGGAACAATGATGGAGCTTGGTTGGGGCGCCCATGTTCCTAGCATACTATCCTGAAATGTGCCTGGGTTAGAGGTCAACTTACTAACACCAGGGCTTGTAGTGGGGTTCTCAGTAGAGGGTCCCACAGGCTTAGAAGGGTCCTTCAAGGTAGCCTGTCTAGCCAATTTGGTTAAGTTCTGCTTCTCCATACTGGGAGGCCTGGGGGTATGTGACACTACTCCTAGAGTTCTTAGGTCATTCCCTAACAGGACCTTCCCAGGTACCTCAGTCTGAACACTGACAGGGATCCTCACTGTCATGTTGTTACACTGAATGAGGGCTGGTAGGATAGGAACCATTTGGACAGGGCCTCCAGACATCTTAGTGGGACCTTTGGGTGCTTTGGCCACATCCTCAGGTTGAAAGAAGCTTTCATCCACTACTGTTCTGCTGGCCCCAGTGTCTCTCCTGGCAGGAGTATCCTGGCCATTGACAAGAACACTGTCCACATAATACACCTTAGAGTTAACAGGTAGGGAGTTATACACAACCCTATTCTGGGGACTAACCAGACCCATAGGCTCTAAGTTTACAGTTGCTTGAAGACCCAAGGGTTCTTCAGCAAAGAGTTCAAAGTGGGCACTAGCCATCTGTACTTCATCCTCAGGAGTGAAGGCTAAGGAGACTGTGCTGATCCCTGCAGGTTTACCCTTGCACTTGGGATCTCCTTTGATATGGTCAGTACCCTGACAGACATAGCATTGTCCAAATGCTCTCTGGAAGGGTGGCTTGTTCTGACCTCCTTCTGGCTTGTGGCCAGAAGGTACAGTAGCCTGACTAGGTTTCCCATGTGGCTTACCCTGGTTATTTTGTGGTTTGGGGCCCTCTTTGGGATAGGAATTATTAGAATTCTCTTTGGAGTCTTTTTTTGGCTGTTTCTCCCCATCCTTCTTCTGAGTTACCCCAGAATCCTTGTGAGTGGCCCTGTTGGCAACCCACAAGTCAGCAGCCCTAGCCAGTTTCCGGGAATCTAATTCCTTGGAATCAGCCAAGTGTTGTCTGAGCTCAGGAGAGCAGGCATCATAAATAGTCTCCAACATAAACAAATTCTTCATACCTTCATAAGTGTTCACCTTGTAACCCTTAATCCATCCCTCTAAGTTTTTCAAACATTCATTCACCCAGGTAGCCCAAGGGGTACCATCATGCTTTTTGAGGCTCCTAAACCTCTTAAGATACTGGGAAGGGGTTTTCCCAAACCTAGCTATCAAAGCTAGTTTCACACATTCATAGTCCTTCCTATCCTCCTCCCCCATCTCCATTACCACATCAGTTGCAACAGGGGGAAGCCTAGAGAACAACCAGGTGAGTAAGTCATTTCCTGTGATGTTCTGGAGCCCATGATTATATTCAAACAGAGACAACCAATCCAACACATCCAACTTAGGCTCATACATACCAACCAATTCTTTAGGCATCCGGGGTCTTTTAGGACTGGAACTTCTAGAGGAGCCAGAGAGAGAAACATTCTCAACAGATAATTTCTTCATTTCTAAGTCATACTTGAGCTCCATTTCCCTTAGCCTTAATTCTTTGTCAGTTTGAGCATTAAGTTTCTTATACTCCAATTCTAGCTTCATTTTCTCCAGTTCAAAGTACTGAGGACTAAAGGTGGGACCTGGTAAAGGTCCAGTAGGCACAGCAGGTAGAGCAGGCAGAGGCCTAGGGGGGACAGTTACAACAGCCTCACCCTCCTCTTCTGACTCTTCCTCAGAAACATCAACATTTTGCTCCATGTTAACTTCAATACTGTCATCTACAGTTGCTGGAGTGGTAGGCTCCTCTGAACCATCACCCAGACTTTGGTTAGCTAACAATCTTTCAATCAGCTCCATTTTCTTGCCCTTAGTCAGGAGATCCTTATGTTTACAGAGCACTCTTAAACAATCAGCAGTTTTGGCTGCAAGGGACTCTTGACTATAGCTTTCTATAACTGACATGTTAGGGGTTTTACTTTTTCAGTGCTAAGCTTTGTGGTTAGTTGCACTAAGGTATCTAAAGCACAATAAAATGTATACTCAATACAAATCCCACCGCTGTACACCAGTGTTAGGCAGAAACCTGTGCAGTTCCCTTGGGGAACACTGCAAAAGATTTAAGACTACAGGTAGAGCAGTAAACCCCTTTGGTAGCAGTCTGTACCACCCAGATTTACCTGGTAGCTGTGGCTGAGCAGTCAGACTTCTCTCAAGAAGAGTTAGGCAGTATGTAAAGTATACACAATATGTACCAAAACACAATAGCACAAGCAAACACTGACCAGAGCTTGGTTTCAAAAGTATATAGTTATTTATTTAAAATACACATAAGTTAAAAACACTCTAGCAAAAATATAGTAAAAGCACTTCAACACAGTTATACTGAAAGTAAATTCAATCCTTTCTCCTATCTAGACAACTCTAGGTTAACACCACTTAATTAAAACAGAGGTGAGTGCTTAACGTTAGATGACACTCTAGTAGTTTCCAAGAAAGGGAGAGAAAAAGCAGAAATAGGTTAGACACACCACTCTAAGGTCCAGAACACTTGCAATAGGCTTAACGAAGAATACAGTCACAGGTGAGCAAAAGTCACTAGGCAGGGCCCACTCTTAGAGTAGCCGGAGCGAAAATGTGCCCAAGATCACACTGTTAGTTAGAGATTCAAAGTCTTGCAAAGAGTCAAAAAGAGTTTAGAGTGGCTCAGAAAGTTTAGCCAAAGTGTCCCAGGCACTCCCAGGTTCGAAAGCCGGGGACTAAATCTACCCCGTACAGTCGGTAGCAAGGGAAGCCAGGCGGAACACAGTACCTTAAGCGGAAAGGATCCTCCAGCGGGGGCAGTTGTTCCAGGCAGCGACAGCAAGGCTCGACGTCGGTCAGGGGAGAAGAATATCTCGCTGAAGAGCAGAAGAGAAAGGTCGTAGCACTGCCCGGGAAGAAACCAGCCGCGGAGTCCTCCGGTTCAAGGGTTGGTACCGACTTTCGCGGTATGGGGGTAAAGTGTGGTATTCCGGATGCCGGGGTGCTTGGCACAGGCAAGGCGGCCACGAGATACCTCAAAAGGACGGAAAGAAGGCGAAAACTGGTTGTCCCCACCAGTCAAGGGAAGGAGCCACTCCGTTAAGAGTTCTCCTCGGTCGTCGGGAAAAAGTGGTGAGACGGTTCAGCAGGGCTCCACCGGGTGGTGTCGTCGAAGCAGGTCGGCTCAGCTCTTCCCTCGTCGGATTCTTGGTCCTGTGGCGACTTCTGAAGTCCCAGTCCCCAAAGCCCTGCTTTTATGCAGCAAACCCCCATTCACCCAGCCTAGCTGTCACTCAAACATGCTAAGTGGTGAGCCGGGCGGCTCACCACTTGGGCCAATCAGGACGGAGTGCGACTTGAGTTACCAAGGTAACTCAGTCCAGGGTGCCTAAATCCCCCTCCACCCCTCCTAAGTACCCCAGACAGAGTGGCACCACTTTGGAGGGCTTCTGTGGAGAAGCCCGCCAAAAGTGGAACAAAGGGCTCCACTTTGGGTCAGAGTTACAGAGGCGAACACCAACGCCATTTTAGAATCAAGTTTTGGCAAAAAGTCCCAACCGGAGTTATAAAAATAAATATATAAACCGGCGGTATGTTTAAGGCTACCGTAAATAAATAATTAAATGTGTTAGCCTAAAACAATGGGAAATCCCATAGGGAAATATTCGCGGTCGAATATAAAAAGTAGTTTCCACTGCCACCAGCCAAAACTCGATCAGGGGGGACGGAGACGTGCCCCCTCGACTAACAGACCCTGGGGCAATCGAATTGCCCCAGCCAGTACGTCCACAATATGATGGTTTGTACTGGTTCTGTTCAGGATTCAAGACTAGCAAAGTCTTTGGTGACTTTACATGCCCTGGGAGACAGTAGTCAGTCCCAGGGTATGGAGTCTATGTTGGGGAGTCCCTAGGACACCCCTGGGTCACGGCACAGAGGGTGCTGTGTGACCCACATCACAAAAATACATGAGGCCCTATGGAGTAAAAGACCCCATAGCCCATTCAACACAAGGTTTAACCAAGAAAACACACTTCAACATGTCCAAGAGTGAGGGTAAAAGAGTCTCACTCTTGGCAGGAGAAAAAAATTAAACCCCAGAAATCCAGCAAAGCTGCTGGGGGACTCACTAGGTAGGGAAATTCAGCCTAAACAGAGAATTCTCCCTAACAGTCAGACCCTCAAAACTGTCTTTCCGAACTGGCTTACCATGACTACAGATTCCACCTTTTCCTGCTGGTGTACAAATGTGGGAGACATATGCATTCATGAAAAGTGATGGAAGTAGATCAATCGGGCTGCACATATTTTCTGGAGCTGAAAGCGAAATTCTTCGGGCTTCAAGCTTTTCTACCAGGGGTGATGCACTCAAGTGTATTCTCATTTTGAAGACCAATGTGTGGTGGCCTCGTTCTACATGAACAAACAAGGAGACACCAATTTGTGAAACTGTCCTCTAGTGATGCACCTTTGGAGCTAGGCACTAAAAGGTATCGCCCTACATACAGTGTATTTAGTGGGGACAGACAATGAGGAGTCAGATGCCCTGAGTCGATTGAGTCACTCCAGCTGCGAATGGGAGTTGCACGTAGCTTTCCTGGCAACCATTCTCGACAAGCTGGGATTTCCAGAAATGTATTTATTTATGACAGAAACCAACAGGAATTGTCATCTTTATGTGCCCCCGAAGGGGAAGGGAGTACACGCTCTAGGATGCTCTCTCCATTTTGTGGAACAACCAGTTCACCTATGCTTTTCCTCTGATTCCTCTGATTTCGAAGACAGTTCAGAAGTTCTGCAGGTACAGGAATTGCAGAATTCTGCTGGTTGCCTCTCACTGGCCGATGAGACATTCGTCCTCTGACCTACTGGGTATGGCATTTGGTGACCATTCCTTCACCAGCATGGGGATTTGCATGGATTCACATGCTCACGAACATTCCCCGTCGTCGGTCTGCGAATCCTCTGTAATGTTAGAGCAGTTTTGCTTCAAAGCTAAAACTGCTTGTCTCTTCTATATCCTATAAGTGTCACTTTGGGGGTCATACTGCCCCAGCCAATGACATTCATCCTCTGAGGCTCTACCCCTGGTTTCCATCTTCAGATTTTTACTGCACGTTCTTGTGTTGGGAATACTCATGTTTTGCTCCTCAAAATTCAATAATTTATTCGCTTATTTTTGCAAGAAATCCCAATTTTTCTTCATCTTCAAGTCACCTTTTGACTACCGGTGGCAGAGACCCGTTGCCAAACGAGATCCTTTCCACCGCCGGATCTCTGGACAGTGGGCGCCGCAGGCCCAGGCTTAGGCCTTCTTCAAACCATGGCAGACGCCACACGGAAAAAGACCATTCAAGGCCTGCGAAAATTGTGGCCTAAAGAACATCTTCATTGAAGATCGACACCTCAAGTGCATCTACTGCTTACATCCCGATGACAATACGGACGGTTGTTCTATATACCTGTTCTTCCTTTCCAGTACACAGAAGGACCGCCATAAAAGGTTAGTGGCATGGATTGAGGAAGGGAAGACCTCTGACTCTGCCTCAGTGCGCAGTCATGCCTCTTCCAGGGTCGGCAGACCCAAAGGGCGTGTTCCCTCTAACAAGAAGAGGTTGAGATCCTTTGAGCACTCTTCCTGGGGGAAGATGCCAAAAAAGATAAATTCATCCCATGCGCCAACAACTTTTTTGTCGACGGTCGCCGCGGTTGTGCGAACCAGATCGGAGAAACACCTTCACCGACTCAGTCAACTGTTAGTCTGCCGCCGAGTGGGCAGGTTCCGTCTGCGAGGAAATCGCTGATGAGAATGGCCAAGCCTGAGACCTCATCGACACGCACCCCGTCCAAGGACCCATTAGCGACTCCACCATCGGGCTCGTCATCGTCACAGATTTTGCCGAGGGACCCGTTGACAATCTCATCTATCAAGGCTTTTGCCCGTCAATGACTACCCCGTTGACGGTTACCCCGTTGACTTCGTCCACAAAGACTGGTCTTCAGTCAACAACTTCGATGCTGTCGGGGGGCTCGTCCACCCCCATCAGTGTTGCCACAATGACGATTACCATGCCCAGAGTGACCTTACCGCCTAGCCCTCTGCCAGCGATATTGGCAATGGCCCCATCAACAACAACACTAATACCTTCTCCACAGGCCCTGGTGATTGCCTCCTTTCCTAGGGGCTCGAATGTGGAGAGGGACATGCCTCCAGCACTTGCCTTTCTCTCTAGACCTACCAAGGCCTCACCACTTTTCATCCTGTCTCCTTTGGGACCACCCATGATGTCACCACCAGTCCCAATTATGCACTACCTCAGTTCTGAGGAGCACCTGCAACCAAGTGAGTGGTCAGGGAGACCCTGATTCTGTGTTGCCAGTGCCGCAGCAAGGGGCTCCACCATCTCCCCAGCCATCTCGGCCTCTTGGCCCCTCGCCTCATGACTCAGCACAAGCTCCTACAGCACCAAGGGATGTGAGATTAGACATTCTGCCCACGCTACACACGCTGGTGTCAGAAATCCAGCAGCTTCTACCAGCTGGACATCTGCAGGGCTGCTATGTGGAGGTCTAGCCCACACCTTCAAACACCTTATCCGTATATGGTGCCGCTATCCCAAGATCAGAGCTGGTGCGCCGCCTATCTTATAGGAAAGAGTAGGAACAAGGTGCTGTCCCTTTATCTACAATGTATACAGTTGCAGCATCTTGAAAGACTAAAAACATCAAACCAAGTTTTTATATCTTGCATGAACATTTTGTGGAGGACGTATTTCTTTCGGGCACATAGCCGTATTTTATATCTTGCATGAACATTTTGTGGAGGACGTATTTCTTTCAGGCACATAGCTGTATTGTTGATTCATTCACCTCCAAGGAAGTGTGTATATGCTATATAGATCAGGTGGTAAGTTATGGTTCAACACAAAAAATGATCTAGTAAACAATATCTGGTCAAATTAAATTATTTTAAGGTTTTTGTGGGACCAATGATTTCTTTGAATCTCGGTAACCCATGGATTGTGTTTTTCCTTCAGTTATTGCCAGGTAACTCAGGTAAGTGGCATCAAATATAAGGAAAAGAGTTTCGGTACTTCTGGTAATTCCGTTATAGTAATATTACCATATCCTGTATTCCCTTCAGGGATATCGTGCACTGAAATGGTCGACCGGTTTCAATGACCTGGTCGTCTTCTTCAGGACCTTCGTTTGAGAGCGTCTGTATGATCATATTGTCCATCAGATATGGTGGTGCCTCCAAATCCGACCTGGGGGGGGGGGTGAGTTTCCAAAAAACATTTTGACCTGGGTGTGCTGAGCATTCCTTTCTTATGCATATAAATGCCACAATCGGTTTTTTAGATCCCATTGATCTATTTATGACCTGTCTCCTGCCATTGTATTATCTCTGTTGTTACAGAACTAGAGAACAGAATTATTGGTAAAGGACAACCCTTAGGGCCAATGTATACTGCCAATATGTTGCTCTTGTCTTTGAAGAGTAAAACAAAGAAATAATTGATTCTCCAATTGTATGAGAGGTAATAGAAAAGTGGTCTGTACCCATACGAGACCACATTAAAATACTTCCAATACATCGAGATCGGTACGAGTACGGTTCAGACCTATTGATGGTCTTGCTCGCAGTGTTCATCGCCAATGTACATAAATTGCTCCTTCATCCCACTTTAAGAAACACATGCAAATAATGCACTATATAACGAGAGATGACAGGCATAATAACCATCATGAACGGCCTCACAAAGTCGGAACACAGTTGAATGATCAGGAGCTGACCATACACCTATAATGCACAAACTTATTAAGAAAAAAGAATAAAGCATAGGCGTTTACGATTGCAATATATGGGACCAGTCCCTGCCAGTCCTCATTAGTATAACTTAATTACAAGATGGCCGCCTGCATATTTAGTTATCTGCCCAACACTGAAGAAAATAAAGACGCCGCACAAGAGCATGTCGCCTAGCAACCTTGATGTTTGCCTGCATCTGCGATCCAGACCAGCCGGACCCTCCGTAGGATGAGTATCCTGCCCTGAAGGTAAGGAGGCTTCTCTGTAAGCGCACAATCAATAGCAGAAAATCTTCATAATGGGCACGTAATGCCAAGCTTTGGAACACCGTGATTTTTCGTTCACTGCAAAATACAGCGCTTGGCTGCCGCACATGGACAGTGGTTACTGAATGTCACTCCTAGAGCTCCACCAGGCACTCGCCCCTTATGGGAGCGCTGCATGGATGTAAAAGTAGGGATATATATGCAAAATAAATTAAAGAGCGAAGGTCTATTTGCCTCTCCAAACTGAAATGCATCCAAACTCAATCTGGAGGCGCGGTAAAACAATGCTAAGCAGAGTAGACATCAACCTTGTGTGCAACACAATACAGTACCTGGCACAACAGTAATCCTTACTGTCCTATAAAAATGTGCTCTATAATAACTTGCCATTGAATAACAACATAAACTTCTGCATTCTTGCAGTGATTCTGGTCCAGGGGCGTTGCTAGGGGGGGCTAAGGGGGCTATAGCCCCTGATCTTTTGGTTGTAGCCCCAGATAGAATCTCAGGAGCTACAGCCAAAAGACTAGCTAGCCCCCAGTCCCAACAGTTCAAACATCAGTGTAGCCCCGGGTCTTTTCCAGACCTAGCAACTCCCCTGTTCTGGTCTATTCACACTGCAGCCAGAGGCCAAGAATAACGAGAAAAGGAGCATCGGCCCAGATGGAGACACAACCCATGTGGGCTTCAGGTAAAAACTATAAAATCCTACACTATCAAATTAACTAATAGAGTGTGAGAAAGAGTTGGTGTAAAAGTCATGGAGAATAAGTATTTAAAAAGAGTCTTTTTTTAATTGTATTTTTTTGCTCATGAATATTCCCCGTCAGGCTCTGATCCTCGGTAAAGAAAAAGTCAGTTTAAGTTTCATTTCTAAACTGTCTTTCTCCTAACAACCAATCACTAAGCTTTGGTTCATACTGCCCCCAGCCAATGACTGCCCTCCACCTAAGCCCCTCCTCTGGCAGCCACTTTCAGATTTTTACCGCACGTTCAAGTGTTGGGAGTCCTTGTGTTTAGCTCTCAAGCTTTTACTGCGTTTCTTGCTTTTTTGGAATAGTATTACTCTATTTTTCGGTCAATCGAGCCTTGTGCTCCATCGATCAACCTTATGATTAACGGGGACCTGTTTTTCGGATTCTTCAGCGCCCTCAAGGGCGTATTTCGTCGAGTTTCTTCGTGGAGGCTTCCGGATGATTCTTCAGGCCTGTGCCGCGTGGACCATGTCGGAGAAGGATTCGACTCTCCTGTTCAAGATTTGCTTTGACTGCGGCTTGCGGAATGTCTTTTAGGACGGCAAGCATTCCCAGTGTCTTTACTGCCTGTACCCAAGGCACAAGGGGGAAGATTGTGCGTTTTACCAGGAGATGATTCCTCGCATGAAGAAGGAACGGCACAGGCGGCTGAACGAGTGACTACAGGCCAAGGCCCTTGCTCCGGGTGGGTCCCAGCAGCATGCCTCTCCCAGCTCAAGAAGGCTGAGCAGGCTTCTAAGACCTTTTGAGGGTGCCCCTCCCGCGGGGATCCAACAAAAGGCTAAGCACCGCAAGTCCACTGCCACTGGGAGCGCCGTTGCAACATGCTCCTAGGCGGCCAGGCCATGAACGTCGTCTCCAGCCTCCGTCGCCAGTCAACAGCCCAAGTCCATCCTACCGGAGAAGGCCAAGGGGGATCGGGGCGCGGACCTTAACCCTAAGGCGAAGGCACAGCAGGACAAGTCTCTGGCCCTGACCCGGAAGGCCCAGGCACACCCGGCGAAGGTCCAGCCTTCCATCGAGGGGGTGGCGGCGTCTCTTGCAGAGGCCACCCAGATGGCTCCTCAGGGCGCAACCCTGAAGGCGAGGGTGTCCCTTCTTCCCAGGAGGGAGGCTGTTTCGGCCCATTGAGAAGACCCCAGAGAAGAAGATGCCCGTCATCTCCCCAAGACCTTCCCCTCTGGAAGTGAAGGAGGAGGGGGAGGTGCGATGGCCCTCCGGGGTACGGATAGCTCCTATAAGGAGGAGCTCACCGGTCTGCAAACCATCCAGTAGGAGGAAAACGTAGGGAGCGGGCCCTACAACAAGCGTGCCGACAAGGGCGATGACAATGGCGATGACGGCAAGGACACTGTCGGGGAAGAGCAGCAAGGCAATGAGGACCTGGCCTCCCAGCCGGTGGCCCAGCTACCTATTCGGTCTACACCACAGATGCCACCCCCACCTCAGCTACCTCCTAGAGACCTCTCGGTGGACATTCTCTCGGACCTGCATACACTGGTCTCTGAGATCCAGCCAAGAATAGATATCGCGCCTGCGGCCCCACCTCGACGCCAGCAACAGCGACCCCATGACAACAGGGGAGCCTCCGGCCAAGAAGTGGAGAGTACACCATCCACCTCCTTGCCACCCTTCCCCCCCCGCGGGATAAGATGGAACCAGACACAGCGACGATGGTGGGATAGAGGGGAACCTCCCGTTTACGCCTCCCAGATCTTCCGTGCCGGATGAGATAGGCTAGTTCCACTCGATCTCCAGAGCATCAGAACTTTTCCAGCTCTCTCCAGAGTAGAAGGAGGGCTTCTTATATCAGCGCGAAGAGAAAGACCATCCTCTCGGTCTCACTCCTGGATAACATTTGGGACGAAGGTTTGTCTCTCATGAAGAACCCTTCTACGTCCCCGACGAAGAGGGATCGTCTTGAGAAGAAGTATGAATGAATGACATTTATTTATATAGCGTTCAATGGACCCGTAGGCGTGATGGCACATACAGGACAAACAGATCATAATTCAACATAAAAACATAAAACATATATCATAATGAGAAAACAACCTAAAAACCATGCGTTTCACGTGAGATGCTAATTGTCCCCAGCTATAATAGTACTCTTAACAAATGAATTTCTTGAGAACAAATTAAAGTATTCGTTTACAATTTGAGGTCCCTCTAGATAGGTATTTACATATCCTAAGGTAGTGTGGCAGTGTCCTAGACCCACAACCCACTATGACGCAGTCACTATTTGGTGAAGAGCACCACTCGCTCAAGTCAATTCTGTGAGTAAGCTTAAAGTCTGATAATCTAACCACCCTTGGACCGGTATGTAGTCCTAGCCAGGCAAGTACCTTATTTCTCCAGCATGGGGTCTGGCATGGATTCACATGCTCATGAATATTCCCCGTCGTCAGGCTGGGAATCCTCAGTAAAGAAAAAATCAGTATCAGTTTCGTTTCTGATCTGTCTTTCGTAGTAGTAACCAATCACTGATCTCTGCGTCATACTGACCACAGCCAATGACTGCCCTCTACCTAAGACCCGCCTCTGGCAGCCATCTTCAGATTTTTACCGCACGTTCAAGTGTTGGGATCCTCGTGCTAATGCTCTCGAGCGTTAGTGCTTTTTTCACGTTTTTTCACAGAAAATTTCTCTTTTTTCGGTCAAAAGAGCCTCAAGCTCCACCGTTTCTTCATCCGAATAACGGGGACCCGTGTCGGATTCGTCTACGCCCCTCAAGGGTGAAGATTTCGTCGAGCCACGCTTTTGGAGGACTCCAGAAGTTTCTCAGGCCCATCTCGGACATGGCCCAGGAGAGGGGAAGCTCGACGCCCGGAAAGCTGTTAAGGCTCTGCCCTGGATGCCAGCTTCAGAATGTCTTTAAGGAGGACGAACACTCCCTTTGCCTTTACTGCCTACATGAGGACAAGACGCACGTGGAGAAGGACTGTGCATTTTGCGGCAATATGTCGGAGCGGACCATGAAGGACCGCCATCAACGTCTCGCCAACTGGCTGGAAGGAAAGAGCCCGTCGGGCGAGAAGAAGAAGAAGAAGTCCGAGCGGTCTTCTAAGACCTTTGAGGGCGCCCCGGCGACGGGGGTCCAACAGAAGGCCAAGCACCGCAAGTCCGCTGGCACCGGGAGCGCCGAACGGTCGGGCTCTACGGGCGCCAGGCAGGGCGCATCCTCCCCGGCGCCATCAACCACGAGCCAACGCTCTGGCTCGGGTAAGAGGAAGGCCGAGCACCCGGCAAAGCTCCTGGAGAGACCCTGGTCGAGCTCGAAGGCCCCATCGGAGGGGGAGCAAGGCGGTGACCCTCCCCCCAAAAAGAAGGTGGTGAGCGCACCTAAGGTGGTGAAAGTCTTAATCCACCCGGCCAAGGCCTCTATCGAGACAGTCATGGCGGCCCTGGCTCAGCCTGTGGAGGCTACACCAGTGGTGGCGACCTCGGGGCCCAGAGTCTCCCTGCCACTGCGGAGGGAGTCCTCTTTCATGCCCATCAACAGGACCCCCGTGAAACCTCCGACGGAGAAGAAAAAGGGGGGGCAGGAGGTCGTCGTGGATTCGGCCTCAACCTCTGAGGAGGAGCTGATCGAAGTCTTAAGCCACGGCGTTGGCGTGGAAGAAGACCAGCCCGTCGGGAGGGACCCCGACGTAGGAGACGACGAGAACGTCGAGGGTGCCGACGGGGTTCCTGACCGCCCGTCGGACTCCCCTCAACCAGCGCCGCAAGACAACTCGGCGGCCATTTTGTTGGCTATAGAGTCCTTATGCTCGGAGATAAGGACGAGACTGCCGTTACCACCAACGGAGGAACCGCTCCCGACGGGGGACCCGGAGCCAGGCCCTCCTTTTCAGCCATCGTGCCCTGTTCAGCCCTCCTCCCCGTCCACGACACGTGGGGAGGATACGGGGACTGACACGGCCGCAACGGGTACAGACGACGAGGTTTACGACGAGGATCTCCCGTCGTCATCTCCCACCCGGGCTTCCCCACCCGACGAGATTGGATCGTTTCACTCCATGATCGCCAGGGCATCCAAGCTTTTCCAGCTCTGCCCGGAAGAGAAGAAGGAAGGTTTCCTTTATCAACGGCGCGAGACCAAGAGGAAGACGGTCCTCGCTGTACCTCTACTATACGATATTTGGAATGAGGGCCTCGCCCTCCTCAAGAACCCATCCACGACGCCGGCTAGAAGGGATCGGTACGAGAAGAAGTACCGGGTCCCGGACGTGGCCCCCTTGTGCCTTCGGGCACAGCCGACCCCGGACTCGGTCGTCTGCGCGGCGGCCAGGAAGAAAGCGTGGGGGGGGTGCGGCCTCTACGTCGACCTCCCCGCCGGACGGCGAGGGAAAGAAATTAGACACGATGGGACGCAGAGTCATCTCGTCGGCAGCGACGACGATTAAGGCGGCCAACGCCTTGGCTATCGTAGCCCGCTACGACAGGGAGTTGTGGCACAAACTGGCCCACCTACTGGACTTCCTACCAGACGACAAGAGGGCGGAAGCCCTGGAGATCTTGCAGGAAGGAGAGGTGGCGTCGAACCACGCCATTACGATTGCGACGGACATCGCGGACACTGGATTTCACCAGTTGGGCAACGGCATGTGCCTTAGGCGGCGTGGATGGCACAAGGCTACTGACTTCCGTCAGGACGTGCAGACCAGAGTCTTGGACATGCCGTTTGACGGAAACAACCTGTTTGGGAAAACAGTGGACGATTCCCTTCAAGCCATCAAGGCGGACACGGAGACGGCTCGGGCTCTTGGGGTTCTCCAGCAACGGCGGGCGCCCTTTCGGAGCGGCAGAGGCAAACAGGGTGCCTCCAAAGGTTCCAGCGGCGGATTTTCCACCTACCGTCAAGCTGCCCGTTCGTCGTCACAGGAAGCTTACAGGGGACGAGGCAAGTCAGGCGGACCCCGCCGTCGTCGCCAAGGAGGACAAGGCGGCAAAGCCTCGTCGAAGCAGGACTGAACCGGCCGTGGAGTCGGGCCCCCACCAAAGCACCCCAGTGGGAGGCCGGCTGGCGAGCTTCGTCAGCGTGTGGGAGTCCATCTCCACCGACCGTTGGGTGCTGGACGCCCTAGCTCAGGGTCACGCGCTCGAGTTTCTAAAGAGGTGCCCGCGCGTCCCCCCTGTGGCCAGGAAAGAACATCACGTCCCTCAACTTCTCTTGGAGGTAAAGGCGATGCTCAAGAAGGGCGCCATCGAGCTCGTCCCAAAGAGGCTTCGGGGCTCCGGAGTTTACTCAAGATACTTCCTCGTGAAGAAGACAGGAGGATGGCGTCCCATCCTGGACCTACGACGACTGAACAAATTCATCAAGGCACAGAAGTTCCAGATGGTCACCCTCCAACACGTCCTGGGTCAACTGGAGGAGGGCGATTTCCTGTCGTCGTTGGATTTGGAGGATGCCTACTTCCATATTTCCATCCTATAGGGACACCGAACGTTTCTCAGGTTCGTGGTCCAAGGGCGTCACTACCAGTTCAAAGCCCTTCCCTTCAGATTGAGGTCGGCACCCAGGGTGTTCACCAAGTGCCTCGCACCGGTGACGGCGCAGCTGCGCCGAGAGGGGATCCACGTCTACCCTTACCTGGACGACTGGCTCATCCGAGCAAAGACGAAGGAGCTCGCCATGGCTCACACGGCAAGGACCGTCCAACTACTCACGGACCTGGGATTCTCCATAAACTACGCCAAGTCCCACCTGGTGCCAGCGCAAGACGCATTGTTTCTAGGAGCGAAGCTCGACACAGTGTCGCTTCTGGCCTCTCCGTCGGAGGAAAGGACGAGGGCCATCTTGGGCAAGGTGCAGCGGATGCTGGTTGTGGACGCGGCCAGGGTGAGGTCCATCAAGTCCCTCCTCGGAATGATGTCTTCTTGCATTTATCTCATCCGCTTGTACAGGCTCCGGATGCGCCCGTTGCAGGAGTTCCTGGACGCGTGCTGGATCCAGACGACGGGCAGCTTCGAGGAGAGGATCACACTCGACGAGAGTTTCCGACGAGCGATCCGGTGGTGGGGCACCCGCGCGCATCTGACGGCGGGCATGGACTTCCAGACCCCCGGCCACCAGGAGACAGTGACCACACGGATGCCTCCCTGGAAGGGTGGGGAGCGCACACCGAAAATCTGCACGCGAGAGGCCTTTGGCTTCCGACGGAGAAGTCCCTCCATATCAACGTCCTGGAGCTCCGTGCAGTGTTTTGGGCCCTCATGTCCTTTCTTCCGTCCCTCAAGGGCAAGGTGGTGAGGATCTTCACCGACAACACCACCACCACCATGTTCTACATCAGGAAGCAGGGCGGTACCAGATCCCCAGCCCTGTCCAAGGAGGCGCAGGATCTGTGGCATTGGGCCGTCGCCCAAGGGATGTTTCTGGTGCCGTTTCATCTGGCAGGGATAAAAAAACACCATCGCCAACTCACTCAGCAGAGAGCTGCGCTCGTGCCACGAATGAGAACTACGACAGGATCTAGTGGACCGCCTCTTCCGACGGTGGGGCACACCCCAGATCGATCTGTTCGCGACGGCGACCAACTCCAAGTGACGGAGGTTCGCCAGCAGGTTTCCCCAGCCGAGGAGCATGGGCGATGCTTTCTCGTTCCCCTGGGAGGGCCTGTTTCTATACGCGTTCCCTCCATTGCCATTGCTGATCCGGCTCATCAACCAGCTCAAGAGGTCACGGTGCAGGATGATCCTCGTCGCACCTGTGTGGCAGAGGCAGATATGGTTCCCGGACCTTCTGGACTTTTCAGCGTCCCCGTCAATCAAGCTGCCAGTGGACGCGGATCTTCTCTCCAGGGAAGGAGGCGCCATCCTCCATCACGACCCGAAGTCGCTGAACTTGCAGGCCTGGCTCCTGCAGCATTAGAGTTTGGAGGATACGACATACCGGCCGACTGCAGAGAGTTTCTTGCAAAGGCCAGGGCGTCCTCAACTCTTAAATGCTATGGACACAAATGGAAGAGGTTCTCTGTCTGGTGCCACGCACAGAAGATTAACCCTCTACGGATTACGGCTCCCCAGGTACTGCCGTACCTTCTGACGCTGGCCAAGGCTGGACTGGCGCATGCGTCCATCAAGATTCATCTTGCTGCGATCTCCCGATACACCTGAACCACGGGGCGGACGTCTTTGTGGTCTCATCATCTGGTGAAAGAATTCATGAAGGGACTGTTCAGATCGTTCCCGCTGGTGAAGGCTCCGGCCCCGGCATGGGAGCTCAACGTGGCGTTGACCAAGCTCATGGGACCTCCGGTCGAGCCTCTGCACTCGGCTCCGTTGAAGTTCTTGTCGTGGAAAACAGCGTTTCTTGTGGCCATCACCTCCGCACGAAGGGTGGGAGAGATCCAGGCCCTTTCCTGCAAACCCCCGTACTTGACTTTTCACAACACGAGGGTAGTACTCAGGACGCACCCCTCCTTCATGCCCAAGGTGCCGGCGCACATCCACCTCAACGAACCCTTGGTGTTGCCTGTTTTCTTCCCGTCACCTTCGTCGCCGGCCGAAAGGACTTTGCACTCGCTGGATGTGGCTAGAGCACTGAAGTTTTACGTGGACCGCACAAAGTGTTTTCGGAAGACGTCACAACTTTTTGTGAACTTTGGACCTGTCAATCAGCTACCACGGCGTTCCTATCTGGTGTGCCCTTGCTGGACATCTGCAGGGCTGCTACGTAGAGGTCGACGCACACCTTCACGAAATTTTACTGCGTCGATCGGGATTCCAGGGAGGAGTCCAGGGTCGGCCAAGCAGTGCTGCGCAATCTGTTCGCCTAAGGTGAGCCTGGTGAGGAGGTAAGAATTGCTTAATGTTGAGTTTGATGTAATGCTTAATGTTGAGCCTTTGCCACCTCCCGTGGTTGTGCATGTGTGCACTGTTATGTATTCTTTATTCATGAGCATGTGAATCCATGCCAGACCCCATGCTGGAGAAGGAACTAGTTACTTACCTGTAACTGTTGTTCTCCAGCATGGGTTTGGCATGGATTCACATGCGAACCCTCCCGCCTACCCCTCTGCGGCTCTTCACTTGGTCATACTGCCACTTCACGTGCTACCAAATCTGAAGAAGGCTGCCAGAGGCAGGGCTTAGGTAGAGGGCAGTCATTGGCTGTGGTCAGTATGACGCAGAGATCAGTGATTGGTTACTACTACGAAAGACAGATCAGAAACTAAACTGAAACTGATTTTTTCTTTACCGAGGATTCCCAGCCTGACGACGAGGAATATTCATGAGCATGTGAATCCATGCCAGACCCATGCTGGAGAACAACAGTTACAGGTAAGTAACTTGTTCCTTCTTAGAGTTTCTAGTCTCTCTTCCTACTGCTTTTCCAATATTAGAGATGACAGTTTCCTTGGTCCATAATGAAGGCTTGAGTGCTAGTATCATGAATGCTTGGCATTTGGGATTTCCTTATTCGCACAGGCCCCTGTTTAAGTAACTTATTGCCAACTGCAGTTAAAGCTTTAGGAGTTTGATCTGGCCTGAAGTCATGTACTAGAGTTGAGGGAGGTATTTCCATGACAAGACCCTTAGGGTCAGTATTGAGAGATTTGCCCTGATCAATAGTAACAGGTATCGTCCTGGCAGGTGCAGGGCAGCAACTTCTTATCAGGGTAGTTTGAGATGCTTGGTTCAATCTTACCTCTTGAATGTTGACTTGGCAGCCATTGTCAGATTTTGGCAACTGGCTAAAGACGGCTGCAGGGGCTTGTACCTCAGTCTGTGTTGCAATATTTTCTCTGTGTGGACATGTGACGGAGATAAGTTCGTTCAGCGAATCCATGGGAGAACAAAGGTCCGTCAGACTATAGCTTTGAAGCTCTTTAGAGATACTTGTTTTAAGATGCAGAAACTTAGTGCTGGCAATATCATCATTTTGATGAGCAATCTTGCTGTTGTATCTTATTAAGTTAGATGGTAATGGTGAAGAAAGGTCGGCCTCCCTTCTGGCATATTTCTTTATTCCTCCCATTAGTGAGGCCATAGCTGGGGAGAAATGTAACTCTGTATAAGGTGCGGGGCTCTGCACCCAAGTGCTTCCGGGCCCAACCTTCTCCCTACTCGGGTGTCTGCGGCGGCCAAGAAGTCCCTGGGTGCTTCTTCCTCTGCAGCATCCACCCCACCGGACAGTGAGGGCAAGAAGTTAGATGCCCTGGGACGACGGGTCATCTATTCTGCGGCGACGACCATCCAGGCCGCCAAAGCTCTCGCCATCGTAGCACACTACGACCCAGAGCTGTGGTTCAAGATCGCTCCCATCCTGGATTTTCTTCCCGACGACAAGAGGTAAGACGCGCTGGAAATTCTGCAGGAAGGCAAAGTGGCGTCGGACCATGCCATCACGGTGGCCACGGACATTGCCTGCGCAGGGTTCTGCCAGATGGGCAACAGCATTTGCTTTCATCGTGGCTGGCTCAAGGCCACCAACTTTCATCAGGACATTCAGTCGAAGGTGCTGGACATGCCCTTCAACAGGGACAATTGGTTCGGGAAGGGTGTGAATGAGTCTCTAAAAGCCATGGAGAAGGCAGGTGCCTTGGGCACTCTTCAACAACGGAGGCTGTTCTTTCGGCCCTCAGGCAGCAAGTCCCAAGGTTCCTCCAAGGGGTTCGGCAGGGGCCCCTCTGGTTATTTCCAGCCCTCCCGCTCTTCGGCCCAAGAAACCAACAGGGGCGGCTCCAAGGCCTTCGGAGGAGGGCGTCATCTTTCGGGTCCCCAAGGCGGCCCTTCGATGTCTAAGCAGGATTGAACCGACTGTGGCGTCAAGCCCCCACCTGTGCATCCTGGTGGGAGTCCAGCTGGCGAACTTGGTCAGGGTGTGAAAGACCATCTCCACCGACAGTGGAGTGCTGTACGCTCTCGCCCACGGATACACCCTGGAATTTCAACGTAAGTGTCCCCAAATACCACTGGTGGCCCGGCAGGAAAACCACATCCCTCAGCTTCTGCTGGAGGTGCGGGCCATGTTAAGGAAAGGCACGATAGAGCTTGTCCCAAAGAGGCTCCGGAGTGTACTGAAGGTACTTCCTCGTGAAAAAGAAGACCTTGTACTGGAGTCTCATCCTCGACCTTCGTCGGCTAAACAAATACATCTAGTCCCAAAAATTCTGGATGGTCACTCTTCCACACGTGCTCGGACAGCTGGAAGAGGGGGACTTCCTGTCATCGCTGGACTTGGAGGATGCGTACTTCCACATCCCAATTCACAAGGGGCACTGCAAGTTTCTGGGCTTTGTAGTTCAAGGGAAGCACTACCAATTCAAGGCCCTTCCCTGTGGATTGAAGTCGGTGCTAAGGGTTTTCACCAAGTGCCTGGTGCCTGTGGCGGCGTAGCTGTGACTGGGGGGGATCCACATCTACCCGTACTTGGACGACTGGCTCATCCGTGCCAGTTCGAAGTACATCGCCGTCGAACACACGGCGAGGACTGTTTGCCCACTGGTGGAGCTGGGGTTCTCGTGAACTATGCAAATTCCTGCTTAACTCCATAGCAGGACACACTGTTTCTGGGATCCCGGCTCAACAAAGTGTCGTGCCTGGTGTCTCCGGAGGAGAGGGTAGCTCCATTCTGGGCAAGGTGCAACGGCTGCTGGCACTGAAGGTTGCCATGGTGAGGACCATCAAGTCTCTGCTTGGCATGATGTTGTCATGTATCTACCTCATCCGACTGTGCAGGCTACGGATGCATCTGCTTCAGGAGTTCCTTGATGACCGTTAGATACAGGTGTCGGGAAGCTCTCAGGACAGGATTGCGCTCAACGAGAGCTTCTGTCTAGCGATAAGATGGTGGGGAGTTTGCGCTCATCTGTCTGGAGACACAGATTTCCAGACCCCACCGCACAAGGAGACGGTCACGACGGACGCCTCCCTGGAAGGATGGGGAGCTCACACAGGAAGTCTTCACGCGAGAGGCCTGTGGCTACTGGAGGAGAAAACGTTGCACATCGTGTTGCTGCTGCGGGCAGTGTTTTGGGCCCTCAAGTCTTGCCTTCCATCCCTCGAGGGCAAGGTGGTGCGGGTCTTCACAGACAATGCCACCACAACATTTTACATCAGGAAGCAGGGGGGCACCAGATCCCCGGCGTTCTACAAAGAAGCGCAGGACCTATGGCACTGGGCCATCGCCCAGGGGATGTTCCTCATCCTGTTTCATCTGGCAGGAGTGAAGAACACTGTCGCCGACTCTCTCAGCAGGGAGCTGCGCTCTTGCCACGACTGTGAGCTTCAGCAGGACTAAGTGGATCACCTATTCCGCAGATGGGACAATCCCCAAATCGATCTATTTGTGACAGCAAAGTACACAAAGTGGCAGAGGTTCGACAGCAGGTTTCCCCAACCGGGGAGCACGGCGGATGCATTCTCATTCCCCTGGGACGGCCTGTTTCTGTACGCGTTCCCTCCTCTGCCGTTGCTTCTTCGACTAGTCAATCAACTTAGATGGCAACTGTGCAGGATGATCTTCATTGCACCAGTGTGGCCGAGGCAGATCTGGTACCTGGACCTTCTCGACATGTCCACGTCCCCTCCAGTCAAGCTTCTGGTGGTAACAGAGCTTCTCGCCAGGGAAGTAGGCGCACTTCTGCACCACGATTCAGGGTCGCTGAGGCTGACGGGATGGCTCCTGCAGTGTTGGAGTTCTGAGGTCATGATCTCACAGCGGACTGCAAGGAGGTACTTGCTAAGGCCAGAGCATCGTCCACTCTTAAATGCTACAGACATAAATGGAAGAGGTTCGTAGTTCGGTGCCGAAGATCGACCCTCTACGAATCACGGCTCTGCAGGTGCTACCGTATTTGCTGTTGGCCAAAGCTGGGCTGGCCCATACCTCCATCAAAGTTCATCTGGCGGCTATCTCCCGCTACACCAGATCTCCGAGACGGTTGTCGTTATGATCACACCGTCTGGTTGTGGAATTTGTCAAAGGACTGTTCCGTTTGTTCCTGCCGGCGAAGGCTCCAGCCCCGGCGTGGGAACTCACTGTGGTATTAACTAGGCTCATGGGGCCTCCATTTGAACCTATGCAGAGAGTTCCATTGAAGTTCTTGTTGTGGAAGACAGTGTTTATCGTGGCCACCACCTCTGCACCACGAGTGGGTGAGATTCAGGCCCTGTCCTGTAAGCCACCTTATTTGACTTTTCATGACATGAGGCTGGTGCTGCGGACGCACCCCTCCTTCAGGCCCAAGGTGCCGTCGGACTTTCATCTGAACGAGCCTTGGCATTACCGGTGGGTTTTTTTCATCGCCGTCTCAGAGGACTTTGCACTCTCTGGATGTGGCTAGAGCTCTTAAGTTCTACGTGGACCGCACAAAGTTTCACGAAGACCTTGCACCTTTTTGTGAACTTTGGTCCTGTGAGCCATGGGAAGGCCCTCTCCAAGGCTTCCATTTCCAGATGACTCTCTGGCTGCATCACCCATTGTCACTGGTTGGCAAACCGACCGTTGCCTGGCCGTCCGAGAGCCCATTTGACTAGAGCGATCACCAACTACAGCATTCCTGTCTGGTGTAGGCCTGCTGGACATCTGCAGGGCTACTACGTGGAGGTCGACGCACACCTTCACAAAGTTATACTGCGTCATCAGGGATTTCAGGGAGGAGTCCAGAGTCAGCCAAGCAATGCTGCGCAACCTGTTCGCTTGAAGGTGAGCCTGGTGAGGAGGTAAGAGATGTTTATGTTGAGCCTTGCCACCTCCCGTGGTTGTGCATGTGTGTACTGCTATGTATTCTTTATTCATGAGCATGTGAAGCCATATAAGATTCATGCTGGAGAACAGGAGTTACAGGTAAGCAACTTGTTCCTTCTTCCCCTCCGTCCAGATCACCTTCACTAGCAGGACGAGGTCTGGTCATTCACCGGTTCCCAAAGGTTAATTGGAAGATAATCTGAATATTGGTGGCTGCTAGGAAATGTTCTACTCATACCCAATACAGAGTTAGGTGGCTAAAATATTGCTACTGGATGCTTAACGGGTCACACACACTCTTCAGGCTCCAGTCAATGTATTGTTCCTATCAAGTCTGGTTCACTCAGTTTACCCACGTTTTTTTCTTGCCACTCTATCTTTGTAACCAAACGGTAGAATTTCATTTTCCAGCCCGGTTATTAAACATCACTTTTTGGTTTACAATAATTTGTTTCACATTCCTACTTGGGATCGTAACATGTTGCTGTGAGGTCTGGCTCAAAACCCTTTGAGCCCATGGCTTCTGTTGACACTTAGCTTGTCTCATGGATAATGCCTTCCTGGTAGAAATTACATGTGCTAGCAGAATTGGCAAAGGGCAAGCTCCCTTTTCTGAAAATCCATGCACTCGTTTTTACACAGATATAGTGGTTCTAAGAATGTTCCCTTGTTCCTTCCAAAGGTTGTATCCAAGTTCCAAATTAAGCATGGTATTTGTTGGTACTTCATCCAAATCCTCTATTAGAAAATTACTGAACTCTTCATTGCTTACATTCCTGCAGGCCCTTGAGCTTCTATGTCAAGAGGAGTAGAGCTCACAGATACTCGGATACACTGTTACCTTTGGGAGAGCCTGACCTGGGCAGAACTCCCAGTTTCTGAACTCCCAGTTTATGAAACGTTTCTAGGAATTGCAAAACTGAGCCCGTCGCAAAGGACTTCATGCTCATTTACAAGGGTGAAAAGCACAGATGTGGCTATTCAAAGCCATGCTCCTGGCTGGGGGGCAATTTTCAGGCCTGCTAACTAGGCTCCCATGTCAGCCTTCTGTAGGCATTAGTCTGTAGATGGCAGTTCTAGAGCAGACTCTCGTAGTACTTGGGAACATGTTATTTGTAGTTTAGGTTCCTTCCACCATGGGTAGAGTGATGCTTGGTACTCTCCCATAACTATGGAGGAAAGGGGACATAAGAGCAAGGAAAAGTTATTCACTGTAGTGACTACTATATTTCTAGTTCTAAGTCTCTTTCCCTCCATATCCCCTCCCTCCTGCCCTGTAAACGAGTTAGTCGTCCTAGTCCTTTTGGCAGGAAAGGGACTGAGATAAAGAAACCCGAGAGGTGGACTTATCAGCGTTACCCCTTGCCACTGCATGTCCCCTCCTCTGGGAATGTGTTTAAGAGGAAGTGTGCGCTTTGCTTCGAAGGGCTCTGTTCTGTCACCTCTTAGAAGTACAGTAGTCACTATGGAGAATAACATTTTTACTTTCCCAGTTCGCAACCTGTCAAATTCCAAAAATATGCATAGAATGGAGATCCTTGTAAATAATTTGCAAGAGCAGGGTTTGTTGGTAACCAGAGATTGCATGTGTCTAGTTTGGTTCAAAACTGTTTTCTTTATTTGGATGAGAACAGAACAAATAGGATGCTCAATTAAATTAACCAGCTGTTTTGTCTCTTGTGATGCAGGTATTCCAACCCTCATAGTACTTGATCACAAAGGAGAAATTGTCACACGACAGGGGCGAGTTGAAGTTTTAAATGATGTGGACTGCAAAGAGTTTCCATGGCACCCTAAGCCTATCCTAGAACTAACAGACTCAAATGCTGTCCAGCTGAATGAAGGGCCATGCCTGGTTCTTTTCGTTGGTAAGGCATACTATTTGTGTTCTTGCTTATTTTCATTGTGTGATGGTAATTGTAATCTGCTCCAATGCGTAGCCAATAAACAAGTGAGTAATGGCATGTTTTTTACATAAGGAAAAAAATGCAAAAAAGATTGGGTGCTCTGGAGCTCAGCTAAGATGTTGGTAGCTTCTAATACTTTGTTCATGGAGAAAAACACTTCTGATATGAACTGATCCCAATTGATTGAACCCTGTATATGTGGACCATGGCATTCTATAACCTGAGAAGTGTGTGGTACACAGCTGGAGCCTCTAGAATGGTGCCTTCTCAAGCATGCATACCCTGAAATGGACTGACAGTGCAAATGCCAATCTGCACCTTAGTTGATGAGCTAAAATGGCACCCAACTCGGAGACCTGATCACTAAATACCAGGCACTTTAAATCTGAGAGGACAGGTACGAGTGCCATCGGCGGCACTGTGGTTAGCACCTCCAAAGGTCTCTTGCATCAGTATCCTGTAGCTGACTGTACTACGGAGGGATGGTGGGGGGGCAGGAGACGCTCTGACACAGAGCTCCAGTACGAAGAAGGAAATAGCCCACAGTAGATCCAGTATTGCATCGGGGGGGGGCACAATGATTGTGTACATAGTCTTCAGCTGCCCGGTTTGCGCACTAAACTGGCGGCTGATTAGTATGCCATTGTTCGATGAAAACCAAAGTTGCAGACTGAGAGGCTGGGAACGCATTACTGAATGGGATATTGTGGTATTTAAAGCAGGGCTTGCGCAGGAAGACTGGCAGTGCTCTGGGCACTGTGGGACGCGGGAGATACCTAGGCCATTTAATATGTGTGCTAGGCCACGCCTCCCCCAATATCAAACATTTCTTGGCATCAGCTTTGAAGAGAACTTTAAAATTACAAATGTGTAAGATAAATCCTATTTCTTAAATGCCTGAAAGCATTCAGAAGGACCTCCAAGTACAATTAAGGCTTTTTTAAATGTAGTACCTTTCGTGTTCTACATATTTGATCATGTTCAATTTGACTAACCAGGAACTTTCAAATACAGTCTCTTTGGTTACAAAATAAACCAATCTTGGTTCTATATTACTCGTTGTCACTTTCAAGACATAACATGGCTGTTCGCCCGCCTAGTGAGCCTTACCCCCTTCTTCCCCAGCCCACCTCCTAGACCTGTTAAGTACTCATAGGGCCATTCTCAAAGTTCCACTCTGTGCATGAGCTGAGATATGTTTTTCTGGTATATCATTGATAAACTTGACCACGGCAAAGGGTGATTTGTGACTCATGACTGGGCCATTCTAACAAGGGTTTGTCACTGTGTTGATATTCTCCCTTCAGACACAAGACTAGAGGGGAGACCTCATCCTGGCGCAGAAACGTTTCCGCCACTCAGGAACAAATAAAATTGGCAGAACTCATAGTAGTGTGCAGCATGAACAAAAGCATTCAACAAAAATGTAACCAAATTACTGTGTTAAGTTAAGGAGATTGAATATGATGATTGTTCAACAGGTAGCCCATTTTTAGGACATTGAGAGGCATAGAAGTATTACAGATGATAATTTCCCTCTTTTATAAAGACGCAGACATGGCAGTCCATGAAATACAGCACCTCTCGAAAAAGCGCAAAGTACAGGAAAACAGTGCCATATGCATTAAAGTATGCCTGATTGGGTGGAGGGGCAGAATACCCTCTCCAACATTAAAAATCTTTTCAAAGAAATACTAATAATTACTGGCATAGATGACATTGTGCTGCAACGTGTCGATGGAGCTGCATGAGAAAAACGAACCTGGCCAATCGTAGATTCTTGAACTTTCAACATAAAATCATGGCTAAGGGCCTGTACAACTTTTCCTTATATGAAATGGGCTGCAATAACCTTGAGAATGTTAAATGAATTTTTGGCGAATGTACTTTGATGGAGGAGAGACCTCAACATGGTTTTTGAAGGTTCATGGGGTTCGGCCCTCCCAGCTATCCTTTCTCTATTTGCAACACACAGGAAAATCTGCATCAACCTCTTCGACAATTGTAACAACTAGGAAACCTTCAGCTGCCTTTTTGGGACCTCCTCGCCCATGGCACTCAGAAATAATTACTGTCCCGGAAGAGGCGGATGTCACCCCCACTCCTATTACAGCTGCAATCTACTAAACTGATAACTGGAGAAGCAGACCGGCAAGTGGGCATGTCTCAACTAGATGTAGAGACTGGTCTCTCAACATGAAATAAATAAGAGGCTCTCATTTGAAAAAGCTTGAGTTCACCAGTGTTTTGAATCCTGATTGAACATTCCTGTTAGCTGTTTGGAGACAATCAGTAACAGGCGAGACTCTTGACATTTTCATTGCACTTGATTTGCTTGTTGATGCTACATCCACGGTTCATGGCTGGGGTTTTGGGTCATTTGAGATGCATATGGGGAAGGGAGAGTGACTTGATACAGTGATGGTGATTCCCCTTCTATATGTACCTTAAATATCCCACACATCGAACAGGGCTATTAATAGTTACCTTCCATTCCCACCCCTCCTTCCAAAGTCCTATATAGATAACTTCCCATCCCCAACAAGTGGTCAAAGTTTCTTTGATGTACTGTCTCTGTACATCTTGCAAAAAAGATTCAAAACTTTAGGTACAATTTTGAGTTATGTTCTGTTTAGTTCAGTAGAACCCTGACTTGTTTGTTAATATTTATATTTGCCCTGGTATGGATTTGTGCCGATCAATCCATAAATCTTTATTACTCTGTAATAGACTTCTCCCATAAATGAGGACCTTCTACTCGTCATGTGCACTTATTTGACTAGAGACATGACTCAAATAACATAAAATATCAAGGCTGTGACTAATCCTGCAAAGACTTTGCTTCAACATTTGTGAAAATGGCAAGATAAATTGTTCAGTTTTGCAGGAGACTCATGACTTTCATTGAGAGCAAGAGCCTAAATAAAGGTAGTGGAATTAATGAGAAAGGTTTGCTGACCCAATACTGGAGAAGTGTTATAAGTCGAATGAAAGAGAAAGTAAACAAAGAGAAGCAAAGCCCTGGGAAGTTAGTGAACCAGGAAAACTGTGAGTGTGGAACTTAAACCCAAGCAAGAAAGTGAAGATACCCTGGCAGGCGGGTAAACCCAGGGTAAGATGAAACAGTGATAAGAAGGGAAGGTACATACCCCTTTATTGTGGAACAAAACGGAATACCCTGGTGGTTGAGTATACCAGGGAAAGGAAGACCGATTAAGAAAGCTCAGGGGTCAATCACCCCAACCTCCCGCATATGTAAGTGTAACAGAAAAGGGATGACTCATTCCCCTTTAAGGAATCAAGACAACTCTGTTGTGAACTATGTTATGATTCAAAAGAACTGTTTGGATTCAAGAGAACTGTATGCTTTTGAGGAGCTTCAAGGTAAGAGCTTTCCCCATTGAGCAAATTGGAATTGTGGTAAAATCCTATCAAAATCACTGGAAGAAATCTAGGGTAAAGGAAGCCCCTTTTCTAGTGGAACTTTATTCCTTTTCTTTTTGGCACATTAGTAACCTAAGTTTTTGAACTTTGCTGATATCCCCATTTACACATTTTATTTAGTTTAGCATGTAAGGGCCAGTTTAGGGAGTTTGGACAGAGGACGCTTTATTTTATGTACATCCTGACAAAGGCGCTTCTTAGATGTGTTGAGGCAGGCATACCCCTCTTAGGCTTAGGGATAGATATGATTTCTCCAACCCTTTTCCTTTTGTGATAAATCTGAGTTTTACTCAGAACCCCTTACTGCTTCCATATATATACAAGGCTTAGTAATTGCGGATTAGTCCGGGTTTTTTGTCCCTATAAGGAACAGCACATATGGCCTGTGCAGGTTCTTTGGGCACCTAAATGTCATCAATCGGGAGTTACCTGCTGGTACGGTGCTCCTAGATGGCAAGAAGGCATTTGACTCTGTTGAATCGCTGTACCTGTTTTGAGGTAATGGGCCACTGGGCCTGGGTAACAGTTCACGTATATGGTGGCACTTCTGTATAACTCTCTTGATGGTCAGGATTGCATTGAATGGGATGTTGTCGGAAACTCTGGCGAGTGGAACAAGACAAGGATGCCCCCTTTCTCCATTGCTGTTTGCACTGGCGATGGAAACTTTGGCGGCCCTGCTACAAGAACAACACCTACAAAGATTCATTCAGCTGTAGTCCCATAAAATGATCATCCTGTTGTACGCAGATGATATTATATTATTTATAAAAGAGACACAAGTAAATCTGACGCCAGCGATTCATCAGGTCAGCCGATTTGAAGAGTACTTTGCTCTGCATCAACCACAGAAAATGTGATTTTCCCACCGACTGAGACCACCCGGGTTCAGATGGGAAATGGATAATACAAAATATTTGGATATAGAGATAGTGATGTACCCACATGTGCGCCTTTCGATGAAACTATGCTAGAGCAATCGATAAGCTAAAAGGTCAAGTGCAGATGTGGCGAGGCCTTCCTCTATTATTGTTGCTAAGGATTGCCCTCATTAAAATGATCGACCTACTGAGATTTATTTTTCCTTTTTCTGAACAGTCCCCTTTCTCTATCAGCACAGTTTTTTTTACAGGCCTCGGCAGGATTGTGCTAGAGCTTCTCTGGTCGGGAAACTACAGAGAATTAAATCAAATGTCAAAGCTGCTTGCCGGAGGTGGCCTTGCACATCTGGATTTTGAAGGATATTACTTCTGTACCCTGCAAGACCCACCACGCTGCATGTTTAGATAGATATGCCGGTGGCTGTGCTGGCGTGGTTGCGTACAATGATTGAGTGGGGCTAAATGTAAGGGGGTGAATATAGTCTTGTGCACGTGTAGCGCCTGAGGGTGGAAACTTGTAACTAGGCTTGGACTGGTTACATTGGGACTGCTTTCTGGAAGGAACCTTTCTGGCTCCAGTAGCCTTTAAAGGAAGGGGAGGTACCACCCCACTTGACATATTTATGTATTTCCGGATCAGAAGTGAATTCAAAGCATGTTTCCTGTCCTTTCCTGTCCAACTGCCCACATTCACGTTATTACAAGATGTGCTTGTGATCAAAGCCTAAGGCAAGGGGCGACTGGTCTCCAAGATAGAGACTGCTTACTTTCAGGTCCCCAGGGGGGCTGACACATCTAAGGGAGATGGTAAACTAGTTGAACCTAGAGATTCTTGGAGCAGATTGGACTTGTATAATGGGCTAAACCAAGAGGGTTTCGCTGGAGGCCTGGTATATGTTAATTCACTTCAATTTTATGCACCAAACGTATTATACCCCGCTTAAACTTCATAAATATTACCCTGGACCAACACACAAGTGTGTGCAATGTAAGGAAAGCTATGAAGAATTTGCCCACCTAGCATGAAGGTGCCCACTGATAATAGAATTCTGGAGGGAGGTGTTCAAAGTTATATCTCTTATTGTAAATGAACAGGGGACCGAAGACCCAGTGCTTGCTCTACTGGGGCTCACTTGAGACATCCCAAATCATGGGCCCAGGCTAGTTAGTCTCCATTTGGTTCTAGCCAGCAGAAGGGTGGCAATAGCATGGTGGAAGCGTCCTGGTCCGAGGGTGGAGGCTTGACTGAAAGATGTTGCATACTTTCACGACTTGGACACGGCCTATATACATACTATGCCACTGCATGCACGTCTTCCCGACATATGGGGTCTTTAACTCCAATATCTGTTGTAGATACCTGGGAAGGGTATGCCCCTATATGATCACTAAGGCAGGCTCACCTGATGCAATATCTGTTTCCTGGTGTGTACTTATGAACTTCGTTAACGTTTCCCTCCGATCAGAGATTTGTTTATAGCTGTTTTCATGCTTTTGGAGGCTGTTGTATGTACATCGGTCGCCCTATGTACTGGATTCCTGTCGGCGGTAGCTGTTAAGGTACACAGGATTGTCTTCCATGACTGCAGGGACAAAGTGACTGATGTTATGTTAGTTTTCAGGCTAGCCTTTAAAATGTGTTAACATGTCATCTTGTTATATGACTACTCAGCTACTGTTTGATTGTTGAATGCAAAGAAAAACCAATTAACAGATGTTTAAAATAAATACATAAATGAAGCCATCCCTACAGATTCCTTTCTTCGTAATAGAATTGGTTAATCAGACCAGCTAAAAATTAGAGGATGGTTGTTCCTCTAATTTGGGTGAAAGAGATGGAGACTGTGACAGGAAGGGAAAAGATGAGGGCATAAATATGGCTACTAATGCATCAATATCATTAATTCGTTCTATTGATGATGATCCGCATTTGTGCCCAAATTGTCTAAAAGTTGGTCATGAAGTGGTAGTTCTCCGAAAATTGTTGACTGAAATGAAAATGGAAATGGGAGTCATGAATCAAAAATGGACTGATTTAAACAAGGTGTGTGTACCAGATAATACTAGTACATTACTAAGGGAAAGAGGCCTCCACCCCAATATGCATCTCAACTCTAAAGAGAGCCCAGTTTCTAGAATTTCAATTGAGATATTCTACTGTACTCGTACGTAAGAGTACAGTAGAATATCGCAATTGCAATTCTAGAACCTTCTTCCCCTTTGAATTTAGAGGTGCGTGGGGGTGCGGCCCTGGGAGCATGCGCTGCCCTGACTCCGCCCTCCAGCGCCACACCTCAGTCCCCTTTTCCGCGTTGACTGGAACAGGCTGAATTCACCAGCACTCCTGGTTTTGGCTTCGGCCATGTAATTCCATGCACGGATTCTTCTCTTCTGTCTTTTTAGTCTTTTTATCATTCAGGTACTCGGTCCTCAGGCGTTGCGCTCCTCCCCAACGCATGTCGACTTCTACAGGGTTCAGCAGGTGTCCATCCTGTGTCAGGCTCTTCCCGAGTAACGACCCCCACGTCCTCTGCCTATGGTGCCTTGGCCCAGACCACGGCTGGCAAGCTTGTACCGCGTGTGATGCGCTTTCCTCTAGGTCTCTGAAGAACAGACTAGCCAGGTGGCGGGAGCTCTTCCAGAGATCGCCTCCAAAGGACCAAAAAGACTTAGTCTATTATCGATCCAGGCCCAAAGTAGGGCCGCTCTTTTCCAGTGCACCCTGCAAGGGAGACTCCTTCCCAAGGACTTGCCCGCGCGGGAGGGACTGCCCAGGTGCTGGTACCAGCACAAGTACCGAGGCTGAATCAGCTACCGGCCGACAGGTCAGTAGATCCTCCCGGTGACAGTGCTGAGGGCACGGAAGATTCTTTTATCAGTTCTTCACCCGAGGGGCTACGCCCTAGTACCGGCAACATGTCCGATTGTGGCCTATATGCATTTCTACCGGCAGATCTGCCGAGGGCGAAATGCCTACTGGGCCTCGGCCTGAGGAACAGGCTAGGCCCCATTGTCAACACTCAAGAGTCCTGGACGGGACGGGGCCCAGCGGGCTGAGCAACACGACGCAGGCACGTGCAAGGCAGCTCAATAAAATGCCCGCCGTGCCAGGTATCCAGAGGACGCCGCTCCAGCAGGTGGAGGATTGTGTGTCAAGGTTGGACTGGTCCTACAGCTTACCCTGCCTTCGTGCAAGGCAGGTTCCCACTGTGTCCATATGGGCGGGGCAGGCAACAGCTCCAGCAGCCCCTCGCTACCCCGTCAATATCACCTACCACCACTCCAGCCGGAGAGTACCGGTTCTTTGAATGGTTCCTCTGGCTCATGAAATATCCTCGGATGGGGGACCTTCTTCAGGGACGTGCTCCCGCCAATGGCTCCGGCGCTGCAGGCCCCAGTACAGATGCCCCTGGCCCCTGTTCAGCCTCATGTCCAGGCTATTCCACAACAACCCCTGGCTCCGGTCTCCACACCGCAGCCCCCGGCTCCCAACTCCCCTCCTCCGGTCCCTGACCAAAAAGACCCTCAGGTGGACACAGATGAGGAGGAGGAGGAGGACAACGACCCCGACACGCCATCTTCAGCCAAGGCCTTCCACGAACCTCTGGCAGGGCTGGCAGAGTACTGGGGCCTTACTCAACCTGAGGTTGAGCAACCAGCAGAGGGGGTCCTCGCAGAAGTCCTCACGCTACGTCCTGTGACCAGAACGGGGATCCCGATGCAGAAGGACGTAGTGGCCTTGGCCAAGAAGGGTTGGCTCAAGCCCCACCCAGTCCAGCCGGTTAATAAGCGCCAAGGCGCCAAGTACAGGCAGATGGGAGGGGGATACACTCTTTCTGTCTGCTCATCCTCAGCCACACTCCTCAGTGATCGCTGCGGCATCACTATACTCCAAGCCTCATTCGTCCTCAGCCGCCTCCTCTGCGGCACTGCTAGGCAAGGAGGAGATGATCTTGGAGGCGTACTGGAAGAAACTGTATTCCAACGCGTACTTGCACCATGATGGCAACCGTTAACCAGAGTCTCGGGCGGGAAATTGTGGATTTCCTCCCATAACTTCCGGCACAGAGTCAATCACGATTCAAGGCGGGATTGGCAGAGGCCAAGATGGTGGCGCAGGGCATCATGGAGTCCACCGTGGCCCACATTGACACCTCTGGCCGTGCCATCTGCATTGCCATGGACATGAGAAGAACGGTCTGGCTCCGTGTGACGAAATTCAACCTTGGATATCCAGGAACACATCTTAGATCTTCTGTCCGTAGCGGGTGACCTCTCCCACTCCGCAACGGACGAGGAGCTGGACAAAAAGAAAAAAAGCTCACAAACGGCCAAGTCTTTATCCATACTGACAAAGACCACGCCCAAAATGTTCACCCAGTCAGAGCAGCGCTCGGACAAGGGGCATACCTACAGAGGGTTCCGTGACTTGAGTAGAGAGACCATTCGCTGACTCCACATCAGTGCAAACAACAAAAAGGGCAGGGGAGTAAGGGCTTTTGCCAGTCCCCCTCCTTCGCAACAGCCTCAGAGGGAAAGAAGGCATGACACGCCCCTCCGGGTCCATGTGTCTCCAGTGGGGGGCAGGCTTGCTCTACATGCACATTTCTGGCGCCAGAAATTCACGGACCCCTGGATCCTGTCTGTAGTCTCCATGGGGTACCGCCTCCCTATCCCAGCCTCTCCTCCATCCTCCCCTCTACTCCCACAGGTTGGGAAAGCAACTCTTTTGGCGGAGATCCGGTCACTCGTCGAGAGCCAGGCAGTGGAGGAAGTCCCAGCCTCCAGCAGGGCTTGGGCTTTTACTCCAGGATTTTTGCCATTCAGAAGAACCACCAGGCGGGCCTGAGAGTTGTGCTGAACCTTTCTACCCTCAACCTCTCCCTACCTGTACACAAATTCAAGATGGTTACGCCAGCTTTGATAGCGGAGACCTTGTGCAGGGGAGACTGGATGTGCTCCCTGGATCTGAAGAACAAGTAACTACACTTACCGATCTGGTAGCCTCATCGTTCTTTTCCACGATTCAGGATCATGGGCTACCATTTCCAATACAAGGTTTTTCCTTTCGGCCTCAGCTCTGCCCCCAGGGTCTTTACCAGGCTGTTGAACACAGTGGCGCAGCCCTCATCGGGTCGCAGGGCCACCACATCTACCCACACCTCAACGACTGGCTTGTCAGGGTGACATCTCCCGAAACAGTGCACCATACTTCCCATGCTCTTATGAACACACTGCATGAGCTGGGTTTTTCACACAACCTCAAAGTAGCAGCTGCAGCCCATGCAAAGACAGACCTTCTTGGGTCTCGTTTGGGCACGTGCCCCAAGATAGTTTTTCCCTCGGAGGACAAGAGGGCCACCGTGCATTTCCTCAGCAGAGAAGTGACCTCGCCCTGGTGGTACCAATATCTAATGGGTCTCATGGCAGCAGTCCTCTTGGCCATCCCCCACACGAGACTCGGGATGAGGAGGATTCAGCTGCACTTTGCAGCTTCTTGGAGCCAGGAGCGAAACTCTCAGTCAGAGATGATCAACTTCCTCCATCACTTTGCCCGGACCTCACATAGTGGTCGAAGGACTGCAACCTTCGGCTAGGCAAGCCTTTCCGGCAACCTATCCTGCAGGTCACCATCACCATGGACTTCTCTCTCGAGGGTTTGGGAGCTACCCTGGAAAATCACTGCGCCCATGGCACCTGGACCCAGCAGGAGTACCACATCAATTTGCTGGAAGTGAAGGCGATCTGGCTAGCGCTCCGCGTCTTCCTTCCGGTTATCGAGGGCAAGGTCGACCTCATTCAGACAGACAACTCGACCAGCACGTTCTATGTCAACAAGCAGGGAGGTACCAGACCTCCCCACCCCCCATTACTGTGCAGGCTCGCGGTCAGCATGTGGAAATGGGCCCTGGAGAACAACATTTACCTCACGGCTGTCCACCTGCCGGGGGAATCCAACCTGGAGGCAGACAGGCTCAGCAGATTGGGTGCGGACAACTACGAGTGGCAGTTGAACGACCTAGTACTGCAGGAAATCTTCTACAAGTGGGGACATCCCCAGGTGGACCTATTTGCCTCCTGGGACAACAGGAAGTGCCAACTATTCGCTTCCTGGCAGGGTCAGGGCCCGGGCTCCCTGAGCGATGAATTCCAGATTCAGTGGGACAGAATGACAATCTGCAAGATCAAGGAATCTCGCCACCTCAGCATCATTCTAATAGCACTGTGGTGGCCGGCCAGGCCATGGTGCTTGGAGCTGTTCAGCCTTTCGGAGATGCTGGCCGTTCGCCTACTGACGGGCACAGAACATATTCTGGCGCAGCAGGGGTGCAGGGTCCTCCACCCTGTGCCACAGAAATTAGCCCTCACAGTGTGGTTCCTAAACAGGTCACGCTAGGTCACCTCAGCCTTTCCCAGGCTAACCTAGAGATCATACAGGGCGCCAGGAGCAAGTCTACCAGGGCCCAGTATAAGAGCAAGTGGACCAGTTTCTGCCACTGAGCGAACTCTAAGGGTATCAACCCCCTTGCATGTACTTTGCACGACATGCTCTCCTTCTCGGCACACCTCGCCCACTCAGGCATGCAGGTGTTCACTTGCCGCACTTACTTGGCAGCCATTGGGCTTATAGAAACTCGGAGGAGGAGATTTTTTCCTCTTCCAACTCGATCGTCAGGAAACATTTGACAGGACTCGCCGGACTCTACCCGCCCATCAAGAGGCCACACCCCGTGTGGGACCTCAACATAGTTCTAGGTGCCCTGGCGCACAAACCATTTGAACCAATGGCGTCCGCGGACATCAGGCTGGTCACTATTTAGAGGGACTTGCTAGTCGGCCTCACCTCGGCTTGCAGAATCGGCGAAATTCAGGCGCTGTCGCCTCAGAGCCATATACTACGTTTCACAAGGATGAAGTAGTCCTGCGGACACACCCAGCATTCTTACCCAAGGTGCCTTCCACATTCCATCTGAACGAAGAAATAGTGCTACCTACGTTTTTTGATAAGCCCAAAGACGAGGCACTGATTTCTGCACTGCCTCGATCTCGGGTGTGCCCTGAAATTCTACTTGGACAGGGCCAAGGACTTCCGCAAGTCGGACACACTTTTTGCCACCTACGGCAGATCAAGACTGGGTTATAAGGCCTCTATAGCCCGTTGGATGGGCTCAGCCATCAAAGAAGCTTACGAGGGACAGCACAAGCCACTGCCGGCCAACATGCACGCGGTCAGAGCCAATGCAACGGCCATTGCTTTCCAGCGGCATGTCTCCTGGCAAGTCATAAGTAGGGCAGCCACATGGCCACCCCTTTGGCTTTCTGCAAGCACTACTGTTTGAATGTCGGTTCTAGATCAGACACGGCTTTCGGACAGGCCGTTCTTAGAAACCTGTTTGTTTAAGGAGGGTCCCCTCTCCACCCTGGGGCTACACTTGGCTGTAATCGCCAATGCAGTATGGAGGAAAGGGGACGGGTCGTAAGTGTAATTAGAAGTTGATATTGACATTTTATTTCTATCACGCAAGTCCCCTTTCCTCCATATGTGCCACCAGCCTCCCCCTAATTAAACTGGTGTCATTAAGCAATGTTAATCTATTGTAGACGTGTCTATGGGGACTGAGGTGTGGCGCCGAAGGGCATTGTCAGGGCAGCGCATGCTCCCAGGGCCGCACCCCTGCACGCCTCTAAATATAAAGGGGAAGAAGGTTTTTTCTGGTGCAAAAGGTTCTGTCTACCATCCCTTCGAAGGGACACCCATGCAGTACGGAGGGAAGGGGACCAAGGACTAAGAATACGCTAGTCACTACGGTGAGTAACTTATAATATAGCCAAGGTTAATGATAGGTGGAATAACTGCAAGGTAGATGCATGCCCATTTTGCCCTGGACACAATATGCTGACATTAGACATACAAACTTAAAAAACAGAGTTATTCAATGCCTGATTGAAAGGGAAGAGCTGTGCAAAAGGACAAGACCAATGGATATACATTATGCAGTTTCAAATTACTTTAAAATGGTGTGGAGGAGGAGTGAGAGATTTGGAACAATTATGCCTTAACATTAGCTATGAGGCTGTACATGTCCGCAAAATCTTAAGGGATTCACGCTCTCCTACAGGAATGAATTATGAATGAAGCAAGTCTTGGTGCTTGGAAATGTAATCATTACAAATGGAGTTTTAAATAATAATTTTTGAATCAATTTAAACTTTTTCTTATTATTGTAATATGCTTTTAGTACTAATAAGGATTTGCCCATTGTTTTCGTGTTTTGTTGCACAGTTATGTTGTACTGTTGTGGTTATACACTGAAGTAAACTATTCTTGATGATTGTTAGCTGCCCCATATTCTGCATTGATAACCCTGCTTTATCTACTGGATATGGTATTCTACCTGGATCTTTGTAATCTGGTGAACATTATGTAGAGGTAAATGTGTTCTTCCTAACAGAGGCTGCTTGAACTCTGCAACTCAGCAGCTAATGGTCAGCAATTAGTATATCTGATTGTGTGCTTTCAGTGATGATTCTTTGGTGGGTCCCTTGCTGATATCTACTTTGGGGTGCATAAAGTCTGTAATTAACAGTTAGTGAATTCTGATATCGGTGTGCACTGATGGCTAATGTTACTACTAAAATGTAGCATATCCAAGTAAGATGGAGGACTTTGCTGTTCCGTATTGGGTGGGGGAACAAGCTCAAGACCCACTGATGAAGATAACTTGGAGTCTAATCAAATTGGATCTAATACTCTCTTCCTTTCAGATGTAATTAGGGCTTTAAATGAATTTTGACTGTCAAGTTTGTCCTTTTTTTATTTGTATGTGAAGGCCGGTGCATTTAATAGCCTTAGTTCCGCATTGCCGTGCCCTAACCCGAGCCTCACCCTTCACTTCTTGCGGTTGTGATCAGGCAGGTGGTAGCACCTGCAGGCCCTTTTTTCTGCCTTTTTTCGTTGTCCTGTAAAATTTCCTGTCTTCCTGTTCAGTTTCCATGGTCTGCATTTTCCCTCCTCCTATACCGGAGCATAAAGGGTTTGCATTGTGTGTTCTGCGGGTGTCCATATGCAGCAACGGATCCCCATAACATCTGCCTCGAGTGTCTGCAGAACCTTTCCACCATGCACTAAAGACATATTTTTCAAAGACATTTGAACCATTGTCCATATTTATAGAGAATATCATTGCTCCATTAGTTGTCCTGATACTAGGTAAGTCTTGGGTATTGGGTTTTAAGGGGCTGGTCGGTTAGGCAACATTGATCTATTAGACTTGAAATAGGTGTATTGAACCATAATTCTTAGCAGTTTGAAATTTCAAATATGCTGTCGCATCCTGCTGAGTATGGTGGTAAAAAAGCCAAATAAACCACCTGAAATATAAATCCATCGAAAGTCCTGAGACATAAGGCTGCACCAGTTATTTGTTCAGATCATTTTTTATTTATGAAAAAGAATTAAATCCTAAAGTTGACCTTTGTGATGACACGTGTTTCGGCTTGTGCCGCCTTTTTCAAATCGGGGCTTGTCATTGCAAATCCTTTTATGCATTCACAAATTAAATTGATATGTATTCATATACATTCACAAAAATGTTGGTGTAAGAAATATGCATTGTGTTAAAACAATGTGTGTGTTTATAAGGTGAACATTTCCAGAAATATATTTATAAGGACCAAGAATTTGTTAATTCACATAGTATTTTCAAAAATAGGGCGCCAAACAAAAACAGAGAGTCAAGGGTTGGTGACGGGGTCGATTGTTGGGTTAGGAGAAATGAAAAGGAAAATAAGAAAATAAGAAAATGTACAGTGTTAATTTCACATTGTATTAACGTTTCTTTTGTTGTTCATTTCACAAATTCAGGGATCTAACCCATATATTTTGGAAATGCAGATGAAGAGCCTAATCAAGACTCAAAAAACAAGGTAAAAAACCCCTGTCTATACCTTGACCTAGATGCATAGAATTTGTGAAATGAACAACAAAGGAAATGTTAATACATTGTGAAATTAACACTGTACATTTTCTTATTTTCCTTTTCATTTCTCCTAACCCAACAATCCTCCCCGTCACCAACCCTTGACTCTGTGTTTTTGTTTGGAACTCTATTTTTGAAAATACTATGTGAATTAACAAATTCTTGGTTCTTATAAATATATTTCTGGAAATGTTCACCTTAGAACCACACATGTTTTAACACAATGTGCATTTCTTAAACCAACATTTTTGTGAATGTATATGAATACATATCAATTTAATTTGTGAATACATAAAAGGATTTGCAATGACAACCAGCCCTGATTTGAAAAAGGCAGAACAAGCCGAAACACGTGTCATCACAAAGGGCAACTTTATGATTTAATTCTTTTTCATAAATAAAAAATGATCTGTACAAATAACTGGCCCGGTCTTATGTCTGAGGACTTTTGATGGACTTGTCCTGATACTAGGTTCATGGAATCTCGGTTTCAGGTAGGCCTTTCTGTATTGTAAGTACAAGGGACAGTTGAGAAGCAAATGCTGTATCAATTCAATCCTGTCCAAAGAATGTGGACATTGGTTTGTTTTGTTGGGATATCAAATGTTACAGTGCATCCACTGGGAGCATACTAAACCTAAACTTTAGGTACAATGGTCTTAGAAGCCCTGGCCTCATTAGGTCCAGATACATTTCATGGGCCCCCAATGGCTCTTATTTTTCCTGTAAATCGTCCGGGCGGAATACGCATGCGCTTTGATCCAGAGCTATGTCTCAATTTTCTGCCAGTAGCTTGTCTTTATTCTTGATGGACATGATAACAGTAGGGAAGTTCCATAAATTAGGAAAACGTAGTGCCCGCAGCCAGGTTTTAACATACAAAAACCACTTCAGGGATGGTCCCCCGGGTTGGGCCAAAAGACAGGTTAAGCCAAAAGGTCCTTGATGGCATCTTTGAACATATGGAGCTCCTCACTCCCCTACAATCTAATAGAGTATAAAACTGGCATAAGGGCTACAACATCCTCAATATTGGGTAGACCTGTTTCCTCATGGATAAGAATTGTGGATGTCCTTACTGGTAAACTCCTATTTTTCGTTAGGAAGCCATTCTCCGCTATCCCCAGTTTTTTTTTAAAAGTTAACAAACAGTTCAGCGCCATATAGAGCAGCTTGTCTCGCCAGGACTTTCTAAAGCTGTAATAGTGGTCTAACTGCGCCATCTCTGACTGAAAGGAAATTTGGTGATGGCCCTACCATACCTCAATCGTATATTTTCTGCACATAGAATTTGCTGATCCCAGATACAAGCAGTAACAAAACGTACACTAAGGTAATCATAGTGGGAAACATGCTTTAGCAGCTTACTATCTACGGTTATATTGCAGCCATGTTTTTTCTTTCTCTTCAAAAAGATCATGGTTTTAGTCTTCTCCGTATTTAAAGATGACTCCATGTCTTTACAAAAAGTCAAAAACCGGCATTTCAATTTGCAAGCCCTACATTGTCTGCGAGAGTAGATTGCTTTGACCGCTAATAGCAAAACTGGGATTTTATCCCCTGCTAAAATGGAGCATTGGTGGACATATTCAGAAGCCTATCTATTAGACCGTTAACATACAATAGAAACTGGGTGGGAGCCTGCACACATCCTTGGTGTACGCCCTTTTGCACTTTTATAGGGAGTGTGATTTCTCCACTACCCCCAAACCCCATCTTATTACTGCTTCATTATTTTCATATTCCAATTTAATAGCAGCCAACAATTAATTTGGGACACCCACTTCTCTAAGTAATTCCCAGAGCTTAACTCGTGAAACTGGCAGTACGTAAATCAACAAATACTGTGTTTATATTTAGTTTCCTCAATTCCATGTATTTATCTAGGATCAATTTCTAAAACACTGGTCCACTGTGCTAACACCTTGCCTGAAGCCCACTTGCCGGTGGTCGAGGATGTCCCTTGACCCAGCCCAGGTTTTAAGATAGCCAAAAGGGACTTTTGCAAATAACTTTCCTGCAGAGTCGAGCAAAGAGATGGGGCTGTCGTTACTGGGGTGGTCGCAACCACCTTTTTTTTATATGCAGGCACTACCTCAGATTTAGTCCAAGACTCTGGGGCTACATTCGCCCTTGTCACAGCGTTGAATAACTTTAAGAAGTATGGGGCCCAAATCTGAACCTCGTACTTAAAGAGATCTCCTGGCACATTAGCCGGGCTGGGGGCCTATCGGCTTTCTGAGCAAGTATTTCTTCACTTATTTCTAGGAGTGAAAAATCAAGCGGAGATGCACATCTCTGCTTGAGTTTTCATTCCTAGAAATAAGTGAAGAAATACTTGCTCAGAAAGCCAATAGGCCCCCAGCCCAGATAAGGTGCCAGGAGACATATTTAAGGATGAGGGGCAAGCTCTCAACTCCAACCCAAACAAAAGTATGTGCAATTTCCAGGGACACACCTCTTCTGGTGCTTTGGATAATCCGCCGCCAGATCAGGTATGTCCACATCTGATCTTTGGCATTCATCAAATCCCTCCAGCTCATGCAGGGGTTCAAATTGCACATGTTGGTTGCCTAGTGCAATTTGTACAGGCTTAATACTATGTTTCAGTTCCTGTGTCCTAATTTGTATGGCTATAAACGAGCCAGTTTTGGTGCCATTCTCAGATGACCATTTATTATACAGATTGAATAACAGTAAGGTGTCCCCTGCAATCCGCTTCATTTCATGTTGTTGTATATCTGAGGAACCACACTATCTTGCTGGCTTGTTCAATGAGTGCAGAGTCTATCCACGTCACCGGTCCCCCACTTGGTCTACCACCCTTTCCCTTGTGTGCAAAACACTCAAAAGATACATAACCATGTAGGGTGCAGAACGTCGGGTACCAAGTCTCATGGAAACATACTCTATGGTGCATCGTGATACAATTAGACCCTTCATTGTCTTTTAGATTTGTTCTTAGCCCAGAAATATTCCAATAAATTATGCATATTACATCCAATACTGGGGTCGCTCCACACTCTACTCTGCTCTCCTCAAAATTAAATGAGAAGGGAGCTCCCTGAGCATCATTCAACATTCTCTAAGGCAGCGGTTACCTCAAGGGCTTTTGGTTGCATCGCCTGATTGATTGGAGCAGTACAAGGTTTTACTAATATATTTACACCATTGGGGGTTAATGTTCTCAATTCCACACCAAATAGTCACTCAGCCAAATAAGCATTTTTAAACCTTATTTCAATGTTATCTTTCATTACATCATCGTCCCCGGGGATACATGTACAGTCGACAATATCCTCCCTAATAATGGAATAGTATCCCCACCAGGTTCTAATCCAGTGGCCGACCTTATTCAACAAACCTTCCTTGGATTATCTTTTCCCACTCACAAGGGTATGAATGTTTGTTAAAAAGAGGGTGTCCGTTGGTTTGGCATGAGCTGGTGAAACAGGTGACTCTCGCCTCGCAGCATCTCCACCAGGATGGGGGGTATATATCGAGATACCTTTTCCCAGCTGTACACACCTGCTACTCGTAAGATCCCCTACACTGTCATGGGGGAGCATGTGAGGTCATATTTCTCATCTTATGTTGGTTCATTGCATTATTATCTTTGTTAATCATTGTCTCCCTGTATGAAGGGGTTAATGCTGTAGTTTTCCAGGAACTACTATTAAAATCATATTTCATATTCTTCCCCGGTTTTAAAACACTAGGAGAGGACACAACTCCAGTCAGTCCCTCGTGCAGGACAGAATCAGTCTGAGTACTGACAGAAAGGCTTGTACCTTTACAAGACCAACCCGCCTCTCATCGCCCACCTCCTGGCCAAGAGAATCGCCTGGAGGGAGCTTACTTTCAAGAGAACTTTGCTTATTAAAGTCAACAATTCACTTACAACCTCACCTACTTCATTTCTGCTCACATCCCAAGTGTGTTGCTAACTTTCTCAGAGGTAACATTTATATGGGTACTAGATTTGTGCGGGATCTGTAGTGCTGGTACGATCTGTGTAATAGTTGAAAAGTCCTGCTTTATGGCCTGAACGACATTGAGTTCTATCAAATTAGGGCTAGAAGTGGTATTCAGTACATTATATCTTGCCAATATTGGAACATTGTATAACAAGGTACAGTGAACCTGAGCTGGCTCCCCAATGTGACTGTATTTGGCCCATAAATTTCAACTGGAATGGAGTACTACGTTCCCCCCACCTGTTCATTGGTTTTAGCTATTTGAAGGGATGTAGTTTTCCATTTAACATTAGTAGTGGAATTATAGGGCTATTTCTCCTTTCACTCGTTACAACCTGTACCACATTGTTCGAGCCTTGTATACCGGCTATTGTAGGAATAGCAACATCATTCCTACATTCATGCTCAAGTGGCGAGTGAACGTCTATCAATAACAGATCTGTGTTAATCGCATTGCAATTAGGTGCATACGAAATAGATTTATGGGCTTTTTGAGTTTTAGATGCCAATGTAAATAAGGCTGGCTATATCCTGAGGCAGAACAAAAGAACGAAGGAGCAGCTCTGTTTCTCCTGTAAGGAGGTTTGCATCCTCGATGAGCTTATTAATTAGTCTATTTTTTTCTTGGTAGTATTTGGCTTATTTCTATTTATTTATTTGGATTTATTAAGTGCCAGAGGCCCAAGGGCATTGTGGTGTTGTTACAGGATGCTTATCTTAGACGAATAGGCAGTTTACATAGTGAACAGATGCCTGTTGAGTTACAATGAAGCATACAGTGTAGTGATACAGTGTAGAGGCTGTACAAGATGTAGCTGCCTTTCTTTTAGCCGTTATCGCCAAGCCTATATGGGCCTAAATAGCCTAGCGTAGGAAACCCTCACAGTACAAATACGCAAGATAAGTTAAAAAGTGCTAGGTGAAAAATACAATGTGCAACTATGTGGATACTTATATAACAGTAAAATCAATAAACACTAACCCAGTGATTGACAACTTAAATGGCACTGGTAAGTTAAAAAACGATTTCATACCTCCGGATAAACAATAATAAAAATCGATAAAATCAAACGTGAATTCACATCTAAAGCCAACTGTGTTGTTAAAAACACTGCAAGGGTACTCATACATAAGTGCGAGATAAAATGACAACACTGTTGATATTTCAGCATATATTGGGCATATGAAAACCAGTAATAACACACACTTCGAACTTGGAGCACATCCAGTGGGACAAAGTAGCAAGAATCTTGTTAAAATAACAAAACCATGTGAAGGTTCAGGCAGAGGAACGCCCAAAAGCTCAGGGAGAGACCAGAGTCCGACTCCCCTGCTCCCTCCCACATCCCCCTGAAATACCTGTGACCTTCTCACAACGTGGGCAGAGGGGAGGTCTGGTACAAGTTTTAGTCGCCCTACTAATCAGAAGTGCCCAAAACACAGAGTCCACGGAAAATAAGTCTTGTTGGTCCACTAGACAGCAGTAGCCCTTCTAAACCATTCCAAGTCCAATGGGGAGGGGGGAGGTCCTCCGTGCTCCGTTGTCATGAATGAAAAGTACAGAGTATCAAGGCGGCCTTATGGGGTACAGCGATAATGTATGAAAAGCGGCTTACCAGTCTACAGCTAAACCTCCAAGCAAAACCCCTTATGGAAGCACCAAACAACTTCAAATGTTGCCACTGCCTCTGTAGTACATCAAGCCAGGACCCTTTAACTGCAAATATGAAGGCAGCTGGCTCTTGTCCGAACCGCCTGCTGCTCTAAACAGCAGCCCTTAGCCACGGCAGGGCTTTGCTTCACAGGGTCCAGGCAGCAGCTTTTAAATTAAGTGGGAGGCAGGGGGGTGCTGTGATGCGCCGAACAAGATGGCTGCCTGACCTACGAGCTCCGTGGCTGCAAACATCCTGATTCTGAAATTCTGCAGAACGGCGTTGCTGCTGACGGCACCACACAAGTGGGAAGGTGTCTGAATACCCCCTGCATAGCCAGGACCACTCTGGGAGACAACTGACGCTCCGTTCCCAAGATGCACTGCAACAGAGGCACCCCGCTCAACTGCTGCGCGGCTTTGTGCCGAAATACATCCGAGGCCGGAGCCCTGAGAAAAGCCCAGCAGTTGTATGCAGGAGGTGCTACTTCCCATCGCTGCCCGAACGTTCCCCGCGAGCAGCGCGAACGCTGCTGTAGCCTCCTGGAGGAGGCGAGCTGCGAGCGGGACCCTGCCTCTCCTCCTACTACTTGGGTCCACGTGCTGGGCACCTACAGCCTCGGCAGACGGAGAGGACCAACTCAGCGCAAGCACTGCGTGCATCGCCGCACCGGGTCGAAGCGGACCTCTAGGGCAAGACGAACGCGATTCCCGTGCTCGGGTCGCCCCACTCCCTGGTAGCGGAACAGATCCCAACAATGCTGAACTGAACTTCTGACACGGCGGCAGATAATCAAGGTACGTGGGGGTGGGAATACAACACCATCGTTCCCACTGTGGCCACAGGCCGTGGCCTCCCACCCCCTGCCCACTGACTTTGCCATTTGGCAAACACAAGACACACGGTACGGCTTGCCACCCCGCACAGCTGCCTGCTTCCGGGGACAATAAATATAACGAAGGGCCAGCCGCCAACCCTGGAACCATACCGTGTCTACTGGATCGCCACTCTGCTGCAATACAGGCACAGACACCATAACCAGTTCACCGCCCACGAATTGCATGCAAAGCATAACCAACACACCACCAGTAAGGGTGCACAGCAGCCCACATTTCCTCCTCACAAGTGCCCCACCAACTCCAGAGCGGATCAGTGATATCCGGAACAGCGATATCCGGAACAATGAGCCGGAACATAAACCCTCCCTACAAGCCCCAGCTGCACTCTGAGACCCACCGGAACATTGAGGGGCCAATACTAAGCCTGACTACCTGGCACCACATCCAAGCGCCATTGATCACAGACCGGGAACCAGCCCTCCTCCGCCATCATCCACAGGCCCCTAGATCTGGAAATAAAAATAAGCCACAACTATCTCACGAACATGGCCGCTGGCGCCAAAAACAAAGAAAAGGGGTCCTAGGACGCATTTGCCAACTCCCCCCAGCCAAGACCACAACACTGAATCCTCCGGCAACCCATCCCCTGACCCTTCAACACAAAGTATGGCCACATACATGGCGGCCATAGAAAAAGGATTTGCAGCCATTGACGCCAAACTAGATGACGTCGGCGACAACATAGCCTCTATCCGCACAGAAATCAAGAAAGTTAATGCCAGGGTCTCTGAGGCGGAAGACAGGGTCTCTATCCTGGAAGACACATCAGTCACTCAAAGTAAAACTATGGACAAGATCCAAAAAGGTGTCGAGGCCCTTCAGAATAAATGCGAGGATTTAGAATCCAAATCTAGATGGAATAATAGAAGAGTGGTCGGGGTGGCAGAAGACAAGACTAATGTGCCCATGGAACACTTTCTGGAAGATCTACTCCATTCTCTATTTCCAGACGCACATTTTTCAAAACAGTTCCTTGTTGAAAGAGCACACCGGGCACCAGTCCCCCCCCCCCCCCCACCCAAGCCCAGAGCACCACCAAGAACGGTTGTAGGCAGATTACTCCGCTATAGAGACTGAGATCGTATCCTCCGCATGGCACAAGAACAGGGTCCTCTATCCTTAGAGTCTAACGGTGTCCATATATATCCAGATTTTTCAACAGGAGTATAAACCGTGCGAAGATCCTTTGACCCCGTGAAAAGAGTTCTCAGAGAACGGAAAATCCTATATGCAATGCTGTTCCCTGCCAGGCTACGCATCCAGCATGCAGGCAAGACAGTTTTTTGAGACGCCAGAAGACGCCATGAAATTTGAGCACCCCATCCGGGAAGTGCCAAACGAGTCCTGAAACACATGTTCTCAGTAAGTAATACTGGAAAAGAAACCAAGCCCAGAGTGCCCATAACCGCAAAGCAAAATAGCAGCACACCGATCTACAAGACTATTGAAGCCGCGGCCCTACAATGGGTCGGGTCCACACGGTCCCACCCCCTTCTCCTCACTCCATTCCTGTTAAGTTTTCTCTTGCGAAGTTGCATATGGTTTTATGGGTCACACCGCCCGATTGGTGGGAAGGTGAGGGTAGGGGGATGGGAGGAAAACTGCCCAGTTGCCGGTACAGGACAACGTTTCACCGCCGAAAAGTTCATATAGTTAATAACTGTTGGTACAAAAACAAGAAAAACCTAGCATGGTTGCAAAGTGAAGGAGACTTTCACAATACCAAGGTAATAATGGGCACACTACAGATGTTTCATGAATGGCATCTCAAGTAACCAGAAGCACTAGACTCCTATCCTGGAATGTGAGGCGACTCTTGAACCCAATCAAGGCCAGAAAAATAGTTGCATATGCAAATAGACACAGAATCGATATTCTCCTACTACAAGAGACGCACACCATGGAACAAATGGCTAATTCACTGGGTCGTGCTTGGGACCCACAGATATCCAAAACAAATTACTTGTCAGTCACAAGAAGTCCTGACATTGGTTCGCTGCAGACTTGGATTCCAGGTGCAAAAAAACAAACTAGACACAAACTGCAGATTTGTAATAATATGGGGCTCATTACACGGTCATGAATTAAAAATCATAAACACTTACGGGCCCAACGTTGATACACCAGAGTTCTATCAGCAGATTGTGATTCTAATATCCCCAACAGAAGAAACAAGAGTGATATGGGGGGGGAGACTTCAATACTATTCTGGCCCCTCACTTGATAGGACAAACACGGCTCAGCGTACGAACTCGAAAGCAGCACTCACCATAAAACAGGCCATGTCCTCTCTACCGCTTGCAGAATGCCTGGCGGGAAATGCATCCCAACACCAGAGACTACACATTTCATTCATATGTTCATGGGTCGAGCTCCAGGATCGACTATTGGCTCTGCTCCACAAGCTGCACCTCTTGCCTGAAGGAATGCACTATACTACCTAGAACATTCTCAGATCAATCTCCAGTTGTACTTGAAATCCAGATTGGGACAGCCACACTGGACCACCACCTATGGAGAATGCCCCCAGACCTCCTACGAGATGTCTCGCTCCACAAATCACTCCGGACCGAGGTACAAGACTTCTTCGACCGGAACCAAGGCTTGGTGAAATCAATCACACAATCTGGGAATCCTTTAAAGCGTGGCTAAGGGGACACCTGATATCCAAGGTTCACGGCACACTGAAAGACATACGCACCCAGCTAGCCCAAGCTGAAGACCACGTTAAAGAGAGAGCATACACAAAAGCACCGAAACCCGCAATACTAACCAGGCTGCATGATGCTCTTGCTAAGTTCATGACACTAGCAGAACAACAGGTGTGTTACACGTTGCAACCAATCAGAGCCAGGAAATATGGAGAGGGCAATAAATCCGGCAAGCTATTGTCCAACCTCATTAAGACAGAACAGGGACACGGACAAATCACCAGCATCACAGACGAACAACGCTCAACGCATGTAGACCACCTGAAGGTGAATGAGGTGTTCCGGGACTTCTACAGCAAGATCTACACTAATGAGGGCCAAGTGCCAACGGAAGAGCTGCATGAGTATCTGGACTCCTTCCCACTCTCCAAGCTCACCCAAGAAGAAAGTGCCTCTATTGATCAACCTCTTACCCTAGAAAATATACAACAAGCAATCAAAGATCTCAAGGCGGGCAGAGCACCAGGGTCGGACAGCCTACCTACAGACCTCTACAAAATCTTTGGTGACGAACTGGCCCCACGGCTCCTAGAAGTAGGGGAAGAATCACTAGAAAGCGGAACACTCCCTCCGACAATGAGAGAAGCCATCATCACGGTTCTGTTAAAACCGCATAAACCGGCACACACTCCTTCCTCATACAGACCGCTGTCCCTCATCAATGTCGACACAAACATTTTCGCTAAGGCCATAACCAACAAACTGAACCCATATATGACAAAACGGGGGCATCCGGACCAAACCGGTTTATATCTGGCCACTCCACTGCCCTGACCCTCAGGCACTACTTCGCCATTACCTCCCAACTGGACCACCAGGAACAGACTGTGGTAGTTACACTGGACACAGAAAAAGCATTTGACTCCATTTCATGGAAATTCATGTATGGAATCCTGGGTAAGATGGGGATTGGCGCAGGATTTCTCCGATTCATAAACCTACTGTACCATGATCCCGCGGCTAGAGTACGGACCAACAAAACGCCATCATCCACCTTTATACTACAGAGAGGTACCAGGCAAGGCTGCCCACTCTCTTCGTTAATATTTGCACTAACAATAGAGGGTATGGCAGCGTGTCTACGTCATAACCATGCCTGGAGGGGGATCCGCGTAAAGAGATCCACACAATTCATCTCACTCTATGCAGATGACACGATGCTATACATCAGGAACCCAGACATACATCTTGCACCGGTGCTACGAGACATAGCCGAATTCACCAAACACTCTGGATATAAAATCAATCGAGCCAAGTCCGAAATAATCCCTCTGACCGAGTCCACAATCCAGACTGCAGGTATGAAGGACTTAACGCTGGTCCCCTACCACAGCAAGATACTTGGGCATCATAATGGCGCCAGACAAATTAACTTTGTTTGCCAATAACTACGCCCCATATTTGACACAATTGGAGTGCAAACTCAATGCATGGATCATTCTGCCATTGTTTCACGCGTTTCATCTGGGGAGGACAGACGGCCAGACTAAGCTGGTCCAAACTATGCGAGAATTACGACACAGGCAGTCTGGCAGCCCCGGACTTCCAACTATACTACTATTCAGCACATGCACACTTCGCAAAACAATGGACCAATACCGCTGAACAATTTGCGCATATATACTCAGAAAAATTTGCAGCATCTCCTCTGGACCTCAAAAGCATGATATTCACCAAGGTACCAAGAGAAAAAACATTGGCCGACCTGATGGAATCGACAGTGCGAGCATGGTTGCAGATCCTCAAGCGAGTAAGATGCGAAATAGCCCCTATGGCACTACCCAGGTCTGGAACCCACAATGGACCGCACCATACAGTCATCATGGGACCCCGAAAAGCAGGCCAAAGTCAGAGACCTCTTCCCGGAAGGCCGGTTCCTCACAGTAGCAGAGATCCGAAACGGAGCAGGAAAAGGGGTAGCCTCAACCCTACACTACCAACGGCTAAAGGTTTCCTGCAAGAAGTGGCCGACCTTCCCGAGTGCACCTCCAACCCCCAAATTCCTATCTGAGATCCTGACGGAAGGCGGCTTCGTAGGCACGTGTCTATGCTATACAAGATAACCCAGTCTTAACACACCATCCAAGAATGATAACAAAACCAAGTGGGAAAGAGACTTGAACATCCAGATAGATGAACAGCAATGGACAAACAATTGCAGATATGCAAAACCCATCTCCCTCTGCACACACTTTAGACTCATCCAATTCAAAATCTTTAACCACCTGCACACCACTCCCAAACAAATCTCCAAGTTTGACCCTTCCAAACCACAGTCATGCCCCAAGTGTGGCACACAACAGCCATACATATGTATTGGGAATGCCCACCAATTAAGCAATTCTGGAACGAAGTGGCAGATTCTATGAACGCTGTATTAAATACAAACATCACAGTCCCACCGTTGAAATACCTACTGGGAGACATCGGGAAAGCATCTGTCAAAACCCGCAGACTGTTTGCAGTGGATAGAGCAGTGGCTAAACGGAGCATTCTTAGGAAATGGAAAGCAAAAGACCCCCCCCCACACACCAAGGCTGGATATGTGATTTAATCAACACACAAGACTGTGAAGAGTCTTACGTTCGAGGGGCCAGTCCACGTCGAGGCCCAAAGACATATGGACTCCCCTCAGAACATACTTACTGTTGGAGGAAGACGAGACAATGACCGTGAGACCTGGAACACCCCCTGAATGACCCATTATGTAGTGTCTCCAACATCCCCCCATCACTCCATACCCCATATGTTGTGTAAATTCTCACTATACACCTTTGCCATGCATGAATGCTGTTTTGCCTCACTTGAAATATGACCTTCCCGCAGTGTTAATATGCCAGTATTAAAGGTAAAAAAAAAAAGAAATTAAGTGGGAGGTGGGGGTCTGTGAAGTCGGCACACTTGTGGAGCCTGCTGCTGCTCCAAACAGCAGCCAGCAGTGCACATTATGTAGATTGTGGTAAGTCGGACATCGGAGAAGAACAAGAAGACATTTTTTTTCAAGTGTCTCAATATTGTTAAGGTAAAGAAATACCTTCTTTATCCCTACTTCTACGATGATGGTTCCCTATTTTAGAAAATAACAAACAAGTGCTTGTCAATACGTTTTACAAAAAATAACTTTGTCCTGTGTCCAAACCTATTCTATCCTACTGACTTGCCCTACCACTAACAATAAGGAAAATATAACTTTGCCTAGAAAAGTGTCCTTACTAGCCCCTTCTTGGTTTGTGCCGGTTGGTGCTTGACCGCCTCCTAATTGTCTCTCAAATTCTCTTCTTGGTCTTTCAGGCCTCAGCTTGCAGGTGCAGTTCAAACAAGTTCCTTGATTTTCTATACAAAAGGGGACTCCTGACCACATTGCCAATGTGCTGCCCAGTTTACATAAAAAATGTAGGAAGTTTGGTCCTTAAATGCAACACTTGGATTTGTAATTCGTTTAGCTTTGTAACATGTCTCTTGCTCACCCCTCCAGGGCATTTCAGTTTCTGTTAAGTAATATGGCTTCTTGGTCCTGCATGGAGCTTCTGGCTCGAATTCCAGTCTCAGCTTCTCAGGATTCTCAACCCTCCGTGAAGGGCTTTGCTTCCCAGGCTGTTTGATTCTCTTGTGGCTCTTATTCCCTCGCTGGGCCTTTGTTTCAAGTTCCCCCTTCCAGGGTGTGTCTGGCCCTTTACCCCGTCTGTTTCTTGTTATTCTTATGCCTTTGTAGGCTACAGAATTGTTCAGCCCAGCGATTAGGCCCCCCTCAACCCTGGATGGGTTTGTCGGCCTCACTGGCCGTTCAGATTCCGTGTTGTCCTCATCCTCTTGTCGGAGTATTTGGTTCCTCCTGCTTCGGGTATCTGATCTCACCGATTGTGTGGGTTCTGTATTGTCCTCACCCCTTAGTGAGGTGCTTCAGAGCTTTACTGCCCTCCTCCGTCTCCTCTGTTTTAGCTGCATACCTGGGTTTCATCAGTGTTGCAAGCTGTGGCGGCAGTTGCTCTGGTAGCTGTGGAACCATGCTTCTGTGGTTGTCTGCTCTCTCGCAGCAGTTCTTTGCTCAGGCAGGCTCTCTCCTAACAGCGATGGGTCTCGGCCCTTTTATGTTCCCCACTGAAATTAGGATTTAACACCATTGGTCCCTGTTTCTGGCATGAAAGTCTAGAGCAAGGGGGTCGGCAGCCATGCCAGGAATAGTTAATGGCCTTTGTACATTAGTGTCTTCAGACCATTATGTACTATTGTGTTAAGGAAACATTTATAAACTTTTCACCTGGGGATTCCTTGTCCCCTAAAGACGGGGGTGCCCCCAGGGAGATCCTTCTTTCCGTGTTCTCTAGGGAGTGTTTTGCGTGGCGGGTTCACCTCCCTAGTCCCCAAAGGGGTGGCTCCTGTCCCCTGGACGAATTTGCTGAATAAGTCACATGACCCATGTTAGGAGGCCCTTCATGGCAACCGGTGTCCGTAGACTCAGAGACAAAACCAGTTTACCATGCCGGTCCCCATTCCTCAACCGACACGGTCCAGAGAAGAGGCTTTTTTTTGTGCAAATTTTGATGCATTCCGAGCCAGTGAAGAACCATTAAAGACCTTTTCAAAGATCTCAGTCTGCAACCGCTGGTGGTCTCTAAACCCTTCGAGATCCCTCATCCCCCACCTCCCGTAACTCACAGAAACGTCCACCCAGAACTGAAGGAAACTGAATAACAACCTCACAGTCGACCATTCCAGTGGACCATTCGCATTTAAGGGAGACACTGATACTCGAGAGGAAGATGATGATGTACCGTCCTCTTCCATTCATGCATTTTTCAGTGGTGTCCTTGACCTTATGACATGTCGACATGCCTAGGCCAGAATCTCCCCATGTTCAGGTAGGGGTACTCGCGGGTGCTTTTATCCTTAAACTTAAACATGTCTGAGTTTTTGTTGCCTTTTTCTGTAAAAAACTGTTCCGGCCACATTCTGAGACATGAATCATAAGATCGACTTGTGATATAGTCTTCTTCCCTCTGAGGACGTTCTGCTGATATGTCCTAAACAGTCAATGGCAGTAGCTGTCATGCCTACCCCCGGGGACCCAGACCAAGTCCAGCAACCCCGGAAGCAGGCATCAAGTTATTCTAAGCAAGCCCAACAACCCCTGCTAGGGGCTATTTGGGTGCAGTCCTGGCGCCTATGGAGCCAGGCTCATAGATTAAAACTTACCTGATACAGACCATGCTGCAAACTCACCTGATGCAGACCATGCTGCAAGAGCTCCAAGCCAAAAGAGGCTTGGAAGGGACTACTTTACCTAGGGACTATTTTTTTACTCGGGTGGGGCTGGGGAGGAATACTTACTTGGGACGACTTTGGAGGCTATTTAAACCACGCCCGAAGAGCAGCACACGCTTTGCGTTATTCTGCATCCAGCAGCGTAACGCTCACCGTGCCTGCAAGTCTGCATCCAGTCTTCTGCCACGCCCGCCTCCAGTCTGGAGCTCCTAGAAAAAGGGAGAAAGAAGGAGAAAAGGTTAGAACAAGAGCACTACCTTTGATCCTTACCTGAATTCCCGATCCATCGCGCCTTCGAGCTGGAAGAAAGAAGTTATTTTATGCACGTCGCCTCGCCTGCTGCAGCCCCGAGCTGAACTCATCGGCCTTCGCAGCATCTTCACATTCCACCGCATCCTTCTGCATTTTCTCACCGCACTCCGGCACCTAAGGGGAAGACAAGAACAACAAGGTGAGCGAAGGGAATACACAGAGGCAATATTAGTTAACCCCCATAGACTTACCTGATTTTACCACCGGGGGTACTATTCCTCTTCACGGGTCGGCGCAGCTTCCATTGCATCCTCGCCGAACCCCGGCCCCTAAGGGGAAACAAAAGGACAGCAAGGTGAAACAAAGGGACAAACTAGGGGAAACCTCCTCACCACAATAGACTTACCTGATTTTACCGCTGGAGGCATTATTCCCCGAGACTTCATACTTTCTCTCAGCGCCTGAATAAGGGAGAAAGCAACAGGTTACATATTGACATTATTTTATCGAACTATGTTGGATAATACAAATCCTTACTTGAATATTACCGGTTGCCACGAGGAACTCTTCGCTAGGGTCAAGCTGCAACCTGCAAGGAATCGGACAAGAGTGAAAGTCAGACATTTGAACTCTTACGAACTACATACTTACGGTGTCTTGCCAGGAACCTCAGAGTCAATATTGTTCTGGAACTCACCAATTCCTTCGAGCCAGTGAAGCAACTGGGTATCTACGCGCCCCTGCGCTCAATGCAGGATGGAGAGCTCATCTTGCCAAACCATCAGGTGAGACTATAAGAGGGGACATCAAAGGTGATCAATGGGGAGAACAGCGGGAGTGGGGGGGGTTAACGCTCAACTCTACGGGTGGTTAATTCCCTTTCTCCATTTGCAGAAGAATATTCCTACGGGCCAAGCAAACGAAGCTAGGTGGGCCAGTCCAGTCCGTCATCTCAGCACTACGCGTCACATTGGTGGAGACCGCAGCTGTCCAGTTCAGATCGACGCTCCTGTGGGAGCCAGGTGAGCGTAACAGTTGCTGCAGCTACACTTTGTTCAAAAGCGACATCCTCCACCTCTTCGGCTTCAGCGTCTTAGCAAGGAGGATACATTCCTGGAAGGACTAAAGGGTTTTCTCTAACTCAGCTCTTCAATTAAGGCTAGCATATACAAAGACTGTTCTGGTTGCAGCTAATCTAAAGCTCTGGAAGGAGTTGTCGGAATTTGTGCAAGACCTTCTGCCAGACCAGCTCGAGCATTTTAAAAGTGGCTTAGCGAATGCAAAGGTAGTAGCGTAGGACTTCTTGAAAAACATGTGCCCATCATGTAGACACCTCTGCTAAGGCGCTGGAAATTGGACTTGTTGTCAAGCATGGATACATGCTGCATTGTTTGCCAAGGACATTCCGGATAAGGTTTTAGATCTGGCCTTTGAGGGTAAGGATCTTTTTCATAGTTCAACTAACAAAGAACTTACAAAAAGGCAGACAAATACTATGATTGCTAAATCTCTCTGTCCTGACTGAAATCACACCTCCGAAGTCACCTTCAACACAAAGGTCTGAGTTTCGTGCTCAATCCTTTGCTTGATTTCAGGGTTTTCAGGACCGTAAATCCAGACAACCAGATGGTTCTCCCTGTATGCAGCAGCGAATATTGCAATGGACTGCTTTCAAGTCATTCTTCATCATTAACAGGGCCATCTTGTAACATATGACAGATAGGACCTTAAAGTGATGGCCATGGTTGGTCCCATGGAAACCAGTGGGTGGATGCCTTTACTACCATCTAGACTTCTAGAGGACTATTGCCTCAGATGCATGAGTCATTTGAGTCACTTTCAAAGACTTTAAATTCCTCTTCCTCCTGTACTTCCTTTCTGTTCTCCCTCTTTCCCAGAACTGAGTCCAGCTGTACTGAAGAACATTTAGAAACTTCTCTATGAAAGCATTAGAGGAAGTCCCACAGACCGAGAAAGCCAAAGGATTTGGTTCTCGTCTTTACAGTGCCCAAACCCAACTAGGCTGTCCAGTGCACAATATCAGGATTTCAACCTTCATCTTCCCCAAGAGACATTCAAGATGATTACCCCTGCACAAATCGGATCTACACTTCAACAGGCTTTTTGTTGCGGATCTGAAAGATGTGTATCTCCACATCCTGATCTGGTGCCAACATCGGAAATGTCAACATTTCTTAATCCCAGAGCCTCATTTTCAGGACCGAGTTTTCCCTTTTGGTTTGAGCTCCACTCCAAGAGATTTTACCAAAATGATGTTGGCAGTTGCAGCCTACCTCAGATGACAGGAAGTCCATGTATTTCCATATTTGAACGATTGGCTCCTGAAGTCACAATATCTGCGCCTACGGGTCTTAACTACAAAATCTTGCTTTGCCTGCTTCATGAAAAAAGGGTTTTCAGTGAACTGGTCAAAATCTTACATGGGTGTTTCGGAGGACTTGAATTTTATAGGCTTTTGTTGCTGTGTCCAGGGTGTGTGTTAGAACAGAGAGAATATCAAACCTCCATCATTCTTACCACCTTTGTTTTTGTTGCAACCAACTTGCATGACTGCCTTCTTGCATCAGAGTCTTCTGTGGTTAATGGCTTCTTCTCTCCTTGCAGTACCATTAGCGAGGCTCAAAATGAAAATACAGATTGCTTTGAGACAGGCATGGTCTCAAGCTTTGGATCATCCATCTCGACTAGTCCCTGCAACATCTGAGATGAGATTACCTGGTTTAGTGGTCGAATCCAGCAAATTTGCCGAAGAGAGCTTGTTTCTTGAATCACGTCCCTCATGTTAACATTACAGCAGACTTCTTTCTAGGTTGGGGAGCGACTCTAGACATTATAGAGGTGCTCGACCTTTGGTCTGTCTTAGGTGGGAGACGAAAGAGAGACCAAAGGCGTTAACAGCAATCTTCCTGGCACTCGAACATCATGAACAAAACCATTTGTATTTGAACCACACAATGCAGTGTCAAGGTTGTATGTGAACGAGCAGGGCTGAACCAAGTCTTGCCCACGAATTCTGCTGCTGCTACAGATTTTGGGAATGGGCAGCCCAGAAAGGAACATGGCTTCAAGAAGTTCATATTTCTGGATTGGAGAATTCAGTTAAAAAATACCACAGTTGTGCAATGGCGAACCATGAATGGGAGCTAAACATTGATGTTCTGAATCGTATCTTTAGCAAGTGGAACATTCTCCAAGTCGATCGATTTGCAACTGCTCCCAAGAAGAAACTCCCCATGTATGCCTCAAGAGAAGGATTAGGCTCAAGCTCACTGAGGATGCTCTAGAGATCTCCTGGAACAATATTAGCATTTCCCACTCTAACTCTAATGCATTGAGCATTATTAAAAGAGGGGAATACAATAGCCTGAATTCTAGTGTTCATAGCCCCTTGGTAGCCAGCCAGGTTTTGGTTTTCAGACCTGATGAGCCTCACGATTCGTCAACCTGTGCTTCTGCGTTGATCTTTCAGAACAATGGTATAACATTGCATCCCTCTCCATGATTGCTGACCTTGGCAGCATGGTTCCTGAGATCAGATCACTAGGCCACCTTATGTGGATCATCCAAGCTGCATGCGAGCGCACTACAAAAGTTCAGTATAAAAGCAAATGGCTTTTCCTTTGCAACTAGAGTTTAGAAAATGGCATTAATCCTGTGTCAGCATCTTTAGATCAGGTTCTTTCATTCCTTTCGAAACTTGAGTACAGGAATTCAGATAAATTACTGCAGGACTTATCTGTTGGCTTGGAAGCATATTTAAGTTTCGAATCCTAATCTTTCTCCTTGTCAAATCAATTAGTTAAATGCCATTTCTATGAACTTTGCACCTTTAGTCTACAATGCAATCCTCTCACCTCAGTGGGTTCTTAATGTTGTGTTTCATGCAATATGTCATAAGCCCTTGGAGCCCCTGGCCACACACGGCATTAAATTGGTTTCTTGGACGGTTACTTTTCACTTGACCATTATGTCTGGAAGAACAATTAGTGAGTTGCAGACTCTTTGTGCTGAAGAACCTTTCACAACTTTTTATGAGGATAACATTGTCCTTCAGACTAATCCATCCTTTTACCAAAGGTTGTGTTTTGGAATTTCATATCTACTATGAAATGTCCTTAATGGTATTCTTTTCCTTAACCATCTACTTGACGCAGAAAGGGTCTGATTCAACTTAGACGTTGGGAGAGAGCTGAAATTGTCTCTTGACAGAACAAATAACTTAGAGCATCTTTGTCTTTTCGTCACGTTTAGCAATTCTACCAAAGATGCATCAGCATCACCATTTCCAGGTGGATTATTTCCTGCATATTAGGGGTTTACTTTGTTCAAGGTCTCCCACTACCAAAGGGTATTCATGCCCATTTAGTTAGAGCAAAGGCAGCCTTTTAGAAATGTCCCCAGGGAGTCCATTACAAAGGCAGCTGCTTGGGCTTCCCCATCCGCCTTCTGTAAACACTATTACCTTGACTTGAGTTCCAGAGCAGTCGCTAAATTCAGGCAAACATTTCTTAAAAATCTTTGTAAGTAATAGCTAATTAGGTACATCCACCCAATAAATCCTCTTCCAGTGCTTGGAAAACACACATAAGCATGAAGAAAAGGGGACGAGACGCATGAGTACGAAAACAAATTACACACTGTAGTGACTAACCTAGTCCATAATCCCCTTTCCTACATGCACGCCTGTCTTTGACACTTAAAATATCCTGTAGCTGTTAGTAGATCACCAACTTTGGCAGTCGGATAAAGACTGAATGGCGAGGCTCAGGACAAGGCCCGAAGGACGAAATGCATCGTAAGTATGGAGGAAACGGGTCTGTGGACTATGAGTATGTTATTCACTACAGTAACTGTTTTCTTTTTCCAGGGTAAGGTGCAAGCTGTACCATCTAACTGTACATTCCAAATTGTACAGAACACCTTTAAATATCTGTAGTTACCATATGCAAAAGTGCAAAGGGTTCCTTCAATGCAATCTGAAACCAAATAGTAGTTGATTTCGTTTAGATGCACGATATTGGGCGTCACTACCTTTGGCTTTGTTAGGTAGAGCTTCACTGTTTAAATTACCCCCTAGATAGTTGCATGTCCTTCAGAATACTCCAGTTGAAATCCCATAAAGTGAATTAGTAATATTCAATGAATGGCTATGCGGTAACCCTACAATGACACATATAAAACTCTAATACTAATTGTTGTGACAAACTGCCTTTCTGCAGGTTTTAAATGGGGGGCATAAATATGTGATAACTACCCATAGCTTCCAGATCTGTTGTAACAAAAGCTATGGGTTGAGCATGCAGAGTCACTGTTAAGGCACAGATCTGGAACAACTTAGATTTAGGTGAAGCAGTGGGAATTGGGGATGTTCAAGTCATTAATCAACAGAGGGATTAATGTAATGGGAGATCTTTTTGTTGTTCATACAATAGCTATGTTCGTCGAGTTGAAGCATACTTTTGGATGGCCAAATACAGAATACTATCATTAATTACATTTACATCATGCTTTTAAACAGTTTCAGGGTGATTATGATCTCCCACTCGATTCTCCCCAAAAGATTAATCTGATTGACGTGTACATTTCTAAGAAGCCTACACTTATCCTCTACTTTGCAATCGTAACCTTGACTTTCTAGGACATGGCAACTTATGTATTGTGACGAATTCCAGGGTTTTGTCACTGCTCCCATGAGGGAGCCCCTTCCCATGAGGGAGGTGAGGCTGCTACCCGATAGTCCCTCTGCGGGTGATACTCAGCAGTTGGATCTCATGGGGAGGGAAACCCTCCATGGGGACAATGACAACTATCCTGGGAGAACAGGGTATGCACCTCCTCCTTCCCCCTCACCCCATTTCCCCTTGTATAATTCCCCACAAGCCCATCTATTGCTGTAAGACAGAAAGCCCCAACCACTGTGAACATACTGTGACAAGGAAGAGTAAGACCTGCAGACGTTCAGTCCCTCTTACTACTGACACAGGCATAGAGGATAAAGGGCCTCATTACACGGTAGGCGGTAAGGGTACTGGTACCGGTACTGGTAAATCCTTACCGCCTTACTACGAGGTCCCTTTGCAGCTTGGGGAATTTAACGCCTGCTTTTTGTAGGCGTTAAAAACCAACCCGCGAAGAGACCCAGGGAGCTAATTACGGTACCGCAATTTGCGGTGCCATAATTAGCGCCTTCCCCATTCCCATTATGCCCTATGGGGCAAAAATGGGAATGGGGAAGGGCAATGGTGGAAGGGGGAATTTCCGCCCCGCCAACCTTGGAATGGGGCGGTAATTCCCCTTTCCACCAAGGCGGTGCCGGTATTTTACCGGCATGAACCATGGCGCTAATGGCGCCATGGTTCTCCGCCTACCGTGTAATGAGGCCCAAAGTCCTCTGCGGAACCAACATACATAGTATAGTGAATCCAACTCAAGCCTAATCATAAAAGGGAAGGAGAGCTGTACACCAAAGCACATCTTTTCTGAAGGAACTCGGAGCTGGCGAACGGCTTACCGCTAAGAGCAGGGAACGCTGGCAGAGCCTTGCCGAACACAGCAGGTGTTTAGAGCTGTCCTGGCTGGAGAATCGGAGGTCCGGCAGCAACCGGGAGCTGGACCACACGAGCGAAGGAGGAGGCACAAACTGAGAGAGACCAGAGCTGGAAGCACGGCTGGGAGACGCTGAGAGAGCCGGAAGGTGCGCGTAAGCCCACAGCAAGCATAGGTGGTCCAGTGAAGACGCATAATGCAGACGGAAAGGCCACGAAAGGTACCTGGGTTACCATAACGGGTGACAAACTAGGCAGTTGGGGAATGCAGAGGAACCCCTTTGCCCCAGTCCCTGGTGAGAAAAACAAAGTTGGCATATGAGAAAGTGCCTGGTGGGTTAGTGAACCAGGCCTGGCAAAAAGGGACAGCAAACCTGAGAGAGTGGTCTGGGGACCACATGAAACTGGGGAAGCTGCACAAGGAGAGTACAGGAGGGTCCAAGTCCCATTGCAGTGTAACGAAGCATGCAAACAAGGTGCTGAGAGTTCAAACAAGTCGGGTAAGCACCAAGAAGGCGTAAAGTGGCCGGGGACCAACGGAAACAAGAGAAAAGATGCAGAGTATATTGAGGAGGCCCCCGAAATGTTAATGTTAAAGGCATTTGTACCATGCACCGTCGACACCGGAGTGGTCCCCGGGCGCTCTGGAGGATCTGAAAAAGGAGGATGTGGGGGGTTAGCAGGGTGTAGTGGGAATAGGAAAGTGAGTTGTGATGTCCTCTTGCCAGCTTCAGTTTGGTTTTCACCATTCGCTGAGCTTAAGTGTGTTTTCGGGTCTGCGAATTCCCATGTGCTGTTGTGCCAGATATGTTATTGGTCTGTTTGCGATGTGGTGAAGTGCGTGCAGATTGCTTTGCCGAGAGCTGGTTGTATGAGTTTCTGTATGAGGAGTGTATGCAGAAAGTTGAGGTTTTAGAGTTGGGTTAGCGGATTTTTCCTTTTCCTTACCTCTTTGTCTTTGAGTTTCTGTGTTCAACATCTATGATTATCCTGTGTGTTTGGTATTGTAATTTGTCTGCTTAGTTGGCAGACCTGTTGAGTCCGTTTTCCTCTGTATGCTCTAGTGCTGTGGTTTATGCTGGTGCGTTTCCCCACCCTGGGGTTGGCAATGTTTAGGTTAGGGGATTCTGATCCTACCCAGCCCATCCCTTGTGGGGGCCTTACCTACCTAAATTTCCTCTGTGTATTGGTGGCATGGGGACAAGAGTGGTCGGGTCATGGTTTCTTCCCTGGGTTTGTTGGTTCCTGTTGGTTCTAAGCTTCCTAGTCGAATCCTCCTGTTTCCAGAGCAAAGAGCCAAGTTTTGAGTAGTTTTCTGAATTCCAGATGATCCCTTCTGTTGCGTTGCGTCTGTTTTTTGGGAGGTGATTCCAGGTTATTGCTGCACGCTGAGAGGATGATCCTCCAAATGTTCTTTTATTGTATGGTTTTGGTTCTAAGCAGATGCCGCTGCTTGATCCGGGTGGTTTTGTCGGATGGGAGACGGCTATTTTCTCATTTAGGCACTCTGCTCCTTGGTTGTGGATTGCTCTGTGTTATGCACGTTTTGAACTTTATTTGCTGTTTTATTGGTAATCAGTGTAGCAGTTTCAGGGCTGGGGTAATATGTTCCCTTTGTGGTAGTTTGAGCAAGAGTCTGGCTGCAGCGTTCTGGAAGCGCTGACGTTTTTTTAATAGTCGTTCTGGCATTCTTAGGTAAAGGCTGTTGGCATAGTCATGAGTTCAATGATGGTGAGTGCTGGTGAAATGTCCTAGAAGCGTATGGGACCCAAACAAAAGTGAGCAGGATAAAGTAAGGATAAAGGGGCAAGGATCCGTTGTTAACCACGTTCTCTGGAACAGTCAACTCTGGCAGGGGAGTAAACCAGACTTGATTGATACATTTTGTGGATTCTGCTTTTGATTGTTTTTTTTTGAGACTCAGCTGCAGGTGAGGAAAGAAATAACTACGGTCAAATCGGGCAGAAGAGTGAACCAGATTTTCTGTGGGATATTTGTTTCATGAAAGTACAACCATTTGAAACAAGAGGACATGCAGATCAAGTCTGGTGGGATCAGGAACCAGACTTGATAAGACATGTTAGGTGAAAGAATCAAGAGGGGAAGTGACTCCCCGCTGATACTTGGGAAATTGTATTTGGACTTGAACATTAGAAACTGAACATTTTAGTTGGAATCCTGCATAGGAGAAGCCTTCTGCTGGATCCAGAAGGTCTCAGTTTTCCTTGGTAAACTTGGTGTGTACGGGCCGGAAATAGGTTTTGGGACAGGACTGTGGACATTTTGTTTTCGGTCTTCCTTACAAAATCCTTGTCTTTTTGTTGAGGTAGGGAAACCTCTCGTAGAAATAGGGATAGATAGGTTTTTTCTTTAATTTATCTTAAATAAAGGTATTTACCAATATATATGCCACCTCTGTGTCAGACTTGTACTTATGCACCCTTATGGTACCTACGTGAGATTGGTATCTCAGCTAAGTTTTGACTCCTCCAACTAAAAATATTTTATATAGGATACAAGGGTTGAAATTTGCATTCATGGAACAGGAGCTGGAAGTAGCTTCTTGATGTCAGAATTTTCCTCAGGAGCCAATCATTGTGGCCCAGGTGCTATTAAAGGTCACTCTCATGGATGTATTGGCCGGAAAATGGCGCAACCTTTTTTTCCCCAAACTGGCAGGAATCCAAAAATGCACATGCCTTGAAACCCATCTTTGTATTGCTGTGTTATGTCTTCTACTCTGTTGCTGACTGTTTTTGTTCAACCCTGTCTCTTTCTATGTTGCTTTACATTTCTTTACTTTTTAAGTTCTCTTTAAATTGCTTTTCCTTTTATTTCATATTTTTGTATTTGTCAGTTCTTCGATCTTGCTGCTATAAGCCATTTAGTCTTTGCCTATCTTTGCCGCTCCATCATACTCTGCCACACCATATATTGCTGCATTCATATGTATTACTGTCTATTTTCTGCCAAACCATTTTTCTCTCTGCTATCACCTGTCCGTGATGAGTCCTTGCCCACTGTTTGAGGTGCTAATACATAGCATGTAACAAATCTAGTTAATGTCAAATAGGTATATTTGAATTGCACTAGGTGGCTTCAGGAGCTAAAATGAGTGTATCTGTTGGTGTCAGGCTAACCAGGCTCTTCTAGGCCCTATTCAGTAGCTAAATTGCTTCAAGCTCCCAGCAATTTCGAACCCTGAGATTGATTACTCAAGGGAGCTTCTTCATGAAATGAGTCATGCTGCACAGCCGCACGGTCTACAATTCAAGGCTGTGATGGTCTTTCATTCACGTGTTATGCAGTTGCTCCAAGATACAGATTTTTTTGATATAAGGTACTGAAGCTATTGGAAGTGGTGCTAGAACGACACTTGGGGGGGCAATTACCCTAGGATGCTATTACTGGTCTCTAGGAAGACCTTCCCAAGATCTGAAAAACAGTTTATTTCGACAGCTCTGGCAGTGTCATAACAAGATGTTGCAGGGATGTAGGGAGTTAAAGGCTATCTGAATTTGTGCTGTATGTACTTGGACATTAGGGTTTTATGAAGCCCGGGGCAATCCACAAAGGTTCATCAAGATCTGGAGTAAACAAACACAGCTGGCTAATTCCCTGATCACAAAGTATTCTCTGATTCTTTTTTTATTAACAATTTTGTGTTCTATTTGTAGCCTTTGTTTTCTTCTATGCATCTTATGTTTAAAGTGTGTTTGATTATAATGTCTTCAAACCAATAACGTGTGTTAAAGACAAAGTCTGCGCCAGACTCTCTTTGGGGCAGATCAAATTAGGACCCACGTGCCTCATAGTGTCATCCTTGGAGAGTTGCCATTCCTTTTTAAGAAGTGCAAAACCACTTCACTCACCTGAGAAAAGGCTGCCATTAGCCCTTCTTTAACATTGCTGAGAAAATGTTCTGTTAAAGCAAAGCTTGGCAAGAGCACCTCTATGGTAGTGGAAATTCCTCCAGTTACGTACATTTGATGCACAAGTCCACGACTGCCAAGCCTACAATTATCTAGTCACTATTAGTGGAGACACATCATCCATTGATGGCATTGTTAATGCTTAAATGCTATTGTCTATGACCCTTGTTCATCCATGACACCCGAGTCAATGGGATATTCTTTCCCATCAACTGCTTCAACAGCTGATAACCTTTTGATGGCAGTATGGACAGGAGGTTGTTTGACAGCCATTGCATTATTGGACATTTTACCCTTCTCTCCTTTTGTGGAGCTAGCAGACCTGCTAATGTCTTCCTGCAGAAGGTGACCAATTAATTATTCATCCGAGGACGATGATGTTGGGGGATTTCAGAAACACTGGACAAAACAGAAAAGATGATGGATCTCCCAGGTGCATGGGTGGGATGACAAAGACCCTTTCCAGTCTCTGGAGGATAGCTCAGGGGCATCGCGCTCGCCTTGGAAGCAAGACGACACAGAGCAACACAGCTTTGATCCCTGGGTCCGGGCTTAGAAACCTTTGGGTATTAAGCACGTTATAAATAACCAATTGCAATTAGTCATTTATGTTGCCTGGAAAAAAAGACTTCAATATAGAAGGCCATCGAAAACTGGATGTACGTTTAAAAATAAAAACGTAAACGCTGCCTCAAAACCTCTAGTTATCACACTACTGGTCGACCAGTGTGAGTGTCATTGGCTACAGACTACAGAAGTTACTATATGCCCAGTGGAACTCGAACCAATTAGTGCTCCTTGTCCACTTAGCCCACCACACCATGCAGATTATTTGCAATCGCCTGCTAGACCAAGGTAGTTCACTTCCAGAGAACCTTAGCTGGTGCAAGATATGAATTGGTATACTTGAGAACATATGCCAGGAGGAAAACTATCCCTAGTAGAAGGGAAAGGCCCATCTCTAGGGACTAGCCTGAGGATTGAGAGAGCACGCTGGTTACATAAGAGGATGAGTGGGATGATTTCATAGTCCCAAAAGGTCTGCATTAAGGTTACCATCTCAGAATGTTATTGTTTAAGACTATATTAACTTGTGCTATAAACTAGGACAGGTTCCTTATAGGTAGTCTTCCTTGCGCTGATCAATATATGTGTATGCCTTGAGCAATATATATATGTATATTGATAGTTTCTAACAATAATAGTTTTAGGCTGCACAGATTATTAAAGTCCTAACCTGTTAGACGTCCTCACAGACAAAGTAACCCTCCAATTCCAAATCCTGCTGTGCCTTCAATCATATCAAATATAATAAACACAACACAATATACGTGTAACCATGCGTTGACAATAACATCCAACATCAGAGACTGGTTATGTCTTCAATCCCCATTACTGATTTAAGCCAAACACACATTTTTCTTCAAACCCCAATAGAAGTCAGTTCCAACACGTGTTTCGCTTAGCATCCAACATAAACATCTGTGGATGCTAATACGCTTCTTCATGGCTAACTCTTACAGATTAATCTTGATATATCTGTGAAAGATATTATGTGACAAACTATTAATTATCCGACTTATAGCTTGTAAAGACATGTGAAATAATTATTTGTACCTCCTACTGCATTTCAGCATGCATTCAGTTTAAATATCAATTTAAACTCCAAATAACTAAATTAATTTCACTTCTCCTAGATTATTATTGGCGTTTCCAATTACATACATGTAAATTGCTGCTTCGCTATCTCAAGATTGATCTATATTAACTTGTGCTTGCTGGGTTTGGTGCGGCTTGTACCGCCACAGAGCCCAGGTGTTGCTAGAGATCACCACTGGAGAGCGGGGAATAGCTTCTGCTGGGAAGGCGCTGAGGTTAATGCTGGTGTTACGGGATATTAGCAGCGTGCTGGTATCCATTTTCAATCTGCCCTCCTCTATTGCTAATGTTTTGCTGAAGCGAAACTCCCCTTGCTCATAATCCCTGTTAATCTACTGTCATGTCTACGAGATCTCGCTTTCTGTTAGAGGGCCATAAGGAGTGGTTAAAGATGGAAAGTGTATTGGCACCCTGGCCCACTGTATTGCCTTCTACAGCTATTTTTGTTTTCCGCCATTTGTAAGACTCCAGAAAGCAGCGAGCTTGAATCTAAATAGCGGGATGTAACACACAAGCAATTGTACTGCGCTGGTGGTCAACATTTATCGCAAGATTTGTATACAGATTACCCAACTTGCTTCTATTTTCTCTAGAAGTGAGAACAGGGTTCAATCTCTGCTGGATAAGACCAGGAGAGCGGTAGAAGACATAAGGAAGTCTAGAAACTGGGGTTTTGAAGTAGTTGGATTAAATCCCATATCAGTGCCTGCTACTCTGCATAATCACAATGTCTTAGGATCCAGTGTGACCCGAGTAGCCTGAAATATTTCATCTGATTATGAAATAGTGTTAAGCCTCCAGCTTTGTCTTTAACATCTGAACTGTACCTGGGTGAGCCTGCCTCCCCGACACCTTCAACCCTCCCTCCTTTGAAGCATGGGTCATGTTAGTAGAGGAGCGGAAATTGGAGAAAATAAGACACCCTGAGAGAGGTTGCAGTTGGGCTGCCATTGTGGTCGTTGGCCTGGCCGCGCAGCTGGAGCTCCGTGCCGTGCAACAATCCTGATGACAACGATGTCATCACCATGCTGTGGGGATTACAATTCAATTATTACCTCACCTTGTTCCCATCGGAAATCAGTCACTGCAACATTTTCATTCTGCCCCATGCCGCAAAGGGAGTGACTTTACGGTAGCGTATAAGACACATTATGAAAGTACCAGACACATGGGAGGGACGCCCCAATATGCCATTTACGGACACTCCTGATTATCACTGACACTGACCTTTTAAAATCGTCGCGTGCTGCCTCACCTACTCCGGTGGCAGTATAGCGCTCTGCATTTTGTACTCTTGCTCAGCCAGGTCTTCAATATCGTGTTCTCGTGTGATTCACACAGCAGCAGTTCTGCAGTCAAAGATGTCACTGTAGTTACACGCTGCTTTCATAGAACGCTGTGAGGCTGCTCATCCTCTGCAGCCTTGGGAATCATCCGATTCAGCGCAGCAGAGGGCACCGATTATCAAGGCTCAATGTATTATCAAGGCACTGGCTCTCATCACAGGCTCCACTTTACTCCATCACAGCATCCCATCCTCGTCACCTAATTTGTAGTGTCGGGGGTCCGGGAAGGTATGCAGGAGACAGTGATGACTCTGGAGCCAGCAAGTATAAAAAGGTAAAAGCGTTATTCTTAGTTGCAGGGATTAGGCTAATATAATTGGGGAGCAACAAGTAAGTACATATTTCCAGTTTCATCTCGGTCATACCTGGAACCCTCAGGGAACACCAAATTCCAGGCTACTCCAACATTCTATGACAAGCAGTGCCTGATGTAACATAAGCCAACGCTACACCCCCAATTAGCTCTTACTACGACTGCTTTGAAAATTCACGTTGTTCTCATGGAATGTTCGCATGAAAGATCAGAGCACCCAAATCTTGCTGTTTCAGTCCAAGGCGTAGTCACCAGTATTGCCACAAGCAGACTCTTTTCTTCTGTAGTTCCGTTATAGTTATTAAAGACTTTAAATCTATAACTCACTCATCTGAAAACCCCTCCATTGTGGTTCCATCTAGGCCAGTTCAGGATGTCAAAGGATGAAACTCCATCCCAGCCTCAGGAGATGCCCAAGAAAGCTGACCTGACAATGGCTAAACATATCGAGAACAAGGGCGGAATCGTAATCATCAATGTGTCACATCGCTCAAGCCACAAATCGGGGGAGGCCTTGCATAGTAAGACGTTAGCATTGTTGAGAGGGAAAGTGGCTGCCTCAACAATCTGGTGAAAAGATTTGAAGAGTTTAAGAGCCCTTATTCCTGAATGAGATTCTCTCCTGGGCTGCATTTTTATCAATTGCAGTAAGAGAAATCGTCCTGATTTTCATTGAAGAAATAAATCCTCACAGTCCTTGTTAACCCAGATATAAATCGCTGTACGCTTTAATTCATGTTGTTGAACAATCTTTTAATGTATTGTCTGTGCATTTTGTCATTACATTTTATTCTTTCCTTGTCCTTGCTGCACTGCAATTATATGCATCTTTTTTTATGAATCAGTTAATCATTTTGATCACAGCCTGATGAGCGTTTAGATACCTGTTGAGACTGGACTGTATGCGTTCTACAAATATAAAAAACAAACTAACAAATCAAAAGTGCCCTATTGGAACACAGACAATCATCGAGTGACCATGACAAATGTTTCCATACTAGATTTTATCTGGCAATCTGTTTCAGGTATTGTGAAGGCTCCTCTCCTAGAACTGCCTTAGAGTGTCAGGCCTGAAAAACATGAGGAATCTGACCTCACCTGCTATGATTGGGATGTGTGGGACAGATTTCCTGTTGGTATGCAAGATGACGCGAAGTAAATCGTTATGGAGGGAGAAGATATTCTTCAACAATGCTACTGACTGCAGTGTTCATGGTTGCACAGGTTATTGCAAGCTGGGCCATGCTATAGCCTTCGTAAACCAGTCATGGATGTAGTCAGCTACTTAAGTTGGACTGCTTTTTGATCAGGCCTTTTGATTGATGGGAAGGAGTTATTTATTAAATTGTTAAACGGTTTGTTGAAGGAGATCAAAAAGGAGACCTGCATGGTCTTGAGACAGTAGACTAGACTATACCCTTCCTTTTTGCGGGTCTGGCAGTGCAAGATGCAAAGTAGCTGGTGCAGCCAGGAGCCCCTATGCCCTCCAGAATCAGTAGTCTGCTCTATCATCATCCATATCCCACGATTTGTCTTGCAGTCCTCACAACAAGGCTAAAGGAGCTCCGATCAATATGCTGGCCAGGGACCCCCACTAAAAGGTTTATTCCACTTAACTGTTACCTTCCTCCACTTAGCACCTCTCTCGGGAAAGGAATCAACAGCACATGGAGGCCTGGCATGCAATGACAACCGATGGGTGTTAGACCGCATAATGTTATAGGATGCCTGAGGTCCCCTCCTGAAACACCACCTAATCTGAGTTGCACAGATCATTGGGTACTTCTCCAGCATTGGATCTTTCATGGATTCACATGCTGTGAATATTCCCTGTCGTCCCTGGTAACTTTAAAATAGTAGTTTTCCTTTGGAAAAATCTTTGATACCTTGAGTGTCCCATTGACGTCGTTATGGGTGCTTTGGGCAGCATCAGTGGGAGTGTATAGCGCCGCCTCTGCAGCTTCCCATCAGATTTCAACCATCTTCCAGACCCATTGGGATTACCTTGTGTTTTCTCCTGAGAGAATTCTTCTTTTTGTGAGAAAATATTTCTTCACTTCAGCTTTCGCTGTTTCCAGTCTTTTCACATAGGAAAAGCTGGTTTCCGGCCCTGTTATGGAATCCTCAGGTCCGAAGAAATCTTTGTTCAGGCTGTGTGAGACCTGCGGCCTCAAGAATGTATGAGGGAGACAGGCACTCTTAGTGCCTTTGGTTGTACCGTAATCATTCGGCTGAAGATTGCGCTATCTGTCAAGGGTTCTCACAAAAAACCCTTAAGGACAGGAATAGACTCATTTGTTGGCTAAATGAGGGAGCCTACCCGGCGTCTGAGGTCGGCTCTTCATGCAGTGGCAGGGCTGCCACACCCTCAAACAAGAGGTCACCCTCGCTCCAAAGATCAAGATCTGAAGAACTGCTGACAAAGAAACAGAGGACAGGTGAGACTAGGTCATCTTCGAGTCAGGATAAGGCCATGCTTTCATTACCCCTGAAAAGGCATCTGTTGAGTGGTGAGGGGTTACAGGTTCTCCCGTCTCAAGATGCTACCACGCCACGCTCGGAGCACCAAGGGAGAAGTGCTCACACCTGCAAAATTCTGCGGACTTGGCCCAAAAATCTTCTTCTACAGAAACATTTACAGAAACATTTAAATCGAGGCCAATGTCCCCATCCTCGTCAGCGAAGAAGTCTTCCTCCATTGGCAATAAACATCACTGGTCATCAGGGTCCCATAGGTCCTCGTCCGGCCACGAGTCACATCAAATCCAAGTCATAATCCAAAACTCCATCAGCGACGTTATCAGTGACGAAGACAACATCGTCGGCAGTATTGCCTCCATCAATGTCAACTGGTTCATCAATGACCATCCCGTCGGCTACCGTCCTGTCGACGATCTCACCGTCGACGCCCGCCTCATTGTCGACGAAATCCCCGGCGACACGTACATCCTCTACTGGGCCGGACCAGCCTGATTTGGAAACAGATGTTCTGTCGCCCAACAAACAACTGTGCCTACGGAACAAACCTCTTTTAGAACGGTTCGCAAACATAATACCTGAGGAGATCCTACAACATGAAACTACATCTGATTTTGAGGCACCTCTTTAAAATGATCAGGCGGTTTTCGAGTCGGATCCCGAGGAAGGAGGTTCACAACCTCTTTTTCCTGATCCTTCTTTCTTGGGCCTGCAGCAGACAACTCAAGTGCCCTCCCTATTGTCCACATCAATAGACATGGGTGTTGTCCCATCGCAATATCCGCTCATAAATTCCATGCCAGGAATTCAGACTTATTCCAGAGGAAGAAAAGGATTGCTTCTTATTTGATCACATGGGGAAATGGAGAAAGGCTGTCTTTTCAATTCCAATACTAGATCATGTATGGCTGGAGGGTCTCCGTACAATGAAACGCCTATTTATGGCACCAGCAGTCAAAGGTGTCTTGGAGAAAAAAAAGTAAAGCTCCTGAACCCACTCTGAAGTGTTTAACATCACAACCAGCACCAGAGTCTGTTGTGTCAGCGGCTGCTAGCTGAAAAGCATGCACGCAACACAAGTGTGCCACTCCCCCGGACAATGATAACCACAACCGCTATCATAGGTTCAAAACTGGACTATTGCTGTAGCCTATTAGCAGGTGCCAGCAAAAAGGCCATTAGCCGCCTTCAGGTGGTTCAGAATGGAGCCGTCAGAGCTATCTCTGGCCTTGCCCATAGAGCACATATATCTGAGGCACGTTGCGCCTTGCACTGGCTGCCCGTGGAGGTGCGTATTACCTTCAGACTCATGGTTATCACCTTTAAATGCCTTAAGGGCACCATGCCTACCTACCTACAAAGGTACATAGGAATAAAACCCAAGCTCAGAAATCTACGTTCCAATAATCGGAACATGCTTCACCAACCCAAATTCAAGACCAAATGAGCACAATGGGGTGCTTTCGCCTTCGCGGCACCGGCTATCTGGAACACCTTACCAGGTCATCTGAGAAACTCCGCAGCCCTAAGCAACTTCAAGAAGGACCTTAAAACCTTCCTCTTCAAGTAGTAGTATACGATTCTCAGACTATCTTCTCAGTTCCCGGTTCTCTCGGTCTTCTCTTTCTGTCTTTTTGTCTCGTCTGCGCCCTCACACCTACGGGTTTATGGCTGCGCAATATAAATGCAATAAAGTCATGTAAAAACAAGTTAGACACCTTTGGGAAGAAAGTTCTTACCATATGAGCGACAACCGTGAAAGCTGTAAACTCTTTGGCTATTGTTGCAAGACATGACCGTAAGATGTGGCATTGTCTAGCCCCAGACCACCTTCCAGAGCAGCAGAGGAAAGAGGCTATGCTTTTGGTGTGAGAGGGGGAGGAGGCATCGAACCATAGCATAAACATTGCTGTAGACCTAGCAGAGACTGGCTTCAAATAAATTAACAGCGTGGTTCTCAGGCAACAAGCTTGGCTTTGCTGCACACATTTCTGCCAGGAAGTACAGCACAAGGTTGGGGACATGCCATGTGAGGGTGACAATATTTTCGGTGGAAAGATGGACAAAGCTTTGAAGGCCATGAAAGCGGATTCGGACAGAGCAAGGTCCCTTACAGCTCCTCAAAGCAAAAGATCATTTCGCCCCTTTCGTTCATTTCGTGGAGTCTCAGGAAATGCGAGATGTTCAGGTTCTCGTGACAACAAGTGATATAACAGATCAACGTACTATTCCCAAGGCTTCAGGCGTACCTTCCGAACCTCCCAACGCAACAAGGACTACCAGGGTCAAAGAAAACGATGATCTTCCTCCTTACAAACAGGCCGTCAAAGCAAGGCACAACAGTGACTGCCACGGGGCAGTCAGATAGGAAAGAAGGTAGCGTTCCACTTCAGCTAGTGTCGTTCAATATCCACAGACAGATGGGTACTAGATGCTATCCAATACGGCCACTTGTTGGAGTTCAAAGGTCACAATTTTCCATTCCTCCCGTAAAAACATCTCAAGCTCATCTTCACATCTTATGTTGAGGGGTACGTCTCATGTTTAAAAAAAATAAAGGGCCATTGAGCAAGAAGAAAAGACACCTATTCCAGGTTTTTCGTGGTCAAGAAACCAAACGAAAAGTGGCACCCGATTCTAGACCTGCAAGTTCTGAACAAGAACATAAGAAAACAAAAATTCAGGATGCTAACCTTGCAAGACGTAATAAGAGCAGTGCAGCCCGAGGAGTTCTTGGCATCTCTAGATCTCGAAGACGCTTATTTTCACATACAATTCACCCAAAGCACCGGAAGTTCCTCAGGTTCCAGTTTTGGGTTGTCCCCTATGGCTTAAAAACAGCTCCCATAACATTCACCAAGTGTCTGACTCCTGTAGCAGCTTTCCTACGGAGAAAGAGCCATTATGTTTACCCGTACTTGGACGCAGGTTGGTCCGGGGAACAGCTTACCAACAGACGTTGTATCTCAACAGAACAATGCTCCTACCGCAACGTCTGGGCTTCACCATCAACTACAGCAAATCCTGCTTGACTCCCTCAAAGAGTTTGGTCTTCCTGGGAGCACAATTCCTGACGACCCACAATCAAGGGCTCTTTTACACCAAACAAAACTGTCACGATCCGCTCTTATATGTCTCTCCTCAGCACCATGTCATCTTGCATCCCTCTTATTCCAAACTGTCTCCTTTACATGCGCCCAGCACAAAAATTCCTCTCATCCAAATGGTCTCAGACCCAGGGCTCCTGGTCGGACAGAGTAGTTATTGCCCGGCCCCTGGCAGACACCTTGCAGTGGTGGACTCACCCCGTCAATATCAAACGGGGCATGCCCCTTGTAGAACTGGACTTTCTTTACACTATCATGACCAACGCTTCACAAATAGGATGGGGTGCTCATCTGGACCAGTTCCAAGTCAAAGGCCTGTAGTTACCCGCAGAATCCTCACTACATATCAACGTCCTAGAGTTGGGGCCAGTACACTGGACTCTCAAATCCTTTATCCCCTTCATCAAGGGCTAGGTGGTGCGGGTTCCCACTGACAAAACAACCACAAAGTTCTACCTTTGCAAGCAGAGAGGGATATGCTCGAGAATCATATCCCAGGAAGCTCGAACTATCTGGCACTGGGCCATTCAGCACAAAATTCAGAACCTGGCTTTCGACCCACCAGGGATTCAGAAGAAAGGTTCACCTATCAGCGATATCAAGATTCACACGAAAAAGAACATCTACCCTGCCTTACAGCGACAGATTAATAAAGCATTTCCTAAAGGGCCTTTTTCAAAAGCTTTCCCCCAAGGAAAAGATTTCCCCTGTTTGGAGTCTAAACCTAGTTTTAACAGCCCTCTTGAAACCGCCTTTCGAGCCTATGTCAACAGCTGACATCAAATTTCTCACTTGGAAAGTAATCTTTCTGGTGGCCATTACGTCCTCCAGATGAGTATCAGAACTGCAGGCTTTGGTCAACGCTCCACCGTATCTGTGCTTCATGAGGGACATAGGGCCTCATTACACGTAAGGCGGTAGCGCCATGGCTCATGCCGGTAAAATACCGGCACCGCCTTGGCGGAAAGGGGATTTACCGCCCCATTCCAAGGTTGGTGGGGCGGTAAATCCCCCTTCCGTCATTGCCCTTCCCCATTCCCATTTCTGCCCTATAGGGCTCTATGGGAATGGGGAAGGCGCTAATTACGGCACCGCAATTTTGCGGTGCCGTAATTAGCTACGAGGTCCTTTAGCGGGTTGGTTTTTAACGCCTGCAAAAAGCAGGCGTTAAAGCACCAACCCGCTAAGGGACCTCGTAGTAAGGCGGTAATGGTTAACGGTCACCGTTACCCATTACCGCCTTCCGTGTAATGAGGCCCATAGTAGTTCTCTCTACGGATACCCATTTCATTCCAAAGATTCCATCAGATTTTCATAAAAATTACAATCGATCTTCCAACCTTTTTTCCTAATGCTTCTACTCCTGCTGAAAATGCTCTGCATTCTCTGGACGTTTAAAGCTTTAAAGTACTACTTGGACCGCACAAGATCGTTCCGATCCTCCAATCAGCTCTTTGTGACTTTTGGCCTTTCCAATAAAGGTAGGCCGGCTTCAAATCAGGGTATCTCACGATGGGTGGCTTCTACTATATCCTTCTGCCACGCAAAAGCCAACAGACCACTACAATCAGCTCCCAGAGCTCATTCCTCAAGGTCCACAGCGGCCTCAGTAGCTCTATGGGCGGGCGTACCAATCCGACACATTTGCCAGGCAGCAACGTGGACAGTGCCCCACACGTTCACCAGGCACTTGTGTCTGCATCAACAACATGCTAAAGATGTACAGATGGGACGAGCGGTGCTCCAACGCCTGTTCCAGTAAGGTAAGCCCCGCAGCTTCTGGGGTTTTGCTCTGCTCCCGTTTATTGCCTTAAGGTTATAGGCTTCTCTTTCGTCATGTTACTGAAGGTTTATGTCCTGTTTGCCTGATATGCACCTCCAAGCTTTTCTACTGCTACAAAGTTTATGCACAGCATGTGAATCCATGAAAGATCCAATGCTGGAGAAGGGAGTAGTTCCTTACCTGTAACTCAGTTTCTCCAGCGTTGGTATCTTTCATGGATTCACATGCGCCCTCCAGCCTTCCCCCTCAGGCAAACACCCTTCTTAAGACTTCCTCCTTTTGGAGAGGTTTAAATATGAGGGGAAAGCTGCGGAGGCGCAGCTATACACTCGACGTTCCATTGGTGCTGCCCAAAGCACCCATAACGACGTTGATGGGACACTCAAGGTGTCAACGTTTTTTCCATAGGAAAACTACTATTTTAAAATTACCAGGGTTTTCCCAGCCTGACGACGGGGAATATTCCATAAAGGATACCAATGCTGGAGAAATTGAGTTACAGGTAAGAAACTACTCCCTTCTGGAGTAAGATCTCCAGAACATTGTCAGCAAAGGTGCTATAGAAAAATTGCCATTGCACTAGAGGGTGAAGTGCAGTGGCTTCACTCCTATTAATTCCTAGTAGGGGTGTACCGAATAGTAAATGTACTATTCGTCTGAATAACGAATAGTTGACCTATGTATTTTTCCGGACCCGAATATTGAATGAATAGTCAGTCGATTTAGTACTCAATGTCAAGATATGCATAAAAAGCCAAGACTGTTTTAACGGGACTTCAGTGAAGGACATGCATAGTGCTTATAAATAGATAATAGCTGTAACTAAGCTTTAGAAGGGGAGTTTTGTTATTGATTCCTTTCGTTGCCTAATAAGAAATTCAGTAGGGAACTGGGGCTGTGTGGGAGTTTTCAGTCGAAAACTTTCCATCACAACTCCAACATTTGCCTATTGGATTAGGCACTGCTAATTTCAAAGAAACAACTCCAAGTAATTTCCCAGGCTTTCCAAATCGATCCCTGCTCCATCATATAAAAGGTGAATTCCACTTTGTATTTTTATTTTTTTATTTTAATGTAACATCAGTTTGATATAAAAGAAAGAAAAAACTTTAAGTTACAGTTCATCACAAAGGTCTAAAAAATCTCAGAATCTCGTGCCTATCACTCTGTGTTGTTTATCCTCAAAGCGTCCATGAAATTTATAGTTGCACAGGTTAGTTGAGTATTAAAACCTCCAATCATATAGCACCACCAAGCGTCCATGTTTGCTGATAAGGGAGTTCGGTGACAAGTTCAGTCTACTGCTGACCTTGCTGAGCGTGGCTGATGTGAGGAGCTGCTGCAACGGACCCCTGTTTTTGCTACTGCCACTTTAATTCCTGGGCAGGCCTACATATACCACGCTGGTGCGCGGTGCGGAGTTCGGTGACGAGTTCAGTCTACCGCAGTCCCCCGCGCATCCGCCGCAGCTCTCCAGCACTATTTGCCTGGTTTATTGGCTCACATCTTGCAACAAACCAAGCGTTGGAAGCCTCGTGCAGTATGGTGACGGCGAAGAAAAGTGCCGCAGAGTCTCCTGAAGGAGGTAAGCCCTGTCGTTCTGGCTGAGTTAAATGTCCCGAATGAATTAACTGAGATTGACATAGAATGCGACTTGAAGGCTGTCAGTCGCTTGAAGAAAGGCTTAGTGCCTTTGTTAGCCTCCTTGTCGCTAACATCGCTGCCCCCCCCCCCCCCTGGCACTCCCAAAGGGGTGAAGACTGTCCTAGCAGAAAAATTACTCAATGGTTAAGTCCAGACATTTGCCCAGTCGAGCTGGCTCTGTCCTTCTCTCCTTCTGTGTATGTAGATGCCAGCGATGTCGCGCAGACATCCCCCTTCGAATTGACTGATTCCGATCTGCTGGCAATCAACTTGCCTAACGTTGAAATAGTGTTCCATCCATAGTGTGCTTTTGTTTGGGGGAAAGTTGCGCTGTTGTGGTGTGCGCTGTTCCTCTATTTGTATGTGAGAGAAGCTTGCACTTAGATGCGCTCTATGTTCTCTTTATGTGAGGGAAGCTTGCACGGTCGTAGCCTTAAGCCTTTGGGACCATTTCTGCTGCTGCTCACTGGGATGTACCTTTTCTGTGTGTGAGGGAAGTATGTACCGCTATCTTTTGTGTTGCATCTGTTGTTGGTGTGTGAGGGAAGCTTGCATTGCAACACGTGCTTGTTAGGCACGATTGTATGCAGTACCCTTTGGGTACTACAACAACTCTGACTACAGGTAATAGGAAACCCAACCTTTGGTATAAGCTTGTACTACACAGGTTGGTAGCGAGTTGAGCAGCCAGGCTTATCTCAAGAGGGGTCAATGTGAGCTGTAGGGGAGCTATACAGAGATTCACAGTGACAAGTATTCAATTAAACTCTTACACACAAGGTTTCTTGAATAAGCAATTATAAATGTATCGGTCAGTTAGAGTAAGCCTTCTTCAGAAGGGAGCAATATAACAGTAACACTCAAATATACTTCACAAAATACACACTCCTAATATTTCTAAATCAGTAAGTACCCTTTTGGGATGGCTCACAGATACAACCTACACCCTCGGGTGACTATAGCAATAGCTAGGGTGCTGGGGACATTAATATATCAGTGTTGCATTTAGAGTCATTTAAGAGTAAGTCAAAGGAAAAGGTTATTAGAACATACCAGAGACCACAAATAAATATTCTTAAGCAAACAGATACTTTCAGATCCCTCAGAGTCATTCAGTGGAACATGCTAAGCCAAAGTCAATGGCCAAACGTCTATATGAGCTGAAGCACTTCTTTGCAGGCAAGTAAGAAAAGTCCACAATGTTTTAGAAGTCTTAGAAGAAAAAGAAGAATCAATGTAGGGCCACAAGCTGTTGGACTTGTGAGTAGTAGAAGATGGAAGCAACTCTACAGCAAGAGGTAATTTCACTCAGACATTTACAGTACCTTTGTATTGAAGAAAAAGTGCAGCAGATGGCTTCTGTTCCTGAGCAGCTCTGCAGATCTCACTGTTCCCGGGCCTCAGTCGTGGGGACAAGAAGGAGGACTTCTGGGGACTCCTGCACTGCAATGGGACGGTCACCGCTTGCAACCGGCAATATTCAAACAAGTTGCTGTTAGGTGTTTCAGCTCCTCACGTCTACTGCAAATAGCAACACTGCAGTTCCTGGCTGTTGAAGTGGACTTTCCTTGCTTCTTGGGTCCCGCACTCTGTTGAGGGGGCTCAGGCTCGGTCAGTCCTGCTTCCTGGGAGTCCGGAGGCTCTTCCTAGAGCTCTTGGCCAGCTTAAAAGCAATGCACACAATCTGGTGTTCCTCTCCCTGGCCTTTCGCTTTCCAGCAGCACTTCTGTGGAAAGTCAACCAGCTCAGAGCGAATGTACAGGTGGCTTACTTTGGAGTGGATTGGTCCCACCAACTCAAGGGGAGAAGTCGTCCTTGCAGGGGCTTCTATGTCGATACGAATTTGGATATTCAGCACAGCAGCAGGGCTTCGCCGAGCAAACCAACAGTCCAGGAGCTGTAGCAACGTCCTCTAAAGTTGTTCTTTGGTTCCTTCGTCCAGTGGTCGAATCTGCCTTCCAAGCAAAAAGCCTTGCCTTTTATTGAGTTCTCTCCCATTCATTCCAGCCTAGCTGTCAGTCACCCAGCGGGGTGGCTGTCCTTACTGGACAGTCAGCCTGCCAATCACTACAGAGTGCATTTGGGTCTCCTAGGAGACTAAGCACAGGGAGTTTCAGGCACCTCCCTCACTTCCCGCCCTCCCCAGACACACCGGAGCCAAAGGCGGGCTTCACTTGTGAATCCCGCCAAAGGCAAAGCGAACAAAGGGCCCAAATCTGGTTTGGGGCACTGAGTAAATCTCAAGAAGGACCTTTCCACAAAAAAATGGTGAAAAAAGACGACCAGGGCCATTTTGACAAAAATTGCACCCTTGGGTGCTTTACTGCAGCTGCGAACGCAGCCCGCGGTAAATGCACACCACGGTAGTCCAAGGTAAGCCACTGCCAACAGCCATTCAATGAGGAAAGGGTAACATTAAAAATGTTACATGAGAAGCTAGACAAAGCGGATACTAGGTAACCCCTCCAGCACCCTATTGTAAGTTAGTGTGTGCTGGGACTAGAAAGTTACAAATGTAAGTAAAGTCAATTACACTCTACTGCTCTGGGAAACAGTAGTTTATCCCAGAGAAGATATTTAAATCTTGGGAAATCTGAAAGACTTACCTGTGCCACTGCACTGAAGGGGCTGGGTGACACAATGTAAAAGGTGATGGCCTATGGAGTTTGTGTTTCTTTTGGTTATGGAACCTGACAAAGTTAAATCACATTAAAATATGTGAGTGATTGGGAAGAAAAGGGTCTCTCTCTCAGTAAAAAATGAAGTCCTCAAAATCCAGCAAAGTTGCTGGGGGTCTCTAAGGTGGAGGGAATTAGCACATTTCTGAGAATTCTCCCTAACAGTGCTGTATCTTCACGCTGGATGCCTGGAGAATATTAGCAGCCAGTGCTTTCAATCTGGAGCCATTTGTGACCACTTAAAAATGACACACAACAAGATAAAAGCGGCCTGTTGTTTGAAAACAGCCGGTGTCTGCTGCTTACGCCTGAGGGGCGCGATGCAACACAAGGCTTCAGATCCCAGCCAGGGCAGGGCTGCGTTCTGTACCTGGCTGTAACCAGAACAGACAGGTCCTTGATCAGTGGTCGAAGTGTAAAAGAAAAAGTAGGGGAACAATGTTCCCTCTGCCCCTCCCCCTTGACAAGACTTCCCACCCAATTCAAACCCCTACTTGGGTCCTTCCATTCCTCCACTCCAGGACGCTATGTTTTACAACAGTGCTATCAATGATGAAGAAAACAAGAAAATGCATTTAACTGACTACCATTACCCACACAGCATGCAGCCTGCCTTTCCCACCCACTCACCCCTTCACAGGACTTGCCCATTACTATACAAATAGACCACACCCCCCTCCGCTCCCCCATGATGCAAGGGCAATCGAGTAGTCTATGCAACGCAGGAATCTCACACTTGTTATATTTTATTTATTTGTATACAGTACTTAAACTTTTACAAATACATATTTCATTTTACTCAAACGCATTCAAAACACAGTATACGCAATCAATGCTCTCAATCATTTAACATCAAGCAATTTGCATATTAAGATCAAACCTAAACTCTTACTCAACTGATACGGCTGCGTTTCTAACTTTGCCATTGGATGTGTTCAACCTACTGCTTCTTCTAATCAGGCAATCTGCCAATGATCACTTGGTAAACACTTTTTAATCATACCCCATATCCTAAACGGGGCAAAGTGCACCCTTTCATTCTCAGTATTGAGATAGTATGACCAAAAGGAGTCCGTTTTAATAGTTTCATGGCAATTTACAAATTTACCCAACATCGTCCTAATAATTGATCCCATCCCGAAATACTCGGTAAACAAATCTTTGGCCTACTCTATATGGAACTTACTATTACAAATACGACTGAAACGTAGATGTTGCAGGATATTATACCAGGCCCCGGTAGTAGATAGTAAGGGTAACTTGTTTGTTCTTAACTTCAGAAGAAACAACCTAAGAGCTGGGCTTGGCCATCGCGTAACATATCCTTGTGCCATTGGGTAAGAATGAGTAACCAATCCCCCCTCTACATGGGACTTCAGACTATATAGATGCTTGTAATTCTCTGTGCAGTCCCACTGTTGTAATTTCTTAGTAATATCCACTTCAAAATAGCAAAGTTGATGCCCTGCCTAAAGTCCGGGGTCCAGACCATCTTTTCAAAACATTTTGCCATGACTCTAGTATAATCATTATTTTTACCTTTTACCTCAGTACTCCTGGTGAGGGCCATCAATGACACTAATTCACATGTCGGGTTTGTGTTTGTTTTTATATACAATGTACCCCGCCTTATTAGGACATGACTTTTTAATGATATTAAACCCAACTCAAGCCTAATATATTCAATTGGTGTAGCTCATGGAAGGGCAAGTATCGTTTCCCAAAGGTATCCTTCAATACTATCCAGCCATCGCAGATCTTCCATGGCCAGAGCATCCAGGCCATATAACACCATCATACATAGGCATTGTGTATGTATTTTAAGCACCCCCTCCAATGAGTAGCCTGCAGTCTGGTAGGCAAATCGACTGACTAAATTTGCCAGCCGTTTAGCCTTAAGGATTTTAGTTTCCTTAATATAACAATAACTTCTAGCATCACTCATTTCCATGCCCAAATAAGGGTATTTTACCACTCTTTCCAAAACACACAAGCTGGTACTAAATGGAGGACATTTTATAGTTTTTGGCGCCATGACCAAGACCTTAGTTTTGTCCAAATTTATTACCAGGTCATTGTTAACTGTATTACTCCCACGTCCCGTCCCCTTTCCTCCATACTTAAGTGACATTCCTCCGTCCTGTGGGACGGAACCGGAGCACTTTGTAAAAAGCATCACATCTTTCAAAATGTGTCCTTCGAATGGATTGTGTCCTCCCACGTATTCCTCATCTTAGATATATATCCTTACCTTTAGGTTTCGCCTCGGAACATTTTTTCTTTCTCCAGCAGAGGGCGCTCCACTTGAGGTTGCGGCGTCGATGTCCCTCGGCGGCATCCGTCAAGTATCGACGTCATCCCTCGTATAAGAGCCTCGAGCGTGCCCGTTGGCCTCAGTTCCGTTTTTCCGTTAGCTTCGCTTCGGATCGAGTAAAACGGCGCTTCAGTATTTCGTGACAAAAAGCGATGTCGTCGTCTTCGAACCCTTCCACGCCGAAGACGGGCTTTAAAAAAGGCCTAAGATGTGGAAAGAAAATGTCTTTGACGGATCCACATAAGAACTGTCTATGGTGCCTCGACCCCGACCACCGAACGGAAGACTGTGGTTCGTGCCAGTCGATGACCCACAAAGCCCTAAAAGAGTGTAGAAGTAAACTGACGATGGGGGAGGGTTTATCGAAGCCTACTTTAAAAAAAAAAAGACTCGGACGAGTCTTCGAAATCCCATTGTAAAAGACATTTGAGAAGTAGATCGAGGAAATCTTCTTCGACTTCTAAGAAGGCGAAGAAAAGACGGCATCAATCTCCTTCATCCTCTTCGACATCTTCGGAAGAGGTTATAACATGTCCATCCAAACATGACTCTCCTAGAAAATGGGAAGCCTTTCGAGTATCCATGTTAAAAAAACTTTGAGAACGCGGCCCAGACCCCCTCAAAAATAGCTAAAGAAGACCATGCTCCTGCTCACAAAAAAGGTGACAGAGGAAGGTCCAAAACAAGGAAGGCTCATAAAAAGACGTCGAGAACGTCATCGAGAGATTCTTCTCGATCACCTCGTAAGACAGATCCTTCGGTGCATAAATCGAAGGCAGAGGGAAACAAAATGGCGTCAAAAGATGATACGCCATTGAAGTCGACATCGACGCCGTCGAAGACTTCAAAGCTCCTGTAGTCGACCACTCACTAGAAGGAAGCTACGTTGCGCTCGAAGACCATGAAGGTTCCTTCGACGGTTTCCACGGCTTCCTCGACGATCAAGTTCCTTCGACGATATCGAAGGAAGTGATTAAGACTTCGGCGTCATCGACGCTTTCGTCGACGCCCAAACCTCTATTGAAGGAAAGACCTGTAATGCCTGAAAAGGTTTTTCAACCTGAGAGTCGACATGAGTTTTTCAGGTCCATGGCATCCATATATGAGGGAGATTTATCAGAGCAAGAGGAAGTAACCTCTGCTGGTGTTAGATATGGTACAAGATCTGTCCCAGAGGAATTAATTGATCCTCAATCAAGAATTAAAGATTTGCAAGAATGTTTGCAAACAGCAAGTGGCCTGGATACTTCTCCAGAGTATGAATTTGACAAACCAGACCCATCAGAACAAGTGGATACGAGTTATAGAAGACTCATGGGCAGAGTTACAGAATTTATGGGGTGGGGTAGGAGTTTACCAGTCAATCATGATGATGATGACATGACAGATATATTATCTGGAACACCCCAACAAGACCCCATTTTACCCTTTCACATTGCATTACAAAGAAGGGTTAGTTCTGCATGGGAACATCCTGAAGCCATAGGGGCTGTGAATAGAAAGTTTGTGGCAGAGTATAGACCTTGTACATCTGATCCGGAATACCTCAGTAAACATCCATCTCTGGAAAGCTTAGTAGAACAGGCAGCTACTTCCACAAAAAATGCTGCATACCCTACAATCCTTCCAGATAGGGACGATTAAAAAGTGGATGCATGGTCCAGGAAAATCTTTACATCGGGTAGTATGGCTTTGAAGTCTACTAATGTAACCTGTACTTTAGCAAGGTTCTCTGGGACTGTATGTCAGCGGCAGCTGAACACATCCCAGAAGGCGAAGAACGTGATGGCTTTCTAGCTATTATAAGGGATGGAAAGGAGGCTTCGGGAGAATGCCTTCAATCAGGACTGGACACAACTGACAGTATCAGCAGGTCCATGGCGACTAGCACAGTGCTACGCAGGTTTGCGAGGCTAAGAAAATCTGGGTTTGCTCCTGATGTGCACTTCAGACTTCTTAATATGGCCTTTGATGTCTTGAGGTTGTTCGGTAGCAAGGCAGATGAAAGTTTGGAGAAGCTACAGACCTCCAAAGCGGCAGCAAAATCTCTAAGTGCCGCTATAAGACAACCTCAGCAACGCCCCTACACAGGCTCATCTTCCAGGAGGGGTTGTCCTTTTCGCTATTATTCCTCAATTGGAAAAAGAAGAGGGCAGGTCAATCAAAGAGGTCAAAGAAAATGTCCTCGGGGAAGAGGAAAAGGTGCTAGATCAGCCCCTGGATTGGCATCTGTACCATCAGCCGCTGCTGCAGCTGCCGCAACACCACTCTGAGGCTTTGACCCACAAGACCCTGGTGGGAGGCATGATCTCACAGCATCTGAAAGAATGGCGGGGCATTACTTCAGATACTTGGGCACTGGAAACGGTATCCCAAGGTTATTGCTTTCCTTTTCTAAAGAAACCTCAGAATCATCCTCCGGAATAGAACTCTGCCAAGCATCCGGATCCTCTCCTGTATCAGCAAGTTTTAACCCTGCTACAGAAAGGTGCAATAGAACATGTACCTGTAGCGGAGAGGAACAAGGGTTGGTATTCCCCATACTTCCTTATTCCAAAGAAAGACGGAGGACTGAGACCCATCTTGGACTTCAGAAACTTGAACAAGTTCCTAAGGAAGGACAAATTCAAGATGGTCACACTTTCTCAGCTCTTTCAGGCTCTCCAACTACAGGACTGGTTGGTATCATTGGACCATCAGGATGCTTTCATGTGCCAATCCATCTCAAGCACAGAAAGTACCTGAGGTTCGCGATTGGCAATTATCACTATCAGTTTCGAGTTCTGCCATTCGGGTTGACCTCCGCCCCAAGAGTTTTCACCAAGTTGATGGCGGTGGTGACAGCGAGTCTCGGAAGAGGGGGGATTCATGTCTACCCCTATCTGGACGATTGGATGATCAGAGCACGTTCTCCAGAACAAGCCCTGGATCACCTGTCCAAGACTTGTCACTTCCTTCACAAAGTAGGTTTTTTTCTGAATTTAAAAAAATCAAACATGATACCATCACAGAAGCTCCAGTTTATAGGAGCAGTCCTGGATACCTGTTCGGGCAAAGCCTCGCCTCCCGAAGAGAGAGCTCACCACATTCTGCAGATGGTGACAAAGTTTCAGAATTCCCAGCATCTTCCGGCCTTCGATTTTTTCAGGTTGCTCGGTCTGATGGCATCCTGCATTTTCCTGGTGCCAGAAGCCAGATTGAGAATGAGATCTCTTCAATGGGCTCTCAGAACTCAATGGTCCCAGTTCTCAGGGGAAATGTCAGATCTACTGCAGGTCCCAGCCCAAGTAGCACATGATCTACAATGGTGGGCTTGCAGACATCATATCCTCAGAGGAGAATCTTTTTGGCAACCATGGCCGGAGATAACAGTAGTGATGGACGCCTCACTCACGGTGTGGGGAACCCACATCAACGACCTGACAATCAGCGGACGTTGGTCTCCATCGGAGTCCAAACTACATATCAACCTTCTGTAGTTGAGGGCAATCAGACTAGCGCTGAAGGCCTTTCTGCCCTCTGTACGAGGAAAGAATGTTCTGATAATGACGGGCAATACAGTGGCCATGTACTACCTCAACAAGAGAGGAGGAGTAGGGGCACTACCGTTGTGCAGAGAGGCGATGCAACTCTGGTTCTGGGCAGTACGAGAAGGGATCTCTCAACAATTCATCTAGCCGGAGAGCGAAACACAACAGCGGACGCTCTGAGCAGGCAGAGCACAGTCTCTTACGAGTGGAAGATAGCTCAGGAAGTCATTCAAGAGATCTTCTCCCTTTGGGGAACCCCTCAAGTAGATCTGTTCGCGACCGGGGTCAACCGGAAGTGCGAACTGTACTGCTCAAGGGAATTTCCCCCGAGAGGAGCTCTGGGGGACGCGTTCGTGGTGGAATGGGAGTTCCAACTACTGTACGCGTTGCCTCCAATCCCTGTGATCCCTCAAGTGATCAGGAGGTTGAGAAAGTTTGGGAAAACCATGATCCTAATTGCTCCGGATTGGGCCAGGAGAACGTGGTACCCGGACCTTCTCGACATGTTCATCTGCCCTCCACTACGTCTTCCAAGAAGAGAGTATCTTCTCTCGCGACAGGAAGGTCATGTTCTCTATCCGGAGGTCAACACACTCAACCTTCACGCATGGTTTCTGAAAGGCTGAGATACAAGGATTGGGATCTTCCGGATGACGTGATGGAGATTTTGCTTTCGGCCAGAAGGCCAGCAGCTAAGTCTCTCTATCGTTGTTGTTGGAACAAGTTCAGTAGCTGGTGTAGAGAAAAGAATGTGGACCCTTTTCAGTGTAATATCCCCACAATTGTATCTTTTCTGTTACATTTGGCCAATCTGGGGCTCCAGGTTGGGACAATAAAGGGATATTTAGCAGCGCTATCCATCTTTAAGCGCTCTTCTGAAGAAGAATCTTACTTTAAACTTACCCTTGATAATTCAATTCCTAAAAAGTTTAAATAATGTCTTTCCCCCAGTACCTTTCCAGGTTCCAGTGTGGGATCTAGTTTTAAAATTTCTCACATGTATTCCATTTGAGCCTTTACATTCTTGCCCACTAAGGCTCCTTACGTTAAAAACAATACTTCTTGTAGCATTGACATCAGCCCGCAGGGTAAGTGAGTTGCAGGCGCTTTCGAGCGGACCTCCTCACACCATCTTCTTTTTTGCCAAAAATTGTTTCGGATTTTCATCTGTCACAAAAGATAACTTTGCCTACGTTTTATCCTCCCCCCTCATACAAGCAAGGAAGAGGAGCGTCTTCATAGACTAGATCCCAGGAGAGCTTCTAGTTTTTACATCTCTAGATTTGCAAAGATTTGCCAGTCTGATCAACTTTTCGTGGGATACACTGGACGTAAACTGGGCCTTCCGGTAACAAAACAAACTTTATCCAGATGGATAATCTTAGCCATAACAGAATGCTATAGATTGGCAGGAAAATAACCACCTGATGGACTAAGAGCTCATTCGACCAGGGGCATGGCAACTTCTACAGCATTAAAAAGGGGTGTCCCTGTGCAAGATATTTGTGCAGCAGCCACATGGTCATCTATGCACACCTTTATAAAACATTATGCATTGGACTCGACTTATTCTCAAGGAGTTCTGTTTGCAAAATCTGTACTACATTCTGTACATGATTAAAAAAGGATACTGTACTCCCACCTCCGAGACAAAACTGCTTTGGGAGTCTATCTACGATGAGGAATACGTGGGAGGACACAATCGATTCGAAGAACAAGTTACTTACCAACTGTAACGTTCTTTCGATTGGATGTTCCTCCCATGTATTCCTCATCGACCCTCCCATCCTAACCCCACAGTACAGTATACGTGTATTACACTATAAACTCTTTCAGGCCTTGGGTCAAGAGGCATACCTTAAACGAAGCAAGATCCATGGACTATATTATATGAAAAAACAACTGAGTCCAACGGGCGGGCTCAAGGCTCTTATACGAGGGATGACGTTGATACTCGACGGATGCCGCCGAGGGACATCGACGCCGCAACCTCGAGTGGAGCGCCCTCTGCTGGAGAAAGAGAAAACATTTTCCGAGGCGAAACCTAAAGGTAAGGATATATATCTAAGATGAGTAATACGTGGGAGGAACATCCAATCGAAAGAATGTTACAGTTGGTAAGTAACTTGTTCTTCTCTATTTACGCGGGGCACCGCATGCGTGCCGTAACCCCGTCCTCCTTAGCTGTCAGCATTCAGGACTGGACGCACTTGCATCTTGGGGAGATTTTTTCCTTCCAGTGTCCTTCTCTCCTTCTCTCCTGCTCCAGTTTAGCGGTCGCTAAGTAGTCTGTGTATGCCTTTTCGGTTAGATTTTCCTTATTGTTCTTCCTGCGAACGACGTTTCGCTAGGGCGGATCCCCATCCTCTTTGTTTAGAGAGTTTGGGCCCGGATCACCGGTGGGACTCGTGCTTCTAATGCGATTCCCTTTCGGTCCGGGCTCTTAAATGTCATCTGGAACGGTGGGAGGAGGTATTCCAGCGTGTTCCTCCTCTGCATTTTCAGAGTTTCATCGACGAGAAGAAGAGACGCCCGGTAAGTTCTTTAGATTTTAGGGCACCCCGACTGGGGGACTCCTTCTCAGGGTCTTCCTGGTCCGGTAGGGGCTTTAAAAGCTCTGTCATTGGGGGTCTCCCTGGGGTGCCTTCTAGGCCTAAGAAAAGTACCTGAGTTTTCTCTGAGGGTCTCCGTAAGGGGCCTACGCACAGCGGATTGCAATCCAAGGCCCCTCCTGTTGGGGCTATTCAACGGCCCAGTTCTACTGAGGCGTTGGGTACCGGAGCTTGCTTCGAGGTCTCCTTGTCTGGAGCCTCCCATACAGACACCGGGGTGTGCCCCAAGGCCTCTGGAGGTTTTCTGTACCGAACCAAGGTTTGAGGCCCCTCGTGAGGGAGCTGTTATTGGACTCGAGTCCAAGGTTCCTCTATCAGAGGCTAAGGTGACCCACAGAACTGAGACGCCTGTTAAGGTCTTGTCGGTGAGGTGGGTTCCTCATCGGTCCCGCTCTAATGGGGATACCAGTTCTGTTGAAGGGGCCCAGAGTGAGGTCGCTGACCGTAATTCCTCTGTTACCGACGTGGCCAAGGGTAATTTGGCTATTAGTATGTCTCAAACATCCTAGGCCACACAGTACCGGCTCTGCCGAGGTTCCTTGTGTCGAGGCTAAAGTCAAGACCCCTGACCTGTCTGTGGAGACCCCCGCCTTACTCACACATGTGACGCAGTTCTCTTCGGGCGTTGGAAAAAATGGCCCCCGTTCCCACGCGAACTGCGACAGCCATTTTGGACTCTTCCCTTATACCTACGCCATCGGCATTGGGTGCTGGGAGCATCTTTTCGGGTGAACAGCATTTTCATGGTGCACCGTTTCATCCAGTTTATGACTGGAACGCTTGGATGCCATTACAGCACTCGGTCTCGCTCCCTGCGGCGTCTGCGCCATTGATCTACGTCAACCCGGCTGGTGAGGGCCCCTCTTGGCAACCCTCAACTTTGCGGCCCTGGAGCTATTCCGCTCATGAGAGGCTTCCTCCTGCCACAGTGTCTAAGCCTTCGGCGGAGGATACCTTCTTCGGAAAACTTTAGAAGCTAATGCATTCCAACCCCATGAAGGAATATTTCAGAGGTCTTTCTAAGGAAATCTGCCCTCCAGGGCCTGGTTCCGTTCCGACGGTTCCCGTCACAGCACCGGTTGTTCCGGCAGCTGTCCCACCTCTACCAGTAGGCCCATCTCCAGCCCTTCCACCTCCGCTGCCCTTGTCGCCAATTGACAAGTCTTCAGCAGAGCCAAACGTGATGCAGGTCGATCCAGATTCGTTGGATGACACGCAAGGGGATCAGGATGGCAATGACCAGCCCACTTTGTTGGCGCGTTCCATGACCGGGTACTGGACATGACTCTTCTGGATGTTCCAGTACCTGAGGCACCCCCTCCGCAGGAAGGGGGGCATTCACGTTGTCTCCTCAGGAGCGCACCGGCTTATTCTTTCAGAAGGACGTTTTGGCCAAGGTCCGCAAAGTCTGGCGTAAGCCACACTCTGGACTGCATGTTAACAAAAAGATTGACGCTTGTTATAGGCTTCATACTTTGGAGGAGGTAGCCTTAGCGTCATGCCCGCTTCCTTCCTCCAGAGTGGTGGCGGCCGCTACGCTTCAATCCAGACTGGCTTCAGCGTCATCTACAGCGGCGGCTCAGGTTCTGAACAAAGAGGACAAGCTGCTTGACTCTTTGGGAAGGAAGATCTTTGCTAATTCGGCTCTGCAGTTGTGCCAGGCGAACGCGGAGCTCATTTTAGCGGGGGCAAATATGAAAATGTGGAAATATCTGTCGGAATTTGAGGAGTTCATTCCTGCAGACAAGCTGGATGATTTTAAGGCTGGCTTGTCAGATGCCAGAGTCCTGGCGCAGGAAATGCTTGAGGCTGCAGCGCACCATGTCGACACCTTAGCTCGGGGCCTCATGCTTGGCGTGGACACGTCTCTTCAGGCTTGGCTTCACGCCACAAAGTTTTCCAAGGAGGTGCAGGATAAAGTTCTGGACCTGCCCTTTGACGGCAAAGAACTGTTCCATTCGTCAACGGACATAGAGCTGACTAAAATAAAGCACAGCACTCAGATGGCAAAGTCTTTGTCCGTTCTGGTAAAGTCACCTTTTAGGGCTCAGAACGCCTTCGCAGCCTCGGTCTTCCTCTGGTTTTCGGGGGTTTCAAGATCAAAAAACACAGTCAGTCGATCCTCCAGCTGGAAATTCCCGCCGGCGTCAGCAACGAGGTCGGTTTTCCTCTTGGTCCTCGCCCTCCTCCTCAGGATCAGGTGGTGCCGCCTCTGAGAAACCCACTAAATGAGAGTTTTTGGCGCTCGCATGAGACCCCGGTGGGAGGGCGCATTGCGTCTCACTGGGAGGCGTGGCAGACCATCACCGAGGACCGGTGGATCTTGTCAGTAGCTCGGGCGGGCTTCCGCTTGCCCCTTCCCCCTACCCCACCCTTCAATCCTCCTCCTTCACTCTGGGACACCCTCCCTCAGAGCCGAAGTCCAGAAGCTTCTGGATCTCAAGGCGGTGGAACACGTTCCCCTAGGGGAGGGAGGGGAGGGTTTCTACTCTAGTCTGTTCTCGGTGCCCAAACCCAACCAGGTTGGCCTGCGCACCATCCTAGACCTTTCCCAGTTTAACCTTTCTCTTCCCCAAGAGAAATTCAAGATGATCACCCCCAGCCAGATAAATCCTCTTCAGAAGGGCGACTGGCTCAGTGTGGTGGACCTTCAGGATGCTTATATGCATATCCTCATTTAGAGCCTGCATCGGAAATTTTCCATGGGGGAGGAGCATTTCCAGTTTCGTGTGCTCGCTTTTGGTCTCAGCTCGGCACCGCGTGTCTTTACGAAGATGATGTCGGTCATCGCAGCTTATCTTCTGCTTCAGGGAATACTCCTACGTCCCGTCCCCTTTCCTCCATAATTATGGGACATCTCTCCGTCCTGTGGGACGGGACCGGAGCACGTTGTAAAAAGCATCCAAATTTTTTCCAAAAATGTGTCCTTCCTCTCTTTCTTGCGCGGGGCCCGACACGCGGCCCTAACCCCGCCCTTGGCTCCGCCCCGCGCATCGCCCATCAGTCCTTTTCTCCGCTCGATCGGGGCCGGACGCACTTGCATCCTCAGAAGTTTTTCTTCCCTTTTTCCTCTCTGGCTCTCGCTAGCATTCGTTTACTGGTCTGTATGTCGTTCAAGCTAGACTTTCCTGATTGTTCACCCTGTCACCGTCGCTTCGCGAGGGCGGATCCCCATCCTCTTTGTTTAGAGTGTTTGGGTCCGGATCACCATTGGGACTCCTGTTTTTACTGTGACTCCCTTTCGGTCCGGGCACTTAAACGTCGGTTGGAGCGGTGGGAGGAGGTGTTCCGACGAACTCCTCCTTCACATTTTCAGGCGTTCATCGACGAGAGGAAGAAACGCCCGGTAAGTTCTATACTTTTCAGAGCACCCCGGCCGGGGGATACCTTTCCGGGTTCCTCTCGGTCCGGGAGGGGCGTTGATCGCTCTGTCACCGGGGTTCGCCCTGAGGTGCCCTTCAGGCCTAATAATTCTACCGGAGTTTTCTTGGAGGGTCTCCGTAAGGGGCCTGTGAATACCGAGTATGCTCCGAGGCCCCTCCTGTGGGGGCTGTTTGTAGACCCAGTTCTACTGAGTCGTGGGGTACCGGAGCTCGCTCTGCGGCCTCTGTCGGCTTCCCTCAAAGATAAGACCGGGGTTCACCCCGAGGCCTTGGCTGGGCTTGTTGTTACCGAACGGATGTTCAAGGCCCGCGAAGATGAGGCTTTTACCGGGCCTGGGTCCGAGGTCCCTCGTTCAGAGGCTAAAGCTACCAACCGTTCTGAGAGGCCGGTCAAGGCTTTGTCAGTGAAAGCTGTTGCTCACCGTTCCCGCTCTTGTGGTTACACCAGACCTGTTGAGGGGGCAAAGAAGCAAAGTTCCTCTTTTACCGGCAGTGCCAAGGTCCTTTCTTCGAAGGCTCAGTTGGCGGTTGGTATGTCACAAAAACATTCCAGGCCTCATAGTACCGGCTCTGCCAAGGTTCCTTATGTTAAGGCTAAGATTTAGACCCCTGATCCATCGACGGGGACCCCTGCCTCACTACCTCACGTGCCGCAGTTCCCCTCAGATGAGGACAAAATGGCGCCCGTTCCCGCCACGACTGCGTCGGCCATTTTTAGGTGCTACCCCTACAACTACGCCATCGGCCTCTGGTGTAGGGCTTGGTCCCTTGGGTGAACCTAAGGTCCCTTGTGCCCATCCTTACCGGCTGGTTTATGATTTGAACGCCTGGATGCCTCTTCCGCACAATGTTTCTTTGCCTGCGGGGGCGGCACCTTTGATTTATGTGGATACGTCGGGGGAGGGGCCGGTGTGGCACCCTTCCCCGCTACTTCCTTGGATTTGTCCACCTCATGAGAGGCCTCCTCAGGTTCCGAAACAGTCTCTGGAGGATGCCCTTTTCTGTAAATTTCAAGCACTTATGCGCACCGACCCCATGAGGGAATATTTCAAAGGGCTTTTCAGAGAGATAGGTCCACCTACGCCTTCAGCTCCACCCGTTCCTCTGGTGGTTCCGCCAGGGCCTCCCTTGCCTGTGGTGCCTCCCCCAGCTCTTCCGCCTTTGCCTCCATTGTCCCCAGTGGACAAGGCAGTACCTGACACGGCTCAGCAGGATCCTGACCTGTCAGATGACCCTCAAGGCGATCAGGACAAGGAGGACCTTCCCCGCTCAGAGCTTTTCATGACAGGGTACTAGACATGATGTGCTTCTTAGATGTTCCGGTACCCGAGGCACCCGCTCCGCGGGAGGGCGTGCTTTCTGGGGTGTTCACCCTGTCTCCCTTGGAGCGTACTGGCCTGTTCCTGCAGAAGGATGTTCTGGCCGAGTTCCAAAGAGTCTGTGAAAAGCCGCACTCAGGACTTTTTGTCAATAAGAAGATTGACACGAGGTACAGGCTACATTCTTCGTCACAAGGTACAGGCTACATTCTTCGGAAGAGGTGGCCCTGTCGTCTTGTCCGCCTCCCTCTTCCACAGTGGTGGCTGCGGCCACTTTGCAATCCAGACCTGCAGCATCGTCTTCCACGATGGCTACTCCGGTCCTGGGTAAGGAGGACAAGCTCCTTGACTCCCTAGGGAGGAAAATCTTTGCCAACTCGGCCTTACAGCTCAGGCAGGCCAATGCTGAGTTGATATTAGCGGGGGCTAATATGCGGATGTGGAAAGGTCTGTCGGAGTTTGAGGAGCACATCCCGGTCGAGAAGTTGGAAGACTTCAAGGGTGGCCTATCCGACGCCAGGGTCTTGGCCCAGGATCTCCTGGAGGCTGCGGCTCATCATGTAGACACCTTGGCTCGAGGCCTTATGCTGGGGGTTGATACCTCACGGCAGGCGTGGCTGCATGCCACTAAAGTTTCAAAAGCAGTGCAGGACAAGGTGTTGGACCTTCCGTTCGATGGTAAGGAGCTCTTTCATTCTACAACAGATGTAGAGCTCAACAAGACGAAGGATAGCACGCAGACAGCTAAGTCATTGTCTGTCCTAATTAAGGCTCCTTTCAAAACCCAGAGACCATTGTCACAAAGTCGACCCTCCTCTGGCTTTAGGGGCTTCCTCGACTGCAAATCTCGCAGAGTGGATACCCCTGTCGGGAATAACCGCCGTAGGAAACAACGGACGCTGTTTTTCTCCCGCTCTTCAGCCTCCTCCTCAGGTTCAGGTGGCACTGCCACCGATAAACCTACTAAATGAGGGTTTTCCGCGCTCGCACGAGACCCCGGTGGGAGGACGCATTGCGTCTCATTGGGAGGCATGGCAGACCATCACAGAAGACAGATGAGTTTTGTCAGTCGCTCGAGCGGTCTTCCGCTTACCTCTACCCCCCTACCCCACCCCGCAACCCTCCTTTTCAGCTGTCGGGCTCGCCCTCCCTCAAAGCCGAGGTTCAGAAACCTCTGGACCTCAGAGCTGTGGAACCCATTCACCTCTGGGTGCGAGGGGAGGGCTTCTACTCCCGGCTGTTTACAGTGCCCAAACCCAACCAGGCTGGCCTGCGCACCATCCTAGACCTTTCCCAGTTCAATCTTTTCCTACCCCAAGAGAAATTCAAGATAATTACGCCCAGCCAGATACGCTCCTCCTTGCAGGCGGGCGACTGGCTCAGCGTTGTGGATCTTCAGGACGCGTACATGCATATCCTGATTTGGAACCCACACAGGAGATATCTCTGCTTCTCTTTGGCTGAGGCCTTTTGGCCTCAGCTCGGCGCCGCGTGTCTTTATGAAGATGTCGGTGATTGCGGCCTATCTTCGTCTCCAGGGTATCCATGTGTATCCGTATTTGGACGACTGCCTCTTACGCAGCCCTTGTCCGCTTGCAGCAGCGGGCAATCTCCAGTCTCTCCTTCAGCTCCTGTTCCATCTTGGGCTGTCGGTGAACTGGCGGAAATCTTCCATGACGGTCTTGCAGGACCTGATTTTCCTGGGTTTTCCCTGGAACACGATCGACTGCAGAGTGTACCTGACCGGGGACAGAATGGCGGGTCTGTTAGCCACGTGTCAGATGTTTGTGCAGTCGGAGAGCATGTCGGCCTCGTGGTTTCAGAGGCTTCTGGGCCTCATGGCCTCGTGCGTGCTGGCTCTTCCTCTTGCTCGTCTCAAGATGAGATGTACCCAGATGGCTCTTCTGAGTTCCTGGCGTCAGGCTGTGGACCCGGATTCCAAGCGGATAATGATTCCGGATTCCATGAGAATGGACCTGGACTGGTGGTCATCTCTCAGCAACCTGTCGGTGGGTGCAGGGTTTCAGGACCCAGCCCCCACGGTGACGATCACAATGGACTCCTCCCTGTTGGGGTGGGGTGCGATGTTAGAGCTTCTTCAGGTCTCGGACCTCTGGTCGCCTCAGGACAAGTTCCTACACATAAATCATTTGGATCTTCTGGCGATTTTTCTGGCGCTCAAGGCATTCAGACCTCTCATTGCCAACAAGGTGGTCCGCATACGCACGGACAATGTGGTGTCAATGTTTTGTGGACCTGTCTATCCAGATATGGGAGTGGGCCGTGCTTCATGGTGTCTGGCTGCTTGCAGTACACATCCCGAGACAGCTGAATGTCACAGCGGATGCCCTCAGCCGGCGGGCAGTGGTCAGCTACAAGTGGGAGTTGAAGGCGGAGGTCCTCTCATGGATTTTCTCGCGTTGGGGCACACCGGAGGTGGACCTCTTCGCTACGGCGGTAAACAAGAAGCTTCCTCAGTATGCCTCCAGAGGGGGGGTGGGAGCCTCCTCTCTGGGGGATGCTCTCGAGATTCCATGGCACAACATGAGAGCTTACGCCTTCCCGCCTCTGCCTCTGGTCCACCGGGCAATTTGGAAGTTGAAGAAATAGAGCTGTTCTCTCTACTCGTAGGTCCGTAGTGGGCGGCCAGGTTTTGGTTCTCAGAGCTTCAACACCTGTCGGTGTATCCGCCGATCAGGTTAACAGTAACTCCCGATCTTCTTCACCAAGGGGAACAGCAGCTGTGGCACCCCTCCCCTCAATTGCTCAGCTTGGCGGAATGGTGCCTGAGTTCAAGTCTTTAGAGCATCTGAATTTGTCTACGGATAACATGCGTATTATCCAGGCAGCCAGGAAACCCTCGACCAGATCTCAGTACAAGGGTAAATGGCTCAGGATCTGTCATTGGTGTTTGGAGAAGAAGTTGGATCCAAGGGTGGCCACGATTGACACGGTGCTGTCCTTCGTGTCTTCCCTAGCAGAGTCAGGGGTTCATGTTCTGTCATGCAAGACTTATCTCTCAGCGGTTTCCGATTATCTTTCTACAGACCAGTGTTTTTATTCCCTGACTAACACAGTGGTGAAGAGGCATTTTGCTGACTTGACACGCCTCTGCCCTCCGGTTCGTAATCCGCACCCGCCATGGGACCTAAGTGTGGTCCTGACGGCGCTGTGCCATAAACCCTTTGATCCAATGGCTACTGTGGACCTCAAGTACTTGTCCTGGAAAATGTCCTTTTTGGTTGCAGTTACGTCAGCAAGGAGAGCGAGTGAGCTCCAGGCATTGTCGGTGGAGCATCCTTTCTTGGTCTTTCACAAGGACAAGGTAGTCCTTCGGACGAACCCGGCCTTTCTGCCGAAGGTTGTGACTGAATTCCATCTGAATCAGTCGATTTCCCTACCAGTCTTTTTTCCGAACCCTGCTTCTGAGGCTGAGAGGGTTCTACACTGTCTTGATGTCCGAAGAGCTCTTAAATTCTACCTGGACAGGACTTCCGAGCTTAGGAGTTCTTCTCAACTTTTTGTGACCTTTGGTAACCCTCACGGCAAGCAGGCATCTAAGGCAACTATTTCTCGGTGGATCGCCGCCTGCATCACGGAGTCTTTCACTGTCCAAGGGCTGAAACCTTCCTGGAGTATTCATGCACACCTGGTGCGGGGCAAGGTAGCCGCGGTTGCTTTTCAGAAATATAGTCCCTGGGAGTCCATCGCTAGTGCAGCTACTTGGGCCTCCCCATCTGGTTTCTGTAAGCATTATTGTCTCGACATGAGCTCAAGGGCTGATGCTCAGTTTGGTCAGGCTGTGCTGAAGAACCTGTTTCAGTGAGGGGTATTTCCATCCACCCGTAGTTCCTGTAAGGAGTGCTTGGGAATCTCCCATAAGTATGGAGGAAAGGGGACGGGACGTAGGAGTATTACCAGGTTACTCTACTCACCGTAGTGACCACCTTACTTCTAGTCCATAGTCCCCTTTCCTCCATACGCCCGCCCGCCGTCCCCTCTAATAAGGTTCCTCTGTTATTGCTAATCGGTCTTTGACCTGGCGATTGAAAAGAACTGATGGGCGATGCGCGGGGCGGAGCCAAGATGGGCGGGGTTACGGCCGTGTGCCGGGCCCCACGCAAGAAAGAGAGGAAGGACACATTTTTGGAAAAATGTGGATGCTTTTTACAAAGTGCTCCGGTCCCGTCCCACAGGACGGAGAGATGTCCCATAAGTATGGAGGAAAGGGGACTATGGACTAGGAGTAAGGTGGTCACTACGGTGAGTAACCTGGTAATTCATGTGTATCCGTATTTGGTCGACTGGCTATTGCTCAGTCCCTGTCCACTGAAAGCCTCAAGCAACCTTCAGTCTCTCCTCCAGCTCCTGTTCCACCTTGGGCTGTCGGTGAACTGGCGGAAATCCTCCATTATGGTCTCTCAGGACTTGATTTTCCTGGTTTTGTTGGAACACGATCGATTGCAAGCTATACCTGACTGGGGACAGAATGGCAGATCTGTTCACCACGTGTCAGGTGTTTATGCAGTCGGAGAGCTTGTCGGCCTGGTGGTTTCAGAGGCTTCTGGACCTCATGGCTTTGTGCATGCTTGCTCTGGAGCTCATGGCTTCAGGCAGTGGATCCAGATTCCAAAATGATACTGGTTCCATCTTTCATGAGGATGGACCTCCTGTGGTGGTTGTCTCTCCGCAATCTGTTGGTGGGTGCTCCCTTCCAAGACCCTTACCTGCTATTGACTGTCACAACGGACTCCTCCCTGCTGGGTTGGGTGGGGCGACTCTGGATCATCTTCAACTTTCAGATCTCTAGTCGCCACAGGACAGACAGCTTCATATAAATTATCTGGAGCTTCTGGCTATATTCCTGCCGCTGAAAGCGTACAAACCAGGTATTGTCAAGAAGGTGGTCCGTGTCCATGTCCGCACGGACAATGCGGTGTCCATGTTCTATATCAACAAGCAGGTGGGTACCAGGTCTCCTCCTCTTGTGGTTCTTGCCATTCAGATCTAGGAATGGGCCATTCAGCATGGTATCTGGCTGGTAGCGGTTCACATAACGGGTCCGCTGAATGTCACTGCGGATGCCATCAGCCGATGGGTAATTGTCAGCTACGAGTGAGAACTGAACACAGAGATCCTCTGGGACATTTTTCGCTGTTGGGGCACTCCAGAAGTGGACCTCTTTGCGACATCTATAAACAAGAAGTTTCCCCTGTATGCCTCCAGGAACGGGCTCGCACCTCCTCACTCGGGCATGCTCTCGAAATCCCATGATACAATATGAAGGCCTGTGCTTTTCCACCTCTTCCTCTGATCCATCGGTTGCTTTGCAAGCGGAGGAACACAGTGAATTGCTGCCTGCTGTTCTTAGACCCTTGGTGGCCACCCAGCTTTTGGTTTTCGCAGCTTCAGCATCCATCAGTGTGCCCGCCGCTCAAGCTTCCACTGGTTCCCGACCTGCTTCACCAGAGCGATCAACAACTGTGGCACCCCTCCCCACAATTGTTCAGCTTGGCGACTTGGTGCCTGAGTTCAGATCTTTAGAGCTCTTCAGCTTGTCTGCGGATAACATGCGCATTATTCAAGCGGCCATGAAGCCTTCAACAAGATCTCAGTATAAAAGTAAATGGCTACGCTTCTGTCGCTGGTGTTTGGCTACTATCGACACGGTCCTGTCTTTTGTCTCACATCTGGCAGAGTTTGGCATCAATGTCTTGTCCTGCAGGACATATTTATCGACTGTTAAGGCTTATTTGTCCACTGACCAGTGTTCGTTTTCACTCTCTAATCCATTCATTAAAAGACACTTTGCGGGCCTGATGCATCTATATCCTCCTGTTAGCAACCTGCATCCAAGGTGGGATTTGAATGTGGTCCTTACGGCCTTGTGTCATAAGCCTTTTGAGCCCATGGCTACTGTCGATTTTAAGTACCTTTCCTGGAAAGTGTCCTTTTTGATTGCTGCGACTTCAGCAAGGCGTATAAGTGAGCTTCAGGCCTTGTCGGTTGAGCATCCATTCCTTACTTTTCATAAAGATGAGGTTGTCCTGCGAATGAACCCCGCCTTTCTTCCTAGGTGGTCTCTGGTTTTCACCTGCATCAGTCAATTTCATTGCATGTATTGTTCCCAGACCCGGCCTCAGAGGCCGAAAGGGTTCTGCACTGCCTGGATGTTAGAAGATCCCTTAAATTCTATCTGGACAGAACATCTGAGTTTAGGAACTCCTCTCAGATTTTTGTGACCTTCGGAAATCCGCAAGGGAAGCCGGCCTCGAAAGCGACCATCTCTCAGTGGATCGCTGCCTGTATTTCCGAGGCATATACCATTCAGGGTCTTCGGGCCCCAAAGGGAATTCATGCTCATCTTGTGCGGGGCAAGGCGGCTGCCATTGCCTTCCAAAAATATCTTCCCTGGGAGACCACTGCGAAAGCGGCTACGTGGGCCTTCCCATCGGCTTTTTGTAAGCATTACTGTCTGGACCTGAGCTCTAGGGCTGATGCTCACTTCGGTCAAGCTGTGCTTAAGAACCTGTTTCAGTAAGGAGTTTCCATCCACCCGTAATTCCTGTGAGGAGTGCTTGGGAATCTCCCATAAGTATGGCGAAAAGGGGACCGGATGTAGGAGTATTATAAAATTACTCACCGTAGTGACTACCTTACTCCTAGTCCATAGTCCCATTTCCTCCATACGCCCGCCCGCCTTCCTCTCTAAAAAGTTTCATCTGTTATTGCTTAAAGGTCATAGACCTGGCGAGAGAAAAGGACTGATGGGCGATGCGCTGGGCGGTGCTAAGGAGGGCGGGGTTACGGCCGCATGCAGTACCCCGTGTAAAAAGAGAAGGGCACATTTTGAAAAATGTGATGCTTTTTACAAATTGCTCCAACCCGTCCCACAGAACGGAGGAATGTCCCATAAGTATGGAGGAAAGGGGACTATGGACTAGGAGTAAGGTAGTCACTACGGTGAGTATCTTTATTAATTTTTCAAACATGACTGCATGTAAAATTAAAGAGTGCAAGGTTATCTGCGTACATCATACATGGTACCAAGCAACCTCGCCGCCCTCCAATTTGGGACAACATCCATTGGTCTGATTAAGTATTATGGGTAGGTCTGCTGTGTATATACTGTACAACAAGGGGGCTAATGTACATCCCTGTTTAACTCCCAAGCTTGTGAATATAGGAGTAGTAAGTCCTCCCCGGTCACCCAACCTGACCTGAATAGAAGTATTATAGTGCATACCTTTTAGGATGCTCAACAGCCAGCTCGGACATCCCCAACGCTCCATTTTGGCCCACAACTTTTCGTGACGAACCCCATCAAAGGCCTCCCTGAAATCCACAAAAATGGAATGCATATCCATAGCTCTAATATTATGGGATGTGCTACATTCTGACCAAAATCCAATCTGAGCAAAGCTCAGAATATTGGCTTCATCCCCCCAGCTCTGAAGCGCATCCAAGACAAAGGATGCAAATATCTTTCCTATAGTATCTAACGGGGAAAGGAGCCGATAATTAGGAGGCTGGCTAAGCTCACCCTTTTATAAACTGACACCAATATCGCCTTCTGTCAAGAACTCTGGTTTTATTGGGTTAAGGACACTCCATCAAATAATGCCTTCAACAAAGTGCCCATTTACTAGGATTCAATTTGAGGACCGCATTGGCAAGCCCATTAGGACCAGGTGCCCTGGAGTTATTTAATTTCAATATTTTCCTCTCAATTACATCCTCACTGATAACCAGGTGCCAACCCTGCAACTGGAACCCAGGAGCCAATGGAGTTTCTACTAATCAATTATTCCTTTTTATAAATTATATTCAATCCATTCTCTTTCCAGTATGGAATTGAGTCTTCTCCTTATTCACGTTCTTTACTTTACTAAGGTAAGACCAAATTTCCTTAAAGGAATGGTTCGGTCAACATTTTTTATTGCCCCTACGAGTCAGCCATGTGTTTTTAAGCCTAAGTCGCTCGATTTTAGAAAAATGTCCTATGGACCTTACCCGAGTTTTCGTCCATTAAACGCACGCGAAAACAGGCACCAGGGAGCTGCCATTTTGTGATAATCCTATCATTTCCCCCATCGCCCTGGCTGACCTGCTTTTGCGGCACTAAATCGTATCCCCCGCCCATGAGCCTGACATTATCAAAACATTCATATTCCCCGCATCTCTCCGTGACGTTACTGTGCTGCGTAGGCAAACGCACCCAGTCGTCTTCTACGCGACTTCACACAGAACCCGGAAACCAACACAGATCAGCTCACAACACAACGCGCCACAATTCAGAATATGAAACTGTACTTTAAAATCAAACAGCAACACAGTAAATTTGGTAAAGTACATTTATTTGACATTAAATGTTTATAGAACATTCAGCAATTGACATATGAACTCCGAAAGTCATTTATTTTCTTTTATCTCTATCCGCAAATCCTTAAAATGTTATCGTGAGTCACACGCTGTTCCTTTATGGTACACAGGGTGTTGCTTTTCGTTCAAAAAGGCACTTTTGTCGCACGTTGAACCGCAAGGCTGTTCCATCAAGTAGGCACTAGGCCAGCGTAAAGGTTGATATGTTGCTTCTAGCCGCTAGTACCGCGTAAGGGCATATGGGCCCTTGGCGATCATCCCATAAGATCATCAGGATTGTGCAGTTGTTTACATTAAGCTGCAGCTGGCGGTTAAAAAAACCATCTGCCGGTGTCTGATACTGGTGGCATGGGCAAAATGGGAGTATGTACCTATTTTGAAAACATAACATTTATAATTAGTCTCGCCAGCCGATCTTTATTAATATTATTCATTTTATTTATTACGGCCGAGCTGAAACTATTTGCTTTCAAGTATAGTGCAATGGAGTATGTTCGGCTCTAAAATCAATGCGAAAACTAACTAAATAAATCGAGGTTGGTACACAATGAGAAACAACTTTTTGTCTACATGCGTGTGGAATGTGTACCTGCATGCCCATGTGCCCGCTACAAGGACAATCCCACAAACGTTTTCAAAGCTCTTCATTCAATCATTTATTCATGCATCCATTCATTAATTCTTCATTCCGGTATAAAAGCGTCTAAAGAGTTACTTACATTATATTTGCAATTTCCATTGTGTCTCTGCGTAATGCAGTCCGTAAATCCCACTGTGCTCTTGACAACGATTTTTCGTATACTGAACTAACATGAAACTCGGTCTAGTTTAAGAATTTTCTGCCTTATCGTCTCAAACGTTATTGCACCCCACAAACCCCCCTTCAAATGAAGTTCTTTCAGCATGGTCCCTGTCTCTCAAGGTCAAAAAACAATGGAACCTTATACTGCCAGTACGAGTTGTGGGCCTCTTCAGGGCACGAGCTGAAAATCAAAGCCGCTGGCCTTCACTAGAAATTAGCATACATTCTTTCTTTGCAACATCCCGTAGTAAAGCCATCTGTGAGAACTTGAAGTTTCGAATCAATCTATGTAGTGCGCCTCAATGTGCAAATGCGAACTGGCTTCTCTCTCATCTGCAACGGCTCGCTTGGCGCGTTCTAGGGCCCTAATTTTGTCCTCGTTGTCTGCGAGCTTTGAAGCTCCAAAGAACCATAACTATTGAGACTTTACATTTTTTGTGGAAGGTCAGGTGAAAGTATAAAGTACCCGAGCACTTGATTTGAAAGTGAGATTTATTGATTGATTGCGTATTTGCAATACGCAAGCCTCCCCTCGGTTAACAGTGCCCAGCATTTATAAGAGATTGCGAAAATTAGTTACATCAACAAAAATATATACATACACAAATAGACAAGGTCAGCAATATGAGGTGAATAGAGAGAGAATTCAAAGATCACACCCAGGTAGTTCGGCACCCAGGATGGTGAAGGTAGGGGTAAGGGTTAGCATACTTTGTATGCACACTGTACAATAAAATTTATTTACAAAAAGACAATCGTATTACAATTATTTAAACCGGGATTTGTACTTCACAACCAGCTCTCCTTTGGGTGGACATGGCACAGTGGCAATGTTGGGTGGCAATGGATCAGTGCTCTGCACAGAAAAGTTCAAAATTCCATATCTGTGCTTCTCTAATACAGCAACAATAAGGCTTTTGACAAAGACGGCAAGTAGAGTCCTATGTCTCATGCCCTGTATGCTGAAATGCAAGCACTTTGGCCTGTACTTTAGGCACATATTGTGGAACACCTCCAAACCTCCTGTGTGACAGAATTCTGTCAGTCCCCTCAAATCTCTTGATAGAGTTTTATCTCAATGGCGTTGTGTGTCGGTGAAGATGGATTCAACCACTTCTTCTTCCGTGCCTCCACTGGGGATAAAGGGCCATGTTCACATTGGTGGAAATGTAGGTTTTCTGACCAGCGGTGCACGTTGGTACAGTGGTGCATCAATGACCGCCATTTTTCAAGTAGTATTTCCACTGACCCTTCACAAGTTTTGGAGCTCCACCAAAGATGGTTGCAGATAGACTGGGACCACTCTAAAATACTTTCCAAACCTTTTTTTTTTCCCTGCAGCCGAGATTTTCTTATTGATTGATTTTAGCAACATGCCATACGTCAAATTGATGTTTAATATGTGGGAACTGCTCTCTCATTGTCTTGGCAATTGAAACGTGTCTGTCCGTGGCTATGAGGTCGATGTGCATTCCCCTCGATTGTAGATATTTCACTGATTTTATAAATCCTAGTTTCTCCATGGCCACTGAGGATGTACATTGTGTTACCTGCATGACCACCGAACTCACAATTTTCTTACTATCCATGTCCTGAAAGTGGTAGGTGCAGTACTTGGCAGAAAATCCAGGGCTGTCGCACTGTCCATCGCCGGCTAGCCTGAATCGTTTGCCTTCGAATGTACTTGCTAGAGACAATTGTTCAATTTTCCAAGCATCACTAATGGCCGGAAACAGATAATCATGTTGGTATTTGTAGTACTGTGTTTTTTAAATGAAATGGGAGTCCCACAATCTGAAAGAAAGACTCTAACTTTCTAAAACTGGAGCCACTAAAAAGTGATGCAGCTGCACACAGTAGATTGCAGTATGGCAGTTTACCCAACATCAGTTGTGCAGACCATGAGAATGTATGATGTAATCTACAGGCGGCATGTATTGTGACGTTATTGCCTTGTTTTCGACGAGTCACATGAATCAATGGCTTCCCACATACTTTCCCTCTGACGGAATGCCCACATTTCAGCATATTTATAATATCCATCAAACAACTGTCGAATACTATGTATTTGCCCTCTTTCATTAGACTGTCATCCTGCGTCAAAGTTGATTTGGCCTGTGACGTTGAGGACATATCACCACATTTGAAAGAAATATCGCTGCTATCAAGTTCTGATGCGTCGGTGAATGCTGCTGCTGGTTCATTCTCTGTCATTTCAATATCTGCTACCTCAACATTGATGGGAGAACACAACAATGTCGACCGCTTTTTTGGTGGCAATTTTTTAGCGGGTGTAGATTGTGTGAATTGATTAGAGCTATCTTCAATACTTCCAGTATCATGTTGTTGCGGCGGTGCGGTCGTACTGTAGCAATGGTCCAATAAAACTTTGCTGGATTCTCCGGACACATTCATTTCATGTTCTGGCCATTGGACATGAGCATCCCGAGTCTCAACACGCTGCGTCTGAATTAATAGTTCCTCCATAGTGTAAATGGTCTGGCAAGCAACATCTCTCATTCGCTTCACTGTCTGTGTATGTATAGTTCGTAGACCCACGGGTAACTAGAGGACAGATTGGAAAAGGGATGTTCAGTTTAAACACAAGATAAAGTATAGTGCAATTTACTGGAAAAAAACATAAAATAGTCCACAGCACAAAAAAATTTCTAAAGTTATGAACTATTTTTAACTAACCTTATTTTGGTTTCTTTTCTTTACAACTTTTTTGACTCGACCTTCAACATCTGCAAGCTGTTGCTCTGATACGTATCCGCATGTCTCCCCTTTCTCTTGCGCTGCAACGACTATATTTTCTGTATCCGCATAGACAGCACGGAATGAAGCTCCATCGACTCCCTGAAACATAGTATTTCCATTACTGTGTATCAAAATATTGTTAGCGTAAAACGCACGTGAGGACGAACACACATGTACATCTCAATAGCCAAACACGATTTAAACATTGTGTGGAACAATCAAACGACAAGTATTCGAGCTCTGATGACCTAGTTCGATGGAGATGTCAGTATACATACCTCTGGCTCTACGTGGACTGCCACGAATGATTGTATTGAAGAGGAGGCATCAGCAACTCCCTGAAACACAGTACTGGCGTTAGTATGGTTTTCAATATCGTAAACATAACAGACACTTGGGGTCGACGGCACAGGGACATATAAAGAGATAACCACAAATGTGCATTATCTAAAAGAATCAAGGAATATTTAAAAATGATCAGATTTAATCGACTTATTTCTCCGATTTCTTTACATCTGCATCATCTAAATGTGATGTTGTGATTGTAGTGGAAGCTCCATCATCTCCCTGAAACACAGTACTTGCGTTAATAGGGAAGAAAGTATAGCAAATGGAATCACGTTATATGATCATGCTCGATGGAGCTGTCAGTATCCATACCTCATGCTGCTGAAGAATATCTAGGGCTGTTGTCAATGTGGTGCGCACTTCCGAAAGCTGTTGCGCCGATTCGTATCCGCATGGTCCCGCTTCCACCGGAATTACTTGAATGTCAGGCTCCGCATCAAGTGCGTGGGTTGACGATTCAACAACAGCCTGAAACATAGTATTTGCATTAGTAAGGATTACAATATTGAAAACACAACACACGCTTGGGGTTGACCGCCCTGGTACATATCAACGGCTAACCACAAATGAAACATGGTGTAGAACAATCAAACGACAAGTGTTCCAGTCCTGATGATCACGGTCAGTTGAGCTGTCAGTATCCATACCTCGGGCTGCTGAAGAACATCTAGGGCTGTTGTCAATGTGGTGGACGCTTCAGCATCTCCCTGAAAGACAGTACTTGCATTAGTATGGCTAACACTAATTATAACTGAAAACAAACACCAGGGGACGACAACTAAGGTGTATATCAATTGGAAAGCACTAACCAAACAATTGGTAAAATAATCACACGATACATACAAACTATTACTTGACATGCAGATAACAAGTCTGTAGCGGAATAGCCAAGTATGATTACCTGATACGCGTGGCGGATAGTGGATGAATAGAGTGGGAATAGCGTTTGCAAGCAATTTTCGTGTTGATCGCTGTTTGTTCTTCTTTGTTAGCCAAGATGTGGTGTACATGTTAGAGGGAAAGTGCCGGCTGCAGATGCGGTATCGATCACCCCTCTTCTCCTCAAAGACTTGTTGGACTCTACTTTCCAGCTCATCCAGTGGATATCCGCAATGTCTGACCCATTCTCTTATTCGATCAACAGTTTACGGGAATACATGCATTGTAGTGCCTTCAGATTTAGCATGGGTCTTCGAATCAAGATTATTATAAAACCTTGATGAATAAAAATGTCATAAAGTAAATGAACCATACCATGCTCAATGCAATGTTTGTTTTGGTCACCGGAACTATACCAGTTCATCATGTGCGGCTTAGTATTTGCATAAATTACAGAAATGTCTGTTTTGTCTTGCACGAAAAGGAACCATGCTTACATTATAGACTGGACCCCCGAAGGATGCAATTCGATGACAATTGACACAGATGAAAATAAATAGATGTATTGATAGCATAACAATTGAAACTCAAGTCAATAGCAATGAGAACAATGAGCATAGCTCTATTGGGTACTGTAATAGCAAATAGATTGAAATGTAAAAATGACCGAAATATGCCTAGGATACATGGCCTTACCTTGACCAACAAACAGTTGGATTCAGCAGGCCGAGCAGTATGTTGCAGGAGAACAGATAGATGGCCACAGGTAGCACACTGACGAGTTTGATCGAAGTGGTCACAGATAGCACGGCAACGAGCAGATTAGCATAGATCTCAGTGCTTCTCAGGTAGAAGGTTCAGTAGTTGACTTGCAAAGCACAAAGATGTTCTCATGCGACATATCAAGTGGTTTATAAAGTATTAGAAACGGGTGTGTTTGTGAATGAATGACGTGTGTATGTCGTGGTAATGCAGGGGGAGGCCTGCCTGGAGACACGGGGTCTGAGGAGGCCATGTGAGAGATGGCCCCTGGGCGTGGGATACCTTTTGAAGTGTACATGCTGTTTGGCACCTAGGCCGTTTGCGCCTGTCACAGCCCCCCATGCCAGCGCTCATCCCCGGGTGCGAGCCGCCTTTGATAGAGGGGGGTGGGATGGATGGGCCTGGGGCGTGCAGATAAGGCACAGGAAGACTGCTGAATGAAGACACACTTATGTGGATTGCAGGGGGGCTGCCTGCCTCAGGGGAGGCCTGCCTGGAGACATGGGGTCTGAGGAGGCCATGTGAGCGATGGCCCCTGGGCGTGGGATACCTTTTGAAGTGTACATGCTGTTTGGCACCTTGGCCGTTTGTGCCTGTCACAGCCCCCCATGCCAGCGCTCATCCCTGGGTGCAAACTGCCTTTGATAGAGGGGGGTGGGATGGATGGGCCTGGGGCGTGCAGATAAGGCACAGGAATATTGCTGAATGGAGACACACTCATGTGGATTGTAGGGGGGCGGCCTGCCTCAGGGGAGGCCTGCCTGAAGACACGGGGTCTGAGGAGGCCATGTGAGCGATGGCCCCTGGGCGTGGGATACCTTTTGAAGTGTACATGCTGTTTGGCACCTTGGCCATTTGCGCCTGTCACAGCCCCCCATGCCAGCGCTCATTCCCGGGTGCGAACTGCCTTTGATAAAGGGGGGTGGGATGGATGGGCCTGGGGCGTGCAGATAAGGCACAGAAAGACTGCTGAATGGAGACCACTTATGTGGATTGCAGGGGGGCGACCTGCCTCAGGGGAGGCCTGCCTGGAGACACGGGGTGTGAGGAGGCCATGTGAGCGATGGCCCCTGGGCGTGGGATACCTTTTGAAGTGTACATGCTGTTTGGCCTCTTGCGCCCGTCCCTTGCCCTTATGTGATGTTAAAGGACACGGGGCATCCATTTTTGTACCCTCTTTCCACTCCATTTTGGTGACCAGTCGTCACTGCGATAATACAGCGCGCAGAGCACATGGCCCACAGCCTCGTTCCCACTCTGACTGGAAAACTCCAGAGGTATTTGCAACAGCTAATAAATGTAACACATCACTCTCTGAGATCACGGTCCTGCATGTGAACCGGCCTGAACCACGCACATGGCTCGTTCATCTCCACAAACGTGTCCTTGCCCACGCACCCTCGCCAATGGAAACTTACTGCCATTCTGACCCTGTGTCCCTGCAAGGTATTCTCTTCATGTGCCAGACCACTGACCACGCCATGATGCCCACCTAGCAGATCCCCAACTAACATTAGACCCCTACTGCAGTATATCGTTGTCTATCAGTAACAAATGCCACATACCGGAGATTCTTGTGAGCACAGACCCACACTTCAAACACTGTATTATAGTGGTCAAGACCCTTGACCTAAGGCCTGTATAATCCAATGTTCATTGATAGTATTGATATTTGTGTGACTTTTATAGAGACATAACCAACTGAAAGACTTTGAATAAGTGTTATTTAGTGCATGCATTATTGATAATAGATTATGTTAGCTTAGATAGTGACCACCCCGCTTCACAGCGACCTGAACTTCACCCATTCCGAGCACAGGTGTCTGACGTCCATCCTTGAATGGAGACACACTTCATTGATTTAAAAAATCGAAACAACCGTTGTTAAAATATATGTGGTGTTTTATTTTGTAGCTTATTTTGATGACACAAAAATACAAAAGTTTACACATTGTACAGTGCAGGTTGCAGCGCAGCGAGAGAAAATCCCCTGTACTGACCGCTGTCACTCGGGAACGTTTCTCTTATGGCACGAACGGCACAGGCGGGTATCACTCTTCGAACGCGGTGTCCAAGCCTCCCGTGAAGCCACCATGTAAAGGAACGATAGGCCACCAGCCTGTACCACCTGTGAAAAGGAATGAAACAAACTGTTTTTAAATGACCAAGATAATTTTACTAAACTTTTGTTGTCAATGACAATTCTTGTAACTAATGGCATTCTGCTCGGACAAATGCTATCTAGACACTGCACACTATTGAACGAATTTCATGCGTTACAATGATATGTATATGTAATTTTGGATATAGTAGAAGACCATGAAATAGTAGTGGCATCACAAGCCGAGTATACTTACTCGTTACTCGGATTACAAGGACGAACAGTTGCGCAAAGTTCGTGCATAACACCATCATTATCCTCAACACGGACCATGTGAGGCACGCTGCCCTGAAGTCTGGCAGCTCGGTGATGCATTGCGGTCGTGGCTCGCCTTCCGAAATGTAGGCCATGCATCCCGAGTTTTCACAGCAGCAGCAGTTCTCCTCCTCGGTCAGCATTAGCTCGCACCGATTGCATGTGCACCAGGTGGAAACACTGTCCATGCGACTAGGTCCAGTGTCTTCATCCGTTGATTCGTCCTGCCAACTGCTGTCCGAAGCCCCATCGTTTTCGCGTGTTTCCCCTTTCCAGTAGTTCCTCCTCGGTATACTCGGGCTTCTAATTTAGAATCAGAAGAAAGAAAATTAGCTAGGATAAAGCAAGAGCAGTCACCCTTCTAATTTCTTTTCTTATGGTGTGCTTCGCATCACAAACCACATGGTCGTATTTGTTATTAGTTTTTGTTTTTGCCCTGATAGCAACACATCTAGCGGGACATCCTCCTGTCTTGGAGGCTAGTTTCTTTAACCAATCTTCTTGTTTATTACCACTAAGATTCCGTAGATATTTAATCTCTACTTCATCAAGAGAATCAACTATTCTCCCAATTTTAACCACACTTCTGCTAGTCCATTTTATTGTGTTTCCCGCCTGGTTAGACAGAGGTCCGGAACAGTCCTTCGTTTTATAGATATCCAACAAGCCAAGTGACAGGGTCATAATCCCGTGGTCACTATATCCCGCTGCGTTAACTCTGAACTTCCGGACAGCCATAAAACCGGTATTGTTTCCAAATATGTAATCCATGGTAGCTCTAGTGCCATTGCCATCCCATGTGTACTGCCCAGGGATGTCTCCATCAGTACGTCCATTCAGCATATTATCCCAATGTTTAAAGCTAACCAACAGATTGCCTCTTTGGTTGCCACCCCCATGCTGCATTAAACTTCTGCTAGCAACATTAACATAATTAGGACATTCCAGAACATCGCTACATCGTGCATTTAAATCTCCACCCAACACCACCAGACTATCTTCCCCTTGACATGCTCTACCATAACTTCAAGTCGTTTTAGGAAAATCTCAATGCTTTTTAAACTAGGTGGGAGATATACATTTATAATCAACATAGCTGTCCTATCTTTACCAACACAAGTTATCTCAACTCCTAGTGCATACCCTCCATCCGATGTATGCCAAACTTCCAGGGAACACATCCTATTACTAACCCCAATAACCCGGCCTCTGTAGGGTCTACCTTTGGGGCCTTTCTTGGCCAACACGTGGTAAAGATGGTAGCCCTCTATAAAAACGGGTCTATTTAACCAAGTCTCCTGTAACATTATCACGTCATGGCCAATCAATGAGTGCATGGATCCCCACTTATGGAGTAAATGCATGTGTCCATGAGTATTATAGCAGACGAAGGTGCTAGGTCAATTATTCTGCAGAAATGTGTAATGTTTTACTGAGAGGGGGGCTACTGGGAGCGATTTATTGCACCACCTGCCTCCTGTACTCATTTGGATCAAAACATGTCTTGTTCCGATCTTGTGCCCCCACTATATTATATATTCTTGGGACGTTCCAGATCCCCCTAGTACCCAACAACGGTCAGCTTACACACAGACTCAACCCCATTTCTTCAAGGGCCTCCACACTGGCACAAAATAGAGCTGCCACCGCGGGACTGGCTACTAGACATAAAAACCCAAATAGTAATACTATCCCATTTTGGGAGGGCCAATTCAATAATATCAGATGATGCGATGGTCGATAACCATGGCACCGTAGCCCACAACCGCAACAGAGTAGACCTATTTAGAAAAGGACTCTTAGCTGTAGGCTGTTTTTCATCTTACCTAACCATACAACCAGGCTTAACTATTCCCTTAGTTCTTTGATTAATATTAGAAATCTCTTTAATTTCAGGTTCCACAACCACTTTTGTATTTGATTTTAGGTAATACATTATACATGGACAGTCCTGTGCAAACTTAACTCCTAGTCGTAGTCTTTTCTATCGGAACACCCTCACTATCCAACCTAGTACACCCCTTTGTAGCCTTAGTTGCAATGGATGGCTTATACACTTTCCCTCCATTGTCGCTTATTGGCTTTGACATATATAAATCAGGGACCCCCTCCTTACAGTTCTGAACCCTCCAGGTGGGTTGGTGTATGATCCATCTGTCCATAGGTCCCTGGAGGATTACTGGCCTTTTAGTCCCTTCGGTGTGTGTAACATCATTTTTTTCGACTTAGTAAGTACACCTTCACAAACACCTTTTAACGTACTGGGCCTCCTGGGTGTATCCCTCTGCTGCAGTGAATTATTAATCAAAGCTTTTAAACGTTCTGTGCCTTCAATTATTAATACATCCAGTGGATTTAGTAAGTTGGCAGTCTCAGATTTTTCCATCAACGATATTTCCATACACAGCGCCTCTAAAGCGTTGTTTTTATTAGCTGCAGCAATATTAACAGTCTTGAGTTCTCCAGGAGTTAACCGACTCATCATGTGATATATACTCGTGATTCACATCCATACCTATCAATTCACCTTGCCCGTTTCTTTTTCGCCCGCCATTGCGAACACGGGGGTTTCAGGTTTCATACCATTGTGGTTTATATTAACATTATTTATTTGCTGCACCTTAAAAGGTGCAATACCCAAGGCTTCCACTACAGTGGCCAGCACCTGTAGAATATTCCCTTGGTTATTTACCAGCTTAGAACAGATATTCAAAACAGACTCCAGTTTATTAATAATTACTTTAAAATCAGGATTAGGTAACACCTCTGACCTTTGTGTATGCTTGACCAACTCAGATGGGTTCCCAAACCTCTCATCCTCAGTGAATCCCCCCAGAGCTGTAATGCCCACCAATCGGTCAAAATCAGGACTGGATGACAAATTGGCAGACAAAGTAGTACCATTAACTTGGTAGGCAACCCCGATGGCGTTCCGCTGTAGGGTTTTGCATAAATTAAGAAGCAACCTATTATTATCGAGAGAATTAGAAGATTCCTGCAAAATTGCCCAGGAGTCCCCATTCCTAAGTGGAACATCATTAAAAATAATATACAGCAAAACCGTAGGGGGACTCCCGACCATACTGGGCACTGGAATTAACCCAAGTAAGGCCAGCTGCACAGATGGCAAACCGGAACAGGGAACAGTATTAACTTCAGTAACCATGCCCTCTTTGACATCCGCCTTATTTAACCCTGAAAAGAAACCGGTGATGTTAGTTTGAACAGCACAAATAATCCAACTATGTATACGAGTTACCACATACGATCTTTTGTCCGTGGCAGAGGGAGCTGCAGAGCGGAAGATCTCCACTCACCAAACCTCACATGCGAGTAGCGTCAGAAAACATTGAGTCTTGTAAAACCACGTACCGTTTGTGCAGGCAATGCGGGATGTAAGGCAACGCAAAGGTCTCCACTCACCGGCCTTCACGTGTAGTAAAGAGTCAGATGTAACACAAGCCAAGTTCCATAGGGAGTGACTGCACCGCGCACCCACCGGCCACACGGTCACAATGTCACTCAGCCTCGCTCCTCTGCGGCTCTGCCGTGGAAGCAGGTTTTTAACTTCTTCCTACACGCAGCAAATGTGTACACAGTAAAAAGACTCCAGCCTTCGCTCCAATCCTTGTAATGTCACTCTGCCTCAGCTCCACCATGGAAGCAGGTTTTTAACTCCTTTCTGCACGTGGCAAAAGTGAAAACAGTAAAAAGACTCCAGCCTTCGCTCCAATCCTTGTAATGTCACTCTGCCTCAGCTCCACCATGGAAGCAGGTTTTTAACTCCTTTCTGCACGTGGCAAAAGTGAAAACAGTAAAAAGACTCCAGCCTTCGCTCCAATCCTGGCAATGTCACTCTGGCCCAAACTTTTTGAGCAAGGTTTTTGAAGATGAATATGAGTTTATTTATCTTTCCTTGTCTAATGAGTAGCTTCCAGGGCCCGGTCATGAATATTTAGAGGGCTCTCCGCCAAAGAGTCTCTTGCAACAAGAGTGTGCATAGAGAAGGGAAGAGGTCAGCAGCCTGGGCGTTCTGCGTTTCTCTCTGGGAAAGTGCCGCACATGCCGGGACAAGGAAGCAAGCGCACAGCCACTCCCGGAGTTAAGTGGTTAATTAAACCGGTTCACACAGCAGGGTCACAGAGGAATGGCCTGAGATGAATGTGGCAGGGATGGGGATCGAAGCGGCTGCACAAGAGGTGAACAGAGGGGACTCCTGCCGAAAAAATGCAGCAAGTTAAGCACTCGCATCAGCGATTTAACTACAGTGTCATTCATGAGGTATTGCTTAAAAGTTAACATTATATTTACTTTGCTGATCTGGTGATATTGTGTAGCCAACAAGTAACATTCCTAAAAAAGGAACTGAACTTCGGGAGGGGAATTTTGCATTCTGTGATGTGCAGTCTTGCTATTTACAGAGACGAGTGTGCACTACAGGCAACCGCGTCATACACGACACAGTGAAATGCTGTACAGCTAGGTTGTGTTCAAGTTGCAGTGGGTTACTTGTCATATTGCTGGCCGTCTGTCAGTATTGCGTGTAGATGTGTATGCACAGCAGGATTGCGTGCAAAACAGTCTAGTGTTGTATGTCGTTTGCCTGACAGGGTGAAGTGCCGGGCCGGTAAAGCGCAGTTCTGTAACGCCAAGATGCGAGTGTTGTGGCAGGGTGGGATCCAGTGCTGGGCTTGGGGTTAGGGTGGTGTGAGATCAGGATCGGGTGAGGACAGGACCTAGTTGTGGATTTCATCAGAGTAAAGCACAGGTTACTTTACAGTGTTGAAGGCAGATTGGGCTGCAGGACAAGTTGAGGCACAGGGCGGAGTGTGCATGACTGGTTGTGCTCTATTTTGGGCAGTACACAGTCAGTGTTGGGGTGCAGTACTGGGCAGAGCTAGGTGCGGGGCGGAAGAGAAAGCAGCGTATGCATGGTAGAGCAGGTACATGACAGCTGATTCCCTACAGATCTCGCCATCAGCCGAGACCACAAGGAAGTATCGCAGCTGAAGATGGTACAGAGGTGAGTACGCACTGTTCTTCCTCCATCCCTGCAAGTAATGAAATGAAAGAGCAGTACACATTTTAGGGCATAGTGCATTTCTCCCTACATCAGAAAACACATCCTGTGACTCCTGGGCAATCTTTCCTGATTTTGAGACTAGAAATGGGCTCCCAGAGAAGCCCCTTGGGGTCGTCATGGTCCTGAGTACGGGTGTAACTTCGGCTTCAAGTAAGCATTCTACCATTAGGTATTTGGCTGAAACCGAATATCTAACTTTCAGCCGGAAGTTAGCCGAATACTTTCTCAGAGCTGAATTTCGGTACACCTCTAATTCCTAGTACTCACAAAATAAGGCGTTTGTGTTCACACCTGCGTGTAAGCTATCTGGACAAGTTAATAAGCAAGCACACTTTCAGGTTGACAACCCTGCAGCAGATTCCATGGATCAAGAAGGGAGTTTTTTTGGGCCACAAATTACTTTAATTACACATTATTCCAAATAGCTATTGTTGGAGAAACCAGGCTTCCACCTCCGTTTCAGATGATGGTAAAGGCAGCTTTATTCTCGTCTTGCAAGACAAAAAAAACAGCATCCCATGTCTGTCAGGAACTGGCCACTCTAACCTTACCTGCCTTCCAGAGCCCTAACCTTTATAAGTCACTCATCACCTGACCGATTTGAAACCTTATCTATTAATGAAAATCATCACTAGGCCTTCTGACAGAAGCATCCCGCCATCACCGATACAATACATCCTTTCATTCACATTTAGTCCTTTCTCTGTCACCTTCTGGTTATCGTGTCACATCATGAGTCCTCCCACCTCCCATTGTGTCGTCATTTGTGCCCTTCTGAGTGATTCGTTTTTTTTTTTAAAACTGTTTTTAATTTTTATTTCTTATCAGCACAGAGCAAAAAATCAATTTGGCACACACTTGCACCACATAGCATGTCATCCTGCCTACCCACCCACCAACCAGAGGTAAAGAAATAAGTACATCCAAGAAGAAATTAAGCAGCTCAAGTCCAAACATAGGAACCGAATCGGCAGTCTGACCCCCAGACATGTTATTGCTATTAGACAGTAAGTACGCAACATACAACTCCCTAGATGTCCTTAGGCTTCGAGCCCGTGTGAACCATGGCACCAAAGTTTGTTTCCAGCTCATGGTAATGTGCAACATCATATTTCCACTGATCATATGCTGGAGGGCGGCGACTCCCCCACACCAGAGCCACCCTTCTTTTGGCCAGCGGTAACAACAGACATGGAGGTTTCCTGACGTGGTTGGGTAGCTCTCATGCATGGCCCAGCAACTCTAGAACGGGGTACAGGGGTACCTGGACACCTGCAGTTCTCTCAACCAGATCGAACACCTGCTTCCAGAAGGGAGCTTATTCGGGGCAGGACCAGGCCAGAAGTAAGAAATTAGCCAGAGAGACGCCACACCTCAGACACGAGTCTGGTGAACCTATGAATATCCACCAGGTTCGATAGTACTGGTGAAGGAATTTAGAGTTAATTAACTTGTAATTGCTATTGATCGCCACTTTTCGTGTCTGTATACAATAATATCTCCAGGCCTCTTCAGAAAGGGAGACCCGAGTGCCTCCTCCCACTTAACCCAGGAGTCCCCAGCCCACCCTGTGGATCTGTTAATTATAGTGGAGTATAGCTTGGAGCCCAACTTGGTCCTAGTCCCTGTGCTAATGATCTCATGCAGTACCGGGGCCACAGTGGGCTCACAGGGAAATTCAGCGAACCTGTCCTTAGCCCAATCTGCAGCCTAAAACAAAGAAAGATGTCCAGTGCCGTCACCTCCCCCTTAGCCTTAAATTCCTCCAGCATCAGGAACTGCCCATTAGGAAAGCGATGCTGCCAGCATGTAACCACAATTGCCATACTTTGTACAAAGACCTTTTCACCCGTGAGAGGTAGCCGAGGTACGTGCTTAGTAGGGAGGAGTGGAAAATACAACAACTCACCCCTCGACTTTTCGTCTATTTTCCTCCAGGCACTGCATGTCAGCTCAACCATATTGCTTGCCTTGTCTATTTGCTGCGGAAAGGTAAGAACCACTGCCCTCAAGAGCGATGGAGCCACCATTGCCCTCTCAATCTGCACATGAGTCAGATCCGGCTTCAAGTCGCACCAGTGGGGCAGAAAGGATGCTTGTGCTACAGTCCAATGGGCTTCCAGGTCAGGAAGGGCTAGCCCACCTTTCTCTGAAACTTGAGGAGAACCATCTCTGGTTCCGGAAGCACCTCAAGACCTTCCTCTTTGCTTCTGCTTTCTCTCCTCTCCCCTGCTGATCTCCTGGCTGAATCTGAAACTGCACTGGTTACCTGGCTACCCTCTGATCTCTGGCCCAGGTCTCCTCCCCGCTCGTTGCACACCTGCACTGCCCCCCTGGCAACCCTTGCACTCGGGGACTGTTTCTGTATCCCTACAGCCCCTACTAGCACTCGACCCCTGATGTCTGCTCTTACACTTGCCACCAGCTGGCCGCGCTTTTATTTATTGTCTTTATTATTTCACTGTCATCCTATGTACTGCGTACTATGTCCTTTTCCCCTTCCCACCCTCCCCTGCACTTACACAATCTCATTGTGTTCTGGCCTAGTAGGATCGTTGTCTGTCTTCCCTGTTTCCCCTCCCTTGCCTCGTCTCGCCTTGAAACACTTGTGTATAGGGGTGTTATAAATACCATGCCATATATCATATCTCGGGTGGGAGGGCAGTCAATTTCTCCCAGCACACTCGGGCCTGTTTCCCCTGCCATATGAATGTCATTAAGACTGATTTTAGTAAAAAGAATTTTGCGGGGACCAGGAATGTGGGTAAAACTACCATTTTGATTAAGGAGATATAGCTGAAAAGAGACGCAGGCAAATTCCTCCACCTCCAAAACAGTGTCTGTGTGTGTGCCAGTTTCACTCAGTACTAAATCGGGTGATATAGTCACCGCCACCCCAAGATAGCGGGTAGGGTCGGGATGCCATTGAAAATCACTCATCCCAAAACCTCACTGTTCCGTCGGTAAAGGGAAAAAGCACCGACTTGGTGGGGCCGATGTTAAGCCCTTAGAACCAGCCACAAATCAAAACATCCCTCATAACAGGCACTAGGTTCGCGGCAAGGTCCTTGATGAAAATAATTAAATCCTCTGCATAAAGTGAAATCATAAATGTATGCGTAAAAAGCTGAACCCACCCCCTTCTCTAGATGCCTAGACCGTACGATTTCCTCGAGGGGCTTCACCGCTAGCGCAAATGGCAAGGGGGACAATGGACACACCTACTGTGTCCCCCTCTCCATCCCAATGGCTGCGGAGAGCTTACCTTCACCCTAAGGTGTGCCACAGGGCCTGTATACAGTAAAGAACCCATTCTTATAAAGTCCTCCCCATCCCCATATGCCTCAGCACAGTGAAGAGAAACAGCCCCTCGATTGAGTCGAACGCCTTCTCAGCATCGAAGGGCATCGACTACTGAGGTTTGATGTTCCAGAACCGAGAGAAGACCAATAAGTCTACGAAGCCCATAGGATGTTGATTGCCAGGGATAAAGCCTGCCTGATCGGCCAGTTCGCATCTTCGCATTATCGGGGATAGTCTATTTGCCAGTGCCATAGCTAACATGTGCAGGACCAAAATACTTGCATAGGCCTTATAAAAGTCGGCTGAAAGACCATCTAGGCCAGCAGCCTTCCCAGCAGGTAGTGACTTGATTGCGTCTTGGATCTCCTGTTCTGCTAAGGGCTTACACAACCATTCCCTCTCCTCCTGCGCCAGCCAATAGAGACGAACCTGGTCCAAATATTCATTGAGCATGCCCTGGTTCGTGAAGGACGTGGATGAGTACAAAGCTCTGTCCACAAACAACCCCATTATCCCTTAGTCTGTTGGCAATAGCCTCCCAGCTTGGTCTGCAACCCTGGCAAGGTGATACCTAGAGTTTACAGTCTTAATTAGCCGGGCCAATGTTGCTCCGGTCTTCTTCCCCTCTCCGTATCTTCGCACCATCGGGCACCTATTAAGAAATCGACCTTCATGTTCAGCAGCCCCTCAAACACTTCCAATTCCTCTCTGAACCTGGCCTCCACACCTTCAGCAGTGAGGAGCCATGCTCCCGATTCTATAACCTGCAGCTGAGTCTCGCTAGCAAAATGGTCGGCTCTAATGGTCCTTAAAATTTGTGCTTTCTTGGCAATGCCCAAACCCCTTATTATGCACTTGAAAGCCTCCCACAGCATGGAGTAGGAAGATACATAGCCTTCATTCTCTTGAAAAAAACAAAGTATGCTCTCCCGTACCTCCTCACGAAACACTGTATCCCGCTGGCTTTCATTGTTAAAATTCCAGCTTCTGCCAAAATGCCAGTCGGACCATGTGCCCAATCCCATGCCACCCCCAGCTCCTCATCACTGCCATTCTCAGAAACGCCCTCCCTGCTACTTTGCCCAGTGGAGTAACTAGGGGCCAGAAATGTATGTGCTGTTAAGACCAAACTGACCCCACCCAAATTGCCAACAAAAACTCCCCAATTCCCTCCACCACCACAACCCCAAAATTCCAGTTTTGACCCTCCCCCTGAAAACTACTGGTAGCCGAAGCATGGGAGCCTCTCAAGGCTTTTAGCCAGCACTACCTGCATAGCCTCCGCTGTAGATGTCACCTTCATCCACATCTAAGAAGTCAATCGCCTCCCCCAGGGTTTAAAAAAATAGGGCTTTGCCATTGTGCTCAAAGCCAGGTGTGCAGGGAACAGCATGGCGTACTTGAAGCCCTCCATCCCTGAACCTTTTCTTTACTTCAAGGAAACTCCTACTCGACACCTGTACCTTTGTAGAAAAATCAGGGAAAAGCCGGATCTGGTCACTGGTAATTGAGGGAGCCCATTTCTCCTGATCTCTCCAAAGCATGGTCCCTATCATAATTGAGGAGCTGAGCAATGATGGGCCTGGGTGGGGTGCCCAGTACTAGGGGACGCCCCCCCCCTTTCCGACCGCGATGGGCCCTATCGACCATGAAGGCTGTGGAAAATCCGGACTCCCCAAGTGTCTCCCTTAGCAGCGCTTCAACCATTTGTTCCATGAGCACTCTGTCCGGAGCCTCCGGGACCCCAATTATCCCATGACTCTTTTGGCAGGACCTGGATTGTCGGTCATCCTGCTTCTCCTGCAGTTCTTTGACCTCTTTCCACAGCACGACCACTTCCCTAGTCGTTGTAGAGGACTCATTCTCCACCGTAGAGGGACGTTGTTCCGCTTCATTCAGCTTGTCCCCGTGCCTGTTAAGATCAACCCGCATATGGTCAGTGTGTCCATTTTATTATCTAGGGAAGAGATGCCACTTAGTTGAGTCAGGATACATTTGATGTCTCTGAGCGTGTCAGACGAGGGTTCAATCTTTTGTTCAGCCGCCTCCTCAGCCTTCGGAGCTCCACGAGTTGCTGCTTTTGTCTCTGTTGGGGTGCCGTCTGGGAGTTTGGACTGTATTTTCTCATGCTTTCTCATTATGACCCAGACAACTTTGTGACCGTGAAGCGGAACAGGATTAATCAAGCATTTGTGGGGCAATGCTCTGCGAGAGCTATCCCTGGTGACACAGGATGGCCAGCAGATCCTCCCTCCAGGGCGTGCAGTCTCTGTTGCTACTGCCACTTTTCTCACACCAAACCACTTAACTCAGGGCAATAACCTGCTATAAACCGGTAACTATCGACTTTGTTGCTGTGGGGGACTTATTTACACAAAGGCACAAAATCTCTGCTGCCCTTTTCAAAAGCTGTGCTTTTCCCTCCCGGGCAATATTGCAGGTCCAAGCCTAGCAGAACGGTATTACTGCACCACCTCCAAAAAATGATCAGCCGCTGTCCACTGCTTTATTGGGCTCCCAGCACTCTGCAAATGCAATTAGCGCCCCTCCACCACACCGCCTGCCGTACTGGTTCCCTTATTTGTATTGAGGCTTTATCACTGCTCTTCAGTGCAGCACCAGGGACAGGTACTGCCTCCGTGCTGCAAGGGTGCCAACCGTCACCCCGGGACCGCACTGGGAATACGCTCATAGGCTCCCCTGCCACTGTCCAGCTGTTCCTTATGTCTCCTGTTATATCGTTCGGCTCCCCCGGCTCCTCACTCCAGGTTTGTGTCCCCTTGTTGTCGCAGCTCACAGTTTCCATCCGCGGGTGGCGGTAGATGAGCTGCTGGATCCTCTCCTTAACCACAGTGCTATGAGCGTGGTAAACAATCACCGCTGCCCTTGAGTTCCCAGCACTGCTCCACTACACAATGCCTCGGAGTCACTGAGGGAGCCAGCCAACTTCCTTTGTTTATGCCCAGCAGATTAGGCTGTGCACTCTCTGCCGGCAGTGCCCAGAGGCTTCTACAGCACTGCACCCAGACTGGGTAATGAAGGTGACGACAAAGAAAAACCCAAAAAATGGAGGAGGCACCCCGATAACTCAGGCAGGGTCCTACTCTCCTCCCTGCCCCTTGGTAAGGGGGAGGAACAATGAGAAGCGCACCAAACGCTGGAAAAGCCAGCGAAGGGCGAACAAAGAAAGGGGGCGGGCTAAGCCCCATACAAGTGGCGTGTGGCCAGTGGCAGGAAGTATCCAGCCCCTCCGGCAGAAGGACATCGCCCGCCGCAGCAGAAAGGAGTTTTTCGTTTGAGCCTGTGGCCGTGTTGCTGGTTTTCGTTTGGCTGGTTCATGTTGCTCCTGCTGCTGTTCGAGGATGGTCAGCGTTCGAGAGAAGGCGGATTCGTTCGGGATCTGAGTGAAGGAGACATAGGACAATGGCAATGTTGTGGCTAGGAACAAGGCACCAATGTGCCTTATCAAGGTAAGGAGTTGCCCAACGTTAGTGCAGGATAAGAGCTGTACCGTGACCTAAAGGAGCATCGGTTGGCAATTAGTAATAATTAATAGTGTCTGGAGTTTCCCCAAGGAACGCACGGTGAGGCTGGAGTGGGCTTCGGGGTTTAGACTCATTTTGACTTGCAGCTGTTCGGCGTTGGGCATTGCCGGGGTCATTGCTGTTGTGCCAGGACCACAAATACCAGTATGCACTGCACTCGTCCGAGGCGCCGGGTTGCTTGGTGGGCTGGTTTTTCTGGTAATCTATTTGGGTAGCGTGAAGACTGGGAGCCAGGAGGTGCTCGGTCTGGCAGTCACACTAATTTATTTCTACCCGTACTGCCACCGAACCCTTTTCACAAATGCATTGGTTAGGATGGCCGCATTCTAAAATGTGGGCACACGGTCTTCTCTGCTGCGATTATGTTTGGGTATGCGTTCTAATGTAAAGAGTAAGGATAATAAGTTCCACATCAGAGTTTAAGGTTTGGAAAGGTTGCCTCCAAGCTGCCCATAACATAGGGGCGTATCGATCTGTTAAGGGAGATAATGTGGCATTGAGTGGGTAATAAACGTCTGCGGGAAGCAAGACACATATCTGGCGCGGCTGAAATTAGGAGAAAGGAAGATGTGTGTTTGTTGCTGAAGATAACTAGCACATGACGAGGTGCGAGGTATCGCGAAACAGGTTAAATGGGGTTTATAGCAGGTGATGGTCTTTTGTAGTATTAGTGCCAACAGCGGGGTGATTGCGGCAGCCTGGCGTGCAGGAATGTCTTTTAAACTTACCAAGGGGTCTGCTGAAGGAATACCCCGGCAGAAGGGTGCCTCAGAGTCACTGAGGGAGCCAGCCAGCTACCTTTGTTTATGCCCAGCAGATTAGGCTGTGCACTCTCTGCCGGCAGGGCCCAGCGGCTTCTACAGCACTGCACCCAGACTGGGTAATGATCGTCGTCTGCTGCTGTACGGCCAAAGGGGATTGTCGATGACCGACCCTCGTTCAGACGACTTCAGTCTCAGGCCACAACGCGGATTCCGCAGCACTGCCCCACCATAACACTCCACATGAGCAGCACTGTCTCCCACCCAGCGGGCCTCAACTGATTCACAGCGATCCCCGCCAGCCAAAGCAGCCCAAGTCAAAGGCAGCCCCAGGCACCTTTTGTGCTGCCCCCAGATTTTCGGGCTGAATCAATCTCTAAATTACGGAATTTGGAAGGATTTATGGCAGGTTACTGGGAGCTCACATTAGAGCGCCCATCTTGGCCCTGCTCTCGAGTGCCTCCCTCCCTTTCTGAGTGAGTCTTTTTGTATACCGAACCTAACCAGTTCATGCAGTCTCTTGGGTCTAAAAGCCCTTTGTTGGAGTTTCTGGAAGACGGCACTTTTCCAGCCCTACTTTATGCGCATGCTCCGGGAGTGTGCACACACACACACTTCATATTACATGTATTCTTGGGAGGGTTATGAGAAAGGCATGGGCCGTTATGTGCTTTTTATGTTTTGACTCTAGTTGTCATATATGCAACAAGGTCTATTTATAAAGTATGGTAAGCGCCGAGCTGGGTGAAGTATGTCAGCAGTGGGACAACTGATGGGTGGTAGATGTGGGTAAGAACTGTATGGGGGAGGTGGAAGCAGGACTGATGTTTCACTCCTTCAAGACGCATATCAGGAGTACAAATTTCCTCTGAGGCAGACGTCTTTAAGTCCGTATTATGCAGGGGGCTAGCCTACAGAGAGGACAAAATCATGGGGCAGAACTGTCCAGCAATGACCTGTTTGACCGGGTCAATCCCGCTTGAATTTGGGACCTTAAAGGTAGGTTTGACAAGGCTGCAAACAGGGAGATTGAATAATGGGGAAGAATATGATTACTAGAAGATATGCTCGAGGGGAGAGACGTTGGAAGTCTTTAGCTATGTTTGAGAGTGCCAGAGCAAGGTAAGGCTAATGTGACTAAGATGCGTACAAATGCGAGAGAAATTTCAAGGAACTCTGCGGAAATCAGGGACGTGTTTAAGTCCTTTCACAAGAGTCTATGTTGTGGCCAATGATATCAGTTGTGGTAGATTAGGTTGATGTCTACCTTTACAGTACAGAGACCCCTCAGATGATGACAGGTGGAGACGCTCGAAGAGCATATTATACTGAGGAGGTGGCACAAACTATACAAACCCTTAGTTCAGGTAGAGTGCTGGGCTCTGATGGACTGGGCTGTGTGTTCTATGAATCATTTGCTGATATACTAAGCTTTGGAAGTTTATGGCAGGGGTAGAACTCCCCAAAAGAATGTGGCCCCCTTCCAGTCCTCCAGAGTCTTCAATGTCTATCTAAATGGTACCATCATGGTCCAGGGGCCACAGCCCAACCTCCTACTATTTGATGGGCACCTCCCTCGCCAACTGCCTTCCTTCTCCTGCCCTTCCTGCTAGCTCTTCGCGGCCCCCTTGCCAGCTGCCTCTCTCGTGACTCCCTTGCCACCTTCTGGCTCCACCTCTCTGGCTCCCTTGCCATCCACTACCTCTTTGGCGCCTCTGCCCCCTCCTGCTCCCTTTACCTCTCCTGCTACTTCCGATTGGTACCCCTCTTCCCTGTACCACTCCACAGATGTCTTTCAAAATTGGCAACCTGCTCCACATTGCTGCTACTCAGCTCTCGCTCTGCTGTCAAACACTGCTGACATCGGCACCTCCTTGAACCCCTGGACCTAGATTTACTCTCTCTTATTTAGACATGGTTTAAGGCCAGCTCTGTCACGAATTTCAACACTCCTCCCTGAGGGCTGCAAGAGCCTCTCTGAGCCCAGGCCCAACAGGCCTGGAGGCAGAGTGGCCCAGATCGTTAGTAGATTCCTGCCTCCATCCCCACTTAAACCTACTCCTCCTTTGAATGCCTAGTCTGCAGGCTCTCTCTCTCTCCTGGCTTCTCTCTGACCTTGGTCACCTTCTACAGGCCACCTGGCCGTGTTACCCTCTTCCTCTCTAAATGGGCTGACCTTACTTCTTCTCTCCTTTCCTCTACGTCCCAACTTCTTCTTCTTGGGTATCTCAACATCCACCTGGACTCTCCAGACTCCTTTGGCCTCTTCCACAACCTATGCAATTCTCTATCCCTTTCCATTCTACCCTCTGGTCCGACTCACACTGTTGGGCACACCTTGGATGCTCTCATCTCTTCAGACATCCCCTTCTCAAATTCTCTCACTACTCCTCTCTCCTGGACTGGCCACGCTCCTTTATTCTCACTTGAAGCTTCCTGTCCCCATGGCAAAGGCCCACCCAGCATTCCCACCTTCCTTCGCAGTCATTTCGACCTATGAATCGAGTGTCAGTGGCTGCCTTTGCCTCCATTTTTTCTGCACCACCTTCTCCTGCGGCTGACTCCCAACCTGATGCAGCCCTTTCCATCTCTAACACTCTGGATATCCTTTCCCCTGTCATGAGGATCCACATGAAGCCTGTCAAAAAGTGCAACTCTTGGTACGACTCCGATCTGGCCGCTCTGAAACACAAGTGCAAAGCAGCTTGAACGGAAATGGGGTGCTTCGGGTGCACCTTTTGACAGACTGGCCTGCCGCCTATTCCAAAGGCAATACAGACTCCCATCTTCTCTAAAAAGAGGGTCCATATTCAAGCCTGTGTGTCTGCGGCCCCGAACACGGCCAAATTATTCAAAATCTGCAAGGAACTGGACAATCCTTTTGCAGTATCTTCCGCTTCTATGCCTAGCCAGGTCCTCTGCATGGCCTGGCCTCTCATTTCACAGCTAAAACCCAGAACATCTTGTCTGCACCCTCTGCCTCTTCTCTCTCACCCTCTACCTCTCTTAGGCCTTCCTTGGCCCCTCTTTCTCTCCTCCCTCTCTCCTGTCACACCTGATGTTTCCAGACAAGTCCGGTCTATGAAAGTCTCATCCAAACAGGTAACCGGCTGCTCCTCCAGAACCATTAAGGACAACATTGGTTCTCTCTCTCCAGCCTTGGCCGATTTCTTCCATCACTCTTTCGCCACTGGTATTTTCCCCTCTCCTCTCAGGCACTCCCTTGTGCACCCCCTACTAAAAATACCTTCTGCCAACCGCTCCTGTCTGGAAAACTATCACCCGATCTCCATCACTCCTTTCCTGGGCAAACTCATGGAGAAGTTGGCTATCTCCCAGCTACGGCTAACCCCCCACACCAAAGCTGTTGATTGTCTCCATTGAAACTGCTCTCCTGAACACCTGTGCAGATCTGCTCTTTAACCTTGACTCTAGCTCTCCCTCAGTCCTCATTCTCCTCGACCTGTCCTCTGCTTTTGACACTGTGAATCACAGCATCCTGATCACTCCTCTCTGCGATACCCTGGGCACCACTGATCAGTCTCTGGCGTGGCTGTCCTCTTTCCTCTTGGATCGACCTTCCCACGTTCAACTTGAGTTCTTCCTTTCCACCACCACTCTCTCCACCACCACACTCTCCACATGTGGTGTTTCCCAGGGCTCCATCCTCTCCCCCTGGCTTTTCAATGTCTACTGGCCCCTTTGGCCCTCCTGATCTCTACCTCGAACTTTCAGTGTTATGCCGAAGACATGCAGGTCTCTCTCAGGCTACCCTCAGCTGCCTCCTCCTCCTTGGTCATCCCTGACTGTCTATCCGCTATTCAGGCATTGTGCACCTCTTATGATCTCTGCCTTAATGCCAGTAAGACTGAGATCCTTCTGATTGGGACCCCTGTTCCTACTTTTCCCCTGTCACTCTGGCTGGCCTCGATGGGCCCTCTGCCCTCATCCTCTTGTGAGGTGAAATATCTTGGGATATTCTTTGACTCCACTCTCTTCTTCACTCCACACATCACGAACATTCCCAGCTGCAAATTAAGGTATTCTCCCTTTCCTCACCTACCCCCAGAAGCTCACTGTCTCCAGAGCCCTGGTTCTCTCTAGGCTGGACTACTGCAACAGCCTCTTTCGCAATATGCTTACATCTACTCTTTGCCCTCTACAACCCATTCAGAACAGGACCGCAAGACTTATCCTTGGACTCAAGCCCAGGGACTGCATCTCTCCTTCGCCGAAATCCCTCCACTGGCTCCCGGTGGCTGCAAGGATCAAGTTCAAGACCCTCTGCATTGTTCACAAGGCCTTTTGGGGCAGGTGCCCTCGCTATCCCCAACTCTCTTCCTAAGTCTCTTCCCACTAGAGCCCTTTGCTCGTCTACTTCTAATTCTCTGCAGGTGAATCGCTTCTCCAAGCCAAGATCAGTGGTAGATCTCTCTCCTCTGCAGGTGCCTCCTTCTGGGATGGCCTCTCTGCCTTGAGCAGAACTCCTTAAGTTCCAAGAGCTCCTCAAGACCTTCCTCTTCTCCTCTTCCTCACCCCTGCTAACCGTCCCTTGCTCCTGCACCGCTCTGCTGACCGGCTGCTTGGTGTTCTCTGAGTCTTACAGGACACCCCTGTCCAGTCCCCCTGCATTTTCCTGCTGGCCTTCCTGCACTGCCACCGGGCCTCACTTGCACGACCGGGTTGTGATTCCCATTGGAGTCCCAGCCTTTCTTGCACTTAGATCAGGGCCCTGCTGCTCTGGGTGCACTTCTCCCCATACCCTCTCCCCTGCACTTCTTGTTGTTGCACTTGCATGAATGATACTAAGCCTAGAAATATTGTTTGTCTTGTCCTGCCTTGTTCCCCTTCGCTTGCCTGATGGCGCCTTGAAACACATTGTGGATAGGCACATTATAAATATCTTATCATATCACATCATTCATTAATATAGCTAAGGCCATAGCGAGAAAATTGTAACTACTGGAAATGTTGGTACATCCAGATCAGGTACAGGTACAGTTTCTTCCAGGCTGCTTCGTGCCCTGTGAATGTGATGGCAGGTGTTCTTAATGTGTTGGTGGGGCCGTGCTGGACCTGAATGCACGGAAGGATTTTGGCAGTGTCCTTGATTTACCATTTTCCTCTGCCATTTGGTGGAGAGAGTTTCTTGGGGGATGTTGGTTGAACAAGGGTCTTTCTGTACTGTGCATAAAGAGCATCGGTTCAGTTCTCTGGGAGCCAGTCTGATTAATTGAGGCGCAGCAGAAGCTGTAACTAGGGGACCCCTTGTCACATATATTTGATCACTATGGGAATGGGCAAAAGGTATCAGAGTGTGGGAAAGGGGATAAATGTTTTCCTCTCTGCGCAGATTATGTAGTATTCTCTATGTGAATGATGTATTACTCTTGCAAACACATTCAAAGGCTTGGAATGGGTCTTGGTTTTAGACAAATTTGGCAGAATATTGAGATTGAAAATACATTTGAACAGTTGAGCTGTTTAACTTGAATCAGGTCCATATTGGGGGAACGAGATTACCCTGAGCCGTTTAAATATCAAGGGATCAAGATGTATAGAACTCTTCAGGACACTTTGCAAAATAGTCAAAATGTGGGCAAACTTTGAAAAGAAGGTTGAGTTTTGGATCAAGCTCCAAATTCTAAAGGCAAGCAAGATTAATAATTTAGCAAGCTATAGTACTTGAACTGATCCATCTGTTTTTCAATATACCACATAAACCACAGTCCTTATCACCAAATGTAAATCACTCCTCTCCAAGCTTATTTGGGTGGCTAGGACATAGAAGGTGGCTGCCAGAATATTGAGCATGACTTCGAAAATGGGGCCTGCAGTCCCAAATTTTGACACACATCTCTTGGCGTTAAAAATCGATTCAGACTAGTAGTGGAGCTTCTGTATCTCATGTGGTGATAAAAAGGGAGGATGTCTCCTTAGCAATGATGGCTATGTTAGCCACTGTGAACGTGGATGGGTTACTGTGGAGGTTTGACATTCTGGAGAAGAGCGGGATCTGGGCCTTGAGAATCGTGAGCATTGCACACCTGCCAATCTCTGAGTTTGTGGCAGTATGTGGTAGCAAGTCGACCACGCTTGAAGGATGGACCCCAGTTGTCGGACCCTTAACTGGTGATTTGTAAATCAATGTTGAAAACAATTGAATCAATGGATGGATCCTTTATGTCTGCAAATATACTGAAATATGCTCACTTAAGAGAAATGGTTAGGGGTTGTTGTGTCTGATTTACCAGAGGATTGGCAGATAGCCTCTTTCTTTCTTTCTTTCTTTCTTTCTTTCTTTCTTTCTTTCTTTCTTTCTTTCTTTCTTTCTTTCTTTCTTTCTTTCTTTCTTTCTTTCTTTCTTTCTTTCTTTCTTTCTTTCTTTCTTTCTTTCTTTCTTTCTTTCTTTCTTTCTTTCTTTCTTTCTTTCTTTCTTTCTTTCTTTCTTTCTTTCTTTCTTTCTTTCTTTCTTTCTTTCTTTCTTTCTTTCTTTCTTTCTTTCTTTCTTTCTTTCTTCCTTTCTTCCTTTCTTCCTTTCTTCCTTTCTTCCTTTCTTCCTTTCTTCCTTTCTTCCTTTCTTCCTTTCTTCCTTTCTTCCTTTCTTCCTTTCTTCCTTTCTTCCTTTCTTCCTTTCTTCCTTTCTTTCTTTCTTTCTTTCTTCCTTCAGGCAAGGGGGAGCGAGTTAACCAGTTTCCAACATATACTCTACACTGTTCATAAATGCATGGACACTCGTCAGAAAGTCACAAATAAGTGTGGCCAGGGGTTTGAAGCTGACATCTGAAAGTGACTGGCAGACCTGTGCAATTAATAAGAGAATGGCTCTGAATACCAGATATCTTATGTGATCGTATATATTGTGGTAACTAATATAGTCTTGTAACCCTAAGAAGAGCGCAAGATGTGTAACTTGCGGGACACCACCTTTTTTCATTTGGTCTGTGAGTGCTCTGATGTGAGGAATGTTTGGGTTAAGGTGGCGGATGACATCAGCGCAATATGTGATTGAATTACATTCTGTGTGAATGCAGCTGGGTAGGCCATTTGGTTTTTCCTCTTTTGAAGCCATATTTTGCTAACGAGCAATAGTCCTAGCCAAGAGCAGGGATGCCCTACATCTGCTGAGGAAGTAGCTGCTCATCTATACTGGATACATTCTTTATTTGGTCACGTGTAATAAAAGAAAGGACACATAATGGTGCTAGCATAACCCCAACAAAGAACAGCATATTTCCGGTGAACTATCTGGGCTTTCTGCTAGGTAAGGAAGTGGATGGGACTGGTGGTTTCTGAATAGACAGCAGGTGTACGGTTAGATCCCGGAAACGAGATTATTATTTAGAAAGTATGAAACAGCTTCAGGTGAGTTCTGAGTATGTAGCTTCGGGCATGTATGTCGGAATGAACTATGTTCTCTGTTGTAGTCATTTAATATTGACTGCTCATGAATTGTACATGTATTATTATGGAAGGATAATATGATGCTTGTCATTTTCTTTTAGACCACTCATGTAATGTGTCTGCACTTTTAAAATGAATGTTGTTGCAGAAATACAAATAAAAAATGAAACTCTATCCATTCAGGAGGTTAACATTTGGCATAGGTGGACTCAAGAGTATTCACGCAGTGCCCATCTCGAATCGGGGTAGGCCTGATTTCCATATGGCCTTTCCCTTTTTGTAATGGGATGGCTGGGTTAAATCGGTGGTCTGAGGGTTGCACTGAGCATCTGCCACTGGTTAAGGTTAGTCAATAATCTTCAACAGTCAAGCTTCGGTTTTGCATTCATCACCCCAAGTGGGGCATATCTGTCCAACCATGGCTCCTCCACATGCTGTGCTTACAGACCGAAGCTATACCTCAGTGATGACACCCAGTGAGGCCAAAATATCCCTGTGGTTGCTTGTAGTCTTGTATGGACACGGTGTGACCTTGCATTTATGGCTGGACTACACCTTTTTGGGTGGGATTAAGCCTGATTTACATATGGGCTTTCTTCTTCTGTAATGACATAGCATATTAAAAAACCAAAAGATGGTTTAGAAGACTGCCCGGGGCAATTACCAGTAGTTAAAATTCATCATTAACATTTCAGCCATTAACTTTCAGTTTTGCATCTGCCCCATTCAGGGGCCACCTGCACAGACCAGGCATAGTGTTGTTCCCCTTGCTAAATAACTGGCTTCTCAAGGGCCCAACTCATCAGGAATTGAAGTGCAGCTTCATGCTAATGCTGTTTCCCTCCTTTGTGCGCTGAGTTTCTGTCAACTGCCAGACTGTCACTGACGCCATTGCAAAAGGCTCAGTTCCTGAGGGCCGACTTAGACGTGTCCATTCCTCTGCTCAGACTGACCAAAGAGAGAGTAGTAAACTATGATAGATCTAGTGAATGAGAACTTCACGTCTATGTAATCAGGAAATTCATATCCCTCCTGGGCATGATTTCCTCCTTTATCACACTGATATCCCATTGCAAGATCAGGATCTCACTACTGCAGGAAGAAATAGATAGGCATTAGGCATTAGGCACAGACATCAGGATCCTGACACAGCACTCTAAGCAGTTCATTCAAACATTCCCTACAATAATGGAGAAAGACACCAAATCTACAAAAGGGCCTGCGTTTTCAAGCACCTACAACTTCTTTGTCTTGCTGCAGGACACCCCCACTCAGATTAGTAGCCCCCCCCACCCCCCATATCCAGGCAAAGTAGACTTCGTCAGAGGAGTAATCTCATCTTCACATAAACATTCTGGAGTTATAAGCCATCATATGGGTGCTCAGAGGGTTCTGCAGGGGCGCAACAGTCATGGGGCGGACAGACTATACAACATCCATAGACTACGTGACCCAACGAGGTAAAAAAGTCTCTTCAAGGAATTGCAATTACTAAGGACATGTGTCTTAGAGGGGGGTGGAGGACATGGGATCTCCATCCATCCTCCATCAGGGAAATCCAATGTGCATGCTAACAAGATGAGAAGGATACCTCTTCGTTGCAGGATTGGGAGCTAGACACCTAGTACCTCCAGAAGATTTTCGACAGTTGAGAAACCAGAATCTTAGATGATCTGTTTGCCACTAGAGCCAACTCAAAATGCCCAAGCGTTGCCAGTAGATTTATGGAGGAGTGATCAGTTTGTGCGCCTTCTCTTTTTTGTGGAATGGGAACTTCCTGTATCTGTTTCCTCCAATAATGCTGCTCAGAGTTTTGAGGAGACTTCAGTAAGCCGTTACAGGAATATTCTGGCAACCCCACTGTGGGCATGGCCACTTTGTTTCCTGACCTTGTGGAACCTATGAATTGTGGACCTTAAGCATGGTATACCCCCAAACAGATACTATGGCTCTTGAGCATTGCGGTTTGGACAATTGAATTTATTAGGTGACTTCCCAGATATTGTTTTGGCTAGAAACATCTTCAACCTGCAGAAAACTACTCCCAAGAAATATTGTTCCAATTGGTTTATCCCACCATCTTATCCCACAGACTTACTGCTGCATCTTTTGGGTTTTGGTGAGTGTCCTACCCCCAGGTCGGTGTGCCGAGATCTACTAACTCAGCATTGCATCTGTTTGGAGACCACTTTTGAGCACAATTGTTTAAATTTAACTTGTCCTGCATTAACATATTTTGCTACGTTGCCATTTGTGGAGCCCTCTTTTGAGCATAATTGTTTAAATTGAACATGCCCTGCATTAACATCGTTCCTGCGCTGCCGTGTTTGGAGGCCACTTTTGAGCACAATTGTTTAAATTTAACTTACCTTGCATTAACATAACATAGAGCCCTTTGAAGGGATTGTGTCCTCCAACGTATTCCTTATCTTGATAGATCACTTCCAGCTTGCTGGCCTCAGAATTTTTTTTCAGTAGCGGGCGCTGCGCGTTGACGTCCCTCGAGTCGGTGTCCCTCGACAGCCTCCGTATCGGCGCCGAAGTCATCCGGCGTATAAATACTCAGACAGCGTCCGTTGCTCAGTTCCGTTTTTCCGCACTTCGTGGGCCTCGGAATCGTGTTGCTCAGTTCGTTAGTTATGGTATATTACTTATTCCTCGGGTATATCTTACTCGTTTCGATGGCTTCCTCATCTGAACCGTCGACACCACGGTCCGGATTCAAAAAGTGTCGAGATTGTGGAAAGAAAATGGCGTTGACGGATCCTCACAGGATCTGTTTGTGGTGCCTGGGATCGGACCACCCTTGTTCAGAATACGAGGACTGCATGTCCATGACGGCGAAAGCCTTGAAGGAGCGCAAGGGGAAGCTCGAAAGAGGTAAAACTCTTAAAACTTCTCCTCCTTTGAAAGTTTCCTCGGCAGAGTTGAGACATTTGTCTCCTCGCCATCATGGTAAACATTCTCGTTCGAGGTCTCGAAGCAGTTCCCATCACTCTTCGAGATCCAAACATTCGAAAAAGAGGCGTCGAAGATCTCCCTCTTTGTCTTCTTCTGTTTCCCCTGAAAGGGTCACCTGCCCCACAAAACATAGCTCTCCAGCCAAGTGGGAGGAATTCCATAAAAAGATGCTTAGCGTCTTCGGGAAAGCGGCCTCGACCCCCTTGGAGACGGCTAAAGGTGATACCCTAGGTGAAAGACCCCGAAAAGTCGAAACGCTGCGAGTCGTTGCACCCGGCGAAAGAGACTACTTGAGAGCGTCCCGAACCCTCGAGAAAAGGCAGTAAGACTGCGTCATCGATGTCTTCATCGAAGGCCCCTTCGACTCATAAATCTGCGTCATCGACGCTATTATCGAAGGGCCATCGACGCATAGATCGGTCAAATCGACGCCGTTCTCGACGCCGATGTCAACGCCGATAAAGGAGAAACCTACGACTGTCACTACCTCGCAGTCAATAGTCATACCGAGGGCTCCTATCATGACCTTGAGAATGTCATCGATAACCTCGACGACTCAGAGTAGGATTCCGATCCTCTCGAGTTCTTCAAGGTCGCTTCATACCTTTTCGACGCCCTTTTCGTTTTCTTCGAAGCCTTCGACTTCCGCGTCAACGTTTTCTCAACCAGTTACCACAAGCTTAGCCCCTTCTGCTTTAGAAATGGGTTTTAAGCCTTTTCCTAGGTCAGATTATTTCAATGCCTTGTCCTCCATTTATGAAGAAGGTGAGGATTCTGATCTGGAAAGACCTTTTGGTTTGCAGAGAACTACAACACCTGTACCAGAGGAATTTATCTCTGAAGAAAATATTTTGAAGGACCTGCAAGATTCCTTGCATGATGCAAGTGGTTTGGATACTTCCCCAGAAGTAGAATTTGCCAAACCAAACCCAGGGGAACATGCTGAGACCCCTTATAGAACTTTAATGGCCAGAATAATAGAATTCATGGGTTGGTCTACACCTTTACCTACTTTTCAACAAGATGATCTTACAGACATCTTGATTAAAGGCCCACAGGAAGATCCTGTGGTTCCATTCCATACTGCATTGCAGAGGAAAATATCGACCAACTGGGAAACTCCTGAGGTTATCCCGGCAGTTAACAAGAAACTATCTGCCAAATATAGGGCATCTGCTTCTGACCCTGAATATTTGTCAAAACATCCAACTCCAGAGAGTCTGGTTGTTCAAGCAGCAACTTCATCGAACAGTAGATCTGCATACCCTACTGTTCCACAAGACAGGGATGATAAGAGATTTGACGCTATGTCAAAAAGTCTTTTCTGCTTGTAGCATGGCACTTGAATCCATTAATGCTACTTGTAAGCTCGCAAGATTCAGCCATTCACTTTGGGAATGTGCTTCATTAGCGGCTGACTGCCTCCCGGAAGGAAAAGAAAGGGAAGCTTTTCTGAACATCATTAGAGATGGTAAAGACGCAATGTGTGAATCCCTTCAAACTGGCATTGATTCTGCTGACAGTATCAGCAGGGCCAAGGCGGCAAGTACTACAATTCGCAGATTAGCATGGTTGCGAAAGTCTGGTTTTGCTCCAGATGTACAGGCCAGGCTTTTGAATATGCCCTTTGACGGCTCTTCTTTATTTGGTAAAAAGGCTGATGACAGTCTAGAGAAGTTACAAACCTCTAAGGCAGCAGCAAAATCCCTTGGAGCTGCAATCCGTCAAACTCCCTATCACCCCTCAGGAACCTCTTGGAGAGGTAGGTTCTTTTGTTTCTATTCCACATTCGGAAGAGGCAGGGGACAGCCGGCTCAAAGAGGCCAAAAGAAATTTACCCGAGATGGACGGGTTAAAAGTACAAAAGCCGCAGCAGCAGCAGGTGCCTCTTTACCCTCGGCATCTGCATCAGCCGCTTCTAAACCGCTCTAAGGACTGTCCTCACAAGACACCAGTAGGGGGCAGGTTAACTCAACATCTGACGGAATGTCAGGCTATTACGTCAGATGCTTGGGCATTGGAGACAGTTGCCCAAGGTTACTGCTTGCCTTTTCTACGCACTCCTCAGAGTCATCCACCGGGGAGCAACTCTTTGAAGTTTACAGACCCGCTCCTTTTGCAGGAGATTCTAGACCTGCTGGAGAAAGGTGCCATAGAACTGGTACCTGTAGTGGAGAGGAACAAGGGTTGGTATTCCCCTTACTTCTTGATACCGAAGGACGGAGGACTGAGAATTGAACAAATTCCTCAGGAAGGACAAGTTCAAAATGGCAACTCTCTCTCAGATCCTTCAAGCCCTCCAGCTTCAGGAATGGCTTGTATCTCTAGACCTTCGGGATGCTTATTTCCATGTGCCAATCCATCTCAAACACAGGAAATACCTGAGGTTCGCAATTGGCAACTCTCACTATCAATTTCGAGTACTGCCATTTGGGCTGACCTCCGCCCCGTGGGTCTTCACCAAGCTAATGTTGGTAGTGGCTGCAAGTCTAAGGAGCGAAGGGATCCACGTCTACCCCTACCTAGACGATTGGTTGATCAGAGCAGTATCTTCGGAACAAGCTCAGATCCAGCTAGATTACGTCTGCCACTTCCTTCACAAACTGGGCTTCTCCCTCAATTTAAAGAAGTCGCAGATGATACCATCACAGAGACTCCAGTTCAATGGAGCGGTCCTGGACACTTCCCTGGGGAAAGCCTGGCCACCAGAGGTGAGGGCTCAAGATATTCTGCAGATGGTCACCAAGTTTCAAAATGCCCAACTTCTCCCAGCCTTTGACTTTTTGAGGTTGCTAGGCCTCATGGCATCCTGAATTTTCCTTGTGCCAGAGGCTCGCCTGAGAATGAGATCTCTCCAGTGGGCACTAAGAACTCAGTGGTCGCAATTCTCAGGGAGAATGACAGATCTCCTTCAGGATCCAGACAAGGTGGCTCGAGACCTTCAGTGGTGGGCCTGTCGGGAGAACGTTCTGAAAGGAGAACTGTTTTGGCAACCATGACCGGAGATAACAGTAGTCACGGATGCCTCACTCACGGGGTGGGGAGCCCATGCCAACGACTTGACCATCAGCGGTCATTGGTCTCCATCGGAGTCCAGACTACATATCAACCTGTTAGAGCTGAGAGCAATCAGACTAGCGCTGAAGGCTTTTCTGCCATCTGTACAAGGGAAAAATGTCCTGATAATGACAGACAACACAGTGGCCATGCACTACCTCAACACAAAAAGGAGGCGTAGGATCAATGCCACTGTGCAGAGAGGCGATGCAGCTCTGGTTTTGGGCAATCCAAGAAGGAATCTCTCTATCAGCCGTTCACTTAGCTGGAGAAAAAAACTTGACAGCGGACGCTCTGAGCAGGCAGAGCACAGTCTCTCACGAGTGGGAGATAGCTCAGGAAGTCCTTCAAGAGATCTTCGCCCTTTGGGGAACCCCTCAAGTGGATCTGTTTACCACCAGTATCAACAGGAACTGCGATCATTTTTGTTCAAGGGAATTTCCCCCGAGTGGAGCACTAGGGGACACGTTTGTAGTGGACTGGGATTTTCCACTTCTGTACGCGTTTCCTCCAGGTTGAGAAGATTCCGGAAGACTATGATCCTAATTACCCCAGACTGGGCCTGGAGAACGTGGTACCCGGACCTTCTGGACATGTCCATCTGCCCTCTAATTCGTCTTCCACACAGGGAGGATCTTCTCTCACAGAAGGGAGGTCAGGTTCTCCATCCAGACATCCGAACCCTCAATCTTCACGCTTGGTTTCTGAAAGGTTGAGATACAAGGAATGGGACCTCCCAGATGACGTCATGGAGGTGTTGCTTTCAGCCAGAAGGCCAGCAACAAAGACTTTATACTGCTCCCGTTGGAACAAATTCTCCAGCTGGTGTAGAGAAAAGAATATTGATCCCTTTTCATGTGGTACACCAACGGTGCTATCCTTTCTACTCTATTTGGCGAATTCAGGTCTTCAAGTTGGTACAATCAAGGGCTACCTTGCAGCGCTATCGATCTTCAAGCGCACTGCAGAGGAGCCATCATATTTCAAATTACCATTAGTAATAGCATTTCTGAAGTGATTAACTAATCCAAGTTCCCTTATGGGACTTACATTTAGTCTTGAATTTCTTAATGGGTACTCCTTTCGAACCACTCCACTCTTGTTTTAGATTTCTCACCCTTAAAACTGTCTTATTACTGGCTTTGACATCTGCCAGGTGGGTGAGCCAATTACAAGCCCTATCTTGCAAACCCCCCTCATACATTTTTTCACAAGGACAAAGTTGTCCTGCAAGTGAAGCCTAATTTCCTCCCAAAGGTGGTTTCTGAATTCCACATCACTCAGAAAATAACCTTACCCTCATTCTATCCTCCTGCCCATCCAGGGAAAGAGGAAGAGAAGCTACATAGGCTGGATCCAAGGCGAGCCTTGAGTTTTTATATCAGCAGACTGGCTAGGATCAAGCAAGCAGACCAACTGTTCATAGGTTACACAGGGCACAAATTTGGATTGCCAATCACAAAACAGACCGTCTCCAGATGGATTATTTTAGCCATTCTAGAATGTTACAAATTGGCAGGGAAAGAGCCCCCTCAAAATATTAGGGCTCATTCCAGAGAGGGGTACCGATTCGAGACATATGTGCGGCTGCCACATGGTCATCCGCACATACCTTTACAAAATTCTACAATCTGGATTCCTCCTCTAGTCAAGAGACAAGATTTGGCAAAGCTGTGTTACACTCTGTTCACTCTTAAAAGGGAATATGACAATTTTACTCCCACCTCTGTTTACACACCACTGCTATGGGAGTCTATCAAGATAAGGAATACGTCGGAGGACACAATCCCTTCGAAGAACAAGTTACTTCTTACCTGGTAATGTTCTTTCGATGGGATGTTCCTCCGACGTATTCCTTATCGCCCCTCCCATCCATCCCATCAGTAAAACTTCCCTTGTGGTTGCAGCTTACGCTCCTTCAAGGTCAATAACCAATTCATGAACAGATATTTCCAAGCTACATAACGGAACTGAGCAACGGACGCTGCGCGAGTCTATTTATGCGCATGATGACCTTGGCGCCGATACGGAGGCTGTCGAGGGACACCGACTCGAGGGACGTCGACGCGCAGCGCCCTCTACTGAAAAAATGTTCTGAGGCCAGCAAGCTGGAAGTGATCTATCAAGATAAGGAATACGTCGGAGGAACATCCCATCGAAAGAACGTTACCAGGTAAGAAGTAACTTGTTCATCTCGCCGATTTTTGCCAGATTGCACTAGATTTGTATTGCTTTTGCACCCTGCCGGTCATAGGTGCTGTTTTGGGACCGCCTGGAAGCACCTTTCCTGACCTCCCTGTTGTACTGCACCTACCACCCGTCCCCTGAACCCTGATTGGGCCTTGTGCCACTCTAAAGACCAGCCTTCAGTGCAGCCCTACTTCCCTAGCAGCCGTGAGGCAGACAGCTCCAGCAAAAGCAGTTCCAGAATGTGTTGGCCTGTGCTAGCCTGTGGGGCCTACAGCTGTTAACCAGCAGCTACTGACACAGAAAGTGCAGTTCGGGCAGGGGGTGCAACCATTACTGCACCCCACTATACTGACCAACCCACACCCATCTTTCCTTGCTCTCTAGTAGCATACAGTCTGATGCATTTCAGCCCACAGTTAGTATAGTAATATCTTGCATCTAGCCTGCTTGTGTTAGTTAGCCATATCTTGCATCTAGCCTGATTGCCTTGGTACACCACTGCTATACGTTTACTGTTGTACCCCCATTTTGGGACCTAATTTGGGCCCAGATCGCACCTAGCACAACGCCCTATAACCTAGGTTGTCATAGCACCGTGGGTTGTTCCCCTCCCCACCCAATGCCCTCCCCACTGCACGCAAACCACTAAGTCTTCACCAACTCAATGGCTAGCGATGCCGCACAACTCGCCTCCTACAAAATCAACCGAAGGACCCAAATATAAACAGAAAGGGGGGGGAAAACACATCTGCGACAGAAAGGAAATACCTGCAAATGGCTGAACAGCGAGGGTATACTACCTCTGTTTCAACAACCACCACCAAAAGGACCACAAGATAAACACCAAAGAAATATCGAAGCCGGAAACCCAAAGGAAATATCAGTAAACCACCAAATCGCGAGGACCTACAGCCCTTGGTTCAACAACTGCAACAACGCAAACTCACTAAACTAATAGATACCAAAAAACCACAATATGCACGACACAGAACAGGACGATGCGAGGGAAAACTCAAAGAAAGAAAAAATCAAATGGAACTACACTGTGGCACCCCGCCAATAAACAGAGACACAACAATGGAACACACACCCACAAGCATTACAGGAAGTCGAACTAACTCCAAGAGAAGGGACAAATCTTTATACCTAACACCATACCTCGCGTCGGACCTCCAACCAGGACAATTCACAACCACCGACGCTAGATGCTCCAGCAAGATAAAAGGACTGCACTGGAAAAGACCAGAAACACCCAGAAGGAACACAAGGGAAAACGACGCCCTCCCACCATATATCACCAAAACACTAGGGCACCTACGGTAACTGCAACGAGATACAGAAGACGAACCAGAAGAAGTCAGGAACAACCCAATACAAAACATAGCAAATCTACTCTATGAAGAAACAGACCCTACAGAGCACACTGCACATCCTGGAAGAAACCAGGAAAACCGACAAGACCACCATATGAAGAAACATGGAACAAAACAACTGTTAGGAAAATATACTGCAATCTAATCAACGCTAGAACTATGTCCAAACATGCTACAGAGATGTACGATCTACCCTACTATGGTGGAATAGACCTGTCATTGGTCACAGAAACCTGGTTAGACGACAACTACAAAGTCACACTACATAGCTGCCTACCCGACAACTTCAAATGCACACAGGTAAACGGAATAGGAAAAAGATAAGGACTTTCAAAAGCCTACAAAAAACACCTAAAAATAAAAACGGACAGCCTGCTAAACATCAGAAACTGTGAATCCCTCATCCTTCACCTGAATGCCAACGCGAAAACAAACCTCACGTTCAATCTCCTCTTTAGACCACTGACCTACGACGCAACCTTTGTAAGCACCTTCATAGAAGCCATCACGAACATAGCCATCAAACACGACCACCTGATCATCCCAAGAACTTCAACATATGGTTTGAAGAAGAGAACACACACTCTCAAAAAATCACTAATGCACCAACTACAGACAATGAAACTATGGCAGACGGTAAAAGGAGCGACACACACAGCAATCTTTGCCAACATAAACCTGATCTCTACTGAGCCACCAATACAAATACTATAGAGGGACTACTTCATCATACCAGCCAAAGCACCCATACAACCCCAAAAGCTCCCCACGATCTGGAAAAGAAACTGGAATACCATCTGAAGTTGTAACTTAAAAGAACTGGTATCTTCACAACCATCAGCCGCAAACCTGGACAAAAACGACCTAGAGGAAAGAGCAGACCTTATCCAGAAATGGATTGCTAATAAAATAGACAGCATCTCCCAGGAAAAACCCTTCTTTCTTTCACAAAAGAAAGAAGTGGCAAGATAGTTTACACCCCACCTCAATACAATGAAAAAAACAAACCAGAAACATGAACTAGAATGGAGCAAAAACTATGACCAAGCAAAAAGAAAAAACTATCAAAAGCAAATTGGAGCATACAATTCTCAAAGCCATAATGAAATACTATGACAAGCGAATCACAATAGCGACCAACAATTCAACAAAATAAATGAGATGAGAAATCCCACCTGGATGCAACACACCAGTACCTCACAAAATCTATGCAACAACCTTGCACACCACTTCAAAAAATAAAATCACTGACATACATCGGATCATACAAAGCAAAAAATAAAATCACTGACATACATCGGATCATACAAAGCAGACCAATCGACCAGACCGTGCACCAGGTCCCGCAGAATCTGAAACCACAGAATAATCTGCAAAGCTTCACACACAAGAGAGCTTAATCAAGTTTGTGAAACTTAGCAATAAATCAGGATCACCAATGGGCCCCTGACCACCAGACATCTACAAATCAATACTCACACAAGGCACGCCACTGGAATGCCACAGAAATCTCTTCAACCAATCATTCTCAACTGGAACAGTACTGCAGTGCTTCAAATCTGCACACATCAAACCATTCCTCGAGGATATGTGGAAGACCTCACTAACTACAGACCGATATCAAACATTCTCTATCCGGCAAAAGTGCTAGAAACCTATGTCTCCAAGCAAACACTGGAACACATAGAAACACACCAACTGTTAGACCAGCCACAAGTCTCCTTCAGACCCACGAGAGGGATGGAGACAGCCCTTCTGTCTATCTTGGATGACCTAAAGACCAACGCAGACTCCAACACAAACTCTGCATTTATATTACTTGACCTCTGCACAGTGTTCGACAGTCAACCACAGCATACTAATCAGAAGACTGAAAGAAACTGGGATCACTGACATGGCACTGACCTAGATTAAATCATTCCTATCTAAAAGAACAGAAACAGCTGGATAAAACCATTCAAATCAGCACTGCGAGACACCATCTGTGGAGTACTGCAAGGATCCTCCATGTTCACACTTCTCTTCAACATCTTACTGACCCACTAAGCAACCTCATCAAAAGGCACGGCCACACCTGCTACAACTATGCAGATGACACCCAAATCATCTACAAACTCGAAGATGTACAAGAGGCGAACACAATGCTAGTAGACAGTCTGAACAAACTCTACAATTGAATGAACACAAACCGCCTGAAACACAACCCAGGCAAGACAGAAATCATGATCATATCCAAAAACAAGGAAAGCAACCAATACGTCCCATGGCCAACAGATCTAGGAACAGTACCCACGCCACCAAAAATAGTCCGGAACCTTGAAATCCTAATGGACAATGAGCTAACACTTGAACCAGAAGTAAACGCAAAAATCAAGAAATGCTTCTTCCATCTACACACCATCAAAAAGATCCTACCATTCCTCTCCTTTACGTGCAAACTCTAGCCATTATTTCCCTCATTATGTCCAGTATAGACTTTGCAACAGCTTATACCTCGGAATGCCGGATTATCTACTGAAGAAACTGCAACGTATACAGAACTCAGCTGCCAGACTCCTCCTTTAAACTATCATGAAGAGACCACATCACTGCGGCGCTAAAGATGCTACACTGGCAGCCAGTCAAAAAATGAATCACATTCAAAACGATGTGCATTTATTTATTTTTATTTATTTATTACATTTATTACTCGCCCAGACCCTTTGGTATTACGGCGAGGTTACAGACAACTTAGTTAAAACAGTTATTGAAGAGTGCCAATCTGGCTCACTACAGATATATACAAACAAAGCACATAAAATAAGCATTAAATGCAGGGCTTCAGTGAGAGAAAGATAGTCATTATCCCTGAGGCATGAAGTGGGGTCTTAGACTTAGTTAAATAGCCACATTTTCAGGGATTTCTTAAAGCATGAGAACGTTTGCTCATTTTTGATGAGGAGGGAAAGAGTGTTCCAATATGTGGGGGCTAGGTATTGGAAACTGCTGTCTCTTGCCTTGGTTGTCTTGTAGCGGGGGATAGATAGGAGTAGTTGGCTGTTGGATCTAAGGGGCCTCTTTGATGTTTTTCTGGTGATGGCGTGGTTGAGGTAAATGAAGGCACTCGAGTGTATGCATTTGAACGTGAAGCACAGGGTTTTGAACATGACTCTAGCTTTGATGGGGAGCCGGTGGTGGTCTCTTCTGATATTTGAAATGTGATCTGACTTTCTTATTCCAAGGGCCGCGTGGAGGGCTTTATTTTGAATGAGCTGGAGTTTATTTAGGTTGGCTTTTGAGGTGCCCAGAAAGAGTACATTGCAGTAGTCAAGCCTGGATAGAATTAATGCTCTTGCCAACGTGATACAGTTGGTGGGGGTCAAGAATTGGCGACTGAGAGCAATAAGTTTGGCAGTGTAGGAGGTAGAGGAAGAGAGGGCGTTCATTTGCTTGGTCATGGTGAGGTTGGCATCTAGGTAGACACCTAGTGTTTTTACTTGTTTGAGCACCGTTATCTTGGTGCCATCAATATTGATAGGTGAGTAATCGGCATGTAACGCTGCTATTTTGGACTGGGAGTCCACGATGAGAATTTCAGTCTTCTCATCATTGAGACAGAGGCTATTTAGTGCCATCCAATTTTGGTTTATGGCATATATTTTGTTAATGGTGTCGGTGTCTTGAGTGTAATCTCCCGATAGAGGGATGAGGATCTGGGTGTCATCTGCAGAATTGGTGTAGATGACACCCATATCGTCTAACGCTGAGAAAAGGAGTTTAGTATACTCATTGTATAGTGTTGGTGAGAGACAGGACCCTTGGGTGACCCCAATGGGTACTGCGATGGGGTTGGCGGCTTCTTTACCTATGGAGACCCTGGAGGTGCAGTCAGCAAGAAAGGATTTGATCCCGGTGGTAGCTCTGGTGGAGAAGTTGAGTCTTTAGCTCGTGTGGAACACAGTTTATTATGGTCTACTAGATCAAACGCTGCGGAGAGATCAAGTAGGAGGAGGATGCAGAGTTTCCCTGAGTCTCTGATGGCATCCATCTGGATTTTTAAGTCCAGAAGCGCTGTTTCTGTACTATGGTTGGGGGCGGAAGCCAGATTGCCTGGTGCCAAGGAGATGGTTTTGTTCGAGGTGAGCTGCAACTTGGTTGTATGCTAGTTTATCCAATATTTTGAGGAGAAATGGGACAGTTGTTATTGGCCTGTAATTGGTGGGCACAGTAGGGTCTAGAGTAGGTTTTTTCAAGAGGGGGGTGACCCAGGCTTCTTTAATACTAGCTGGTACTAGGTTAGTGTTAAAAGAAGAATTCACAACGTTGCTGATAATGGGCGTGAGAGTGTGGGCACAGGATTTAACTACTGATGCTGGGACAGAATCGCCTTTACAATTAGAAGCTTTGAGTTTGGCGATGGTGTCAAATACTATATTTTGGGAAACTGGTGTAAAGTGGAATGGGGAGCTGGTGAACTCCTGATGTGGCTGGGTAAAATTAAGAAAGGCAGGTTTGTTGGCTAGTGATTGTTTTTTGGATGTGATTTTTTTTTTTTTTTGTATTTTTTTTTTTGAGTAGTTCTATTTTGGCTGCTAGTGCATCTTGAATAGTGGTACACCACTCCTTGCTGGGGATGGTTGAGTTTATGGCTGGGGTTGGGTTTTCCAATTCTTTTAGAATGGCAAATAATTCTTTGGTATCTGAGGTAGCATTGCTGATCCTATTATTATATGCATTAGATTTGTGAGTTACAATGGCTGTTTTATAGGTTTTATTTATCTCTTGGTAGGCTTTTTCTGCCTCTACAGTAGGATGCTTTCTGTAAGCATGTTCACACGCGTGTTTGGTTCTTCTAAGGGCGATAAGGTCATCATTGAACCAGAAGCAAGATCATTTTTCTGAACGTTTTGTCTTGGTAGTGAGCGGTGCTATAGCATTAATGGTTGCAGTGAGGCAGTTGTGGTCTGTGTCTGCTAGGAGACGGGGGTTGTCACTGGTGATCGAGGTGGAGTCTAGGATTTTGGAAAGAAGAGGCGTTAAGTTTTCTGGCGTGAGTTTGCGGGCGTTTCTAGTTTCATAAGTATTGATAGTTTTAGGTTTCTTTAGTGTGGGTTCGGTGGGATTGATTGTAAATGCAATGTTATGGTGATCAGTTCAAGTAAGAGGGGAGATGGCATCGATGGTTATTAGTGTATTAAGGGAAAGGATCCAGTCAAGGGTCCTGCCTTTGATATGTGTGGGTGCATTCACTAGTTGGCTGAAACCCATATCCTTCAGGGAGGAGTGAAGTGATTCTGCTTTGGCATCTTGGCTGTCATTAAAACCTTGATTAAGCTCTCCCAAAATAATGCATTTTGTGTTCGTTTTTTTTAGCGGAGCTAATAGTAAGGGAATTTCGGTTTCTGGGGGTTGTTAGGGTTGGGTGCTCTGAAGATTACTATTAAGTTAATCGTAGTTTTTTCGTTTATGTGAAATTTTACAAGTAATGTTTCATATCCTTCAATACTTTCAATGGGACAAGATCTAAGCTGTAGTTTAGTCTTAACTATTGTTGCAACGGGGCTTGGCTAACTAGCCTTGAAGTAGGACGTGTCCCGTGGAGCTGCTCCTGAAGATCTGAAACTGATCCGGGAAAACACGCGGGAAAACGACTCACGGTCCCTATAAATGGAAGCATAGATGTCAGAACGTGTGCCCCGTACTAATTGAAAATTGTAAGTGAATCGGATGTTGGCAAGGACGGGAAAGAAGCTTTCTTGTGATGCGGCCCCACCAAAATGCTGTGGCACAAAATGGCAGACAACAAAGGAAATGAGGCCGATGCTGTATAAGCCACTATATAAACCCGGGCGGCAGAGGCTGGAGAGGAGGACCGGCGTTCGGGGGCTGTGCAGGGCCTGCTTGTGTTGCTTGGCACTACATCTTCCCAGCCGGGCTTACTGCAAGACTTGGAATGGGAGCACTCTGCACCGTGGACACAGCGTTGGCAGCGAGCAAGCTCCTGGGGGCAGCGGTGGCAGAGCATTTGAAGTGAGAAGGGCGTTCCGGGCAGCAACAATTGTATCAGCATTTGTGCCGACGGAGCTAATGCATCAAAGCTCCGTGCAGTTCAAGCGAAGCCAGTGCGAACCACTTGGAGAACCTATGTTACTGTGCAGGAAGTTATCGGGCTGAAGCCGACGGAGCAGACGCATTGTTATTGCTATGGAAGGACAGTGAAAGACCCGCGCTAAGGAAGCCGGCGCGGATCTTGCTACACGTTTCTGCTACTATATATGAAGTCACCGGATCGGCCGGCGAAGCAGAGACATTGTTGCGTTCATTGAGACAGGGCCGGTGACGCGGAAACGTTGCCTGCACAAGCAAAGGGCGGCGAAAATACCAGCACGAGGTACGCGGCATATTTCTACTGCATTTAAATACAAAATTTAATAACACTGCATGCCCCGCTTCCCTGTCAATGTATCAGAAGGAATTATCACCTCGCATGTGCAACCAGCAGAAAGGAGGAATGGAGTGCCTCATGATCTACTTGAGGAGATGGGCCTGAGCCGAGCTGTATGTGGGGAGGCAACAGGGCTTGCAAAACATATGTTTTAATCATAGTGGGACACGGAAGGCACCAACCAGAACGCTTTCCTGATATCATATTGGCCAGAACAAGCGCCCCACACAACGAAGTTCACACTGGTGCTCAAAGGGCAATGGGAGCAGGCTCTACTACCTTGCAGGGGAACAGGCGCCGGGGGAACTGATCTAACTTGATATTACCACCCCTAGGAGCAGTTGAGACCCACGCCATAAAGAGAGACCCACACTAACATGCTGCTGGTCGCTGGATGATAGCACAATAAGAAGTAAGGCAGCAGGCACTGAGTTGGACGCATAACACCAAGCGTCACATGAGCCCGAGGTATAGTAGTGCTGGAGAAGAAGGTGCACCTAGAGACCCTTGGGGAAAAGTGAAGAGGGTATTGCCTGCAACAGTCAGAGAAGGTACGTGGGAGGATACAACCCACTTGAAATCGTAGCACAGCGCATGCTAGCATATACTGCAGCTCTCTGAGGGGGACGATCCCGGGCCCGAACTGACCTGGTGGCGCCACAGAAACACCGGGAGATGGAACTTGTACGATACGAAAGGACCGGAACTCGACACGCAGACGGTATTGCATGATGTCGGTGAAAGGACTCAGGACCAAGAGTAAACAACCCACAATGGAGGTCTTTGCCAAGACGCAGCGGACTCCCACTGCCCCGGTACAAAGCTCAGCAACAGCTTCTGCGGGCAGCACTCCAGGGGGAGAAAACCACCAGTTCCTAGCAGCTATAACGGCGCTAAGAAACACATGTGGGACAGCAATGGTGGACCTACGAACGGCTCTGGAGAACAGAATTGATGCAGTGGGAAGAGAAGTCACCCTGCTGCGGCAAGATGTCAGAGCGCTGGCAGAAAGAACGAGTGGTCTGGAGAGTGCGGTGAAAACCTACACAGAAACCAGCACAAATAATGCAAAGGAGGTCCACATATTTAAGTAGCAGGTGGCTAATCTTGAGAACCGGGCAGAAGAAGCGGAAGGAAGGGCAAGACGGAACAACATCCGCGTGGTCGGTTGCCAGAGGGAGAAGAAGGCCAGGAGCCCACGGACTATGTGGAGAATATGATCCTGCAAGAGATAGGAGCAGACAAGCTCTCACAAGAGTTTACTGTTGAACGAGCACACCGGGCCCTGATGAGGAAACCGGGGCCCCTCCTAGAGCGATCATTGCGAAGATTCTGAATTATAAAGATAGGGAGAAGATTTTGGAGTACTTTCGTAAAGGTGGAACGATAGAAAGGGCATTTAACAACATCATGGCGTATCTGGATTACACAATGTTGGTGCAGAGACAGCGATACAGCTATGTGGCGGTCAAGAGGAGACTGCGCACGGCTGGGATCAAGTACATGCTTTTGTACCCTGCGAAGCTAAAAGTCTTGCATAAAAGTAAAGCTTCCTTTTTTGACACCCCAGAGGAAGCGGCGGCATGGCTGGACCTGCAGGGCTGTCCGGAGCAAGATGAGGAGCAGGACCGCGAGAAGCACGATAAGTGACGGGATGCATTATGAATACTGGAGTGAAAAGTAAGGGGGGGGAACCCCGGCAAGAGACTGGAACATTCGAATTGTATTATGCCACTTTCAGACATATTGATCTTGTTGGACTGGAATATAGAGAATTAAATGCATAAGTTGACTGGAAAGCATTAGGCGCAGTGTACTTGTAGTAAACCGAAGCAGCAGAACAAAGGCAACCTACCCCCCAGGAGTTAGTAGTAAGACAGCCACTAGGGCGGCTTTACCCTGCTGAGCCGCAAGTACGGGCTACTGCCAGAAAGGGCTAGATGTGGGGGTGCCTGAGATCCAGGGATGGAGCTGGGCAACAGTTGGGGAGGGAGTTGTTGGGATGGGGTAGGGAGGTGGGAGGGTGGGAGGGTGGGAGGTTGGAATGTTTATTGTGTTTTTAGTTAAGGGGTGTTTGAGTTGGGAAACGTGCCTATATAGACAGGGAATACAATCGAATCTAGACTGCATGAGTGGGGGGAGGAGTGGGACTCTGACAAGTCATGGGAGACCTTAAAATAATTACTTGGAATGTCAGGGGGCTTAATGGCTACTTAAAAAGGAATAAGGTTATGCTATTTCTGCGCAGGCAGAAGGTAGACATAGCCCTGCTGCAGGAGACACACCTGATGCAAGATACGATGGAGATGATTGGGAAGAAATGGAAGGGGACGGTGGTGGGCTCGTCTTATTCAGCTTATGCAAGGGGAGTGATTATCTGGGTGGCGCCACATGTCCCGTTTCAGCTGTTACAGACGATAGTTGAGTCAGATGGGAGGATGGTCATTATGAGGGGATTGGTTGAAAATAGGAAGATGAGCATTATAAATACGTATTCCCCGAATCAAAATACGGTGGCATATTTTAGAACCCTATGTAACAACCTTAGCATGTGTGTGGGGAGCGCAGTGATCTTGGAGGGGGAGACTTCAATTGTGTACTAAACCCTAAGGTTGATAGATCAGAGGGGAAAATGGACAGACCTGCCCCAGCCGCTCGAGCCCTGCAGACATTGTTAGATGACTTTTGGTTTGGAGATGTGTGGAGGTTGCGACACCCGCAAGAGAGGCAATATTCGCATTATTCTGCCCCGCAGCAATTACACACAAGGTTGGACTATGTCTTCGTCACACAAGGGATAACGATTGAAATCAAGCAAGCGGAATGTAAAGCGAGGGTCCTTTCAGACCGCTCGTCTCCGATCATCGGTTGGCAATGTCGACCCCCGAGAGCGAGGATTCCGACAAGGCGCCTCAGAGCAGAGGCACTAAAGGACCCCTTCTTTAAGGAGGATATGAGGGAAGAGATTGTGAACTACTTTGATACAAATACTGGTAGCATGGACTCGGCAGGCACGTTGTGGGAAGCCTTTAAAGTTGTGATGAGGGGTAGCCATAGCAAAATCCAAAGGATTACAGGGAGGGATCCTGGCTGACCTGCGGGAAGCGGAGGGAGAATTGGAAAGGGCACTGAAGGGGGAAAATAAGGAAGACACAAAATTGATACTCAGGCTTCAGCAGAAATGTGCTGGGTACTGGGAAAGATTGTGTAACCTTAACTATAAAAAATATATAGAGAGACAGCATGCGGGAGGGGATAAACCAGGAAGGATCTTGGCGTGGCTATACAAGAGTGAAACCCCCAGGCCCACGATCAAAACAATAACAAGGGAAGATGGCAGTGTTGTCGATACCCAAGAAGGAGTTAACCAGGAGTTTGCAGACTATTACAGGCTACTAAATGGATGATGGAAACGTTGGAGGATATAGGATTGCCGCAGATCAGTGCGGAGGAGAGGGAAGAGCTAGATGCACCGATTACTTTAGGAGAGTTAGAAGAGGTGGTAAGACAGTTGCCCACTAGCAAGACTCTGGGGCTGATGGACTTCCAAGTGAATTCTGTAAAATATTTTAAGGGGAGGTGCTACCTCCGCTGTTGGATATGTTGAATGAGGCATATCAGCTGGGCAGACTGCCAGAGTCACTTAGGGAAGCGATTATAATACTGTTTCCTAAACCTAATAAACCTAGGCATAGCTTTGGTTCGTATAGGCCTCTATCAATGCTAAATCAAGATAGCAAAATACTGACGGCCATCTTGGCAAGTAGATTGTGGAGGATTATTGGCAAATTAATACATCCTGACCAGACGGGCTATGTCCCGACAGGAACATATCTAATAACCTCAGAGGACTCTATTGGATTATTGAGCATGGGAACGAGAATGACGGTGAATTGGCAATTGTATCATTAGACGCAATAAAGGCCTTCGACTCGGACAAATGCCCATGGTTGTTGGCGGCCTTGGCGGGCTATGGAATTGGGCCTGGATATTTACAGTGGGCGAAAATGTTATATAGTGAACCGTTCGCCAGAGTTAAAACAGGAGCAGTGATATCCGGGTACCAGACAAGGAGGTCCATGGTCCCCTATGCTCTATATATTGGCCTTGGAACCCCTAGCGATATATTTGAGGCAACAATATGATATGATACGATAGGTATTGCTGTGAGAGGGGAACGACACCTTGCTGTGGGAGGAGAACGAAACCTAATCTCCCTATATACGGACGACATGCTGTTGTACTTGCGACACCCTGAGGAGAACCTTCTATACATCTTGTAAGTGATGGGAAGATATGCTGGGCTGACTGGTATAGTGGTGAACCCTCAGAAATCTAGCATGTTCCCATTGGGTGTGATATATAGGGATCACATTGAAACAGCTACCGTTGTTAGATACCCTGGGAGGTTTGCACATTTCGCTACTTAGGGATAGATATATGCCACATGGTGAAAAAGGAGCATAAGTGCAATACGGAGGCAGCCATTAAGAAGATTGAAAATTGCATGAGGTTTTGGGTGAAGCTGCCTTTAGCGATGATGGGACGGGGCAATGTTGAAGATGGTGGTTCTACCTAGGCTTCTGCACTACTTTGGTAATATACCGCACTTGATACCCAAAAAGTTCTTTGTTAGATTGGATAGTATGTGTAGGGATTTCCTTTGGCATGGCACACGGAATAGAGTGGCCTTCTGGAAGCTACAGAATTTTTATGAGAGGGGGTATAAAACTGCCTAACTGTGAAGTTTATTATATAGCAAGCCAGCTGCAATATGTGGCTAAATGGCTCTCAGAGGAGGTGACCTCTGAGTCCAGGCTGTTTGGACAAGATTGTGCCCCATTCTATTTAAGGGAGATCATGTGGCTTCTCAAGACAGTAATGGAAGGGCGCCCCAAGATGATGATACTTGGGTGGAAGAGGTGGCGTAGGGCTTGTCGGATGATAGAGGGCCCATTCCCGTGTTCCCCACACCTGACATTGGTAGCACTAGCGGGGGAAGAGAAGCAACTAATGATGACAATCGGAAACCACTGGGAACCGCTTGGGATAGCAACAATGGGTGATGTTTGGTGAGAATGGACTATAATAGATTTTGAGGCGTTGAGGGGGGAAACAGGGTTACATATCGGCCAGTATATCATGTAACATAGAATGGTGCAGAGAATCAAGAAGACATGGTCCTAAGTGGTGCTGGAGGAAGAACCAGATGGCACCATAGATATAATCTATGACATAGCAGAGGGGGACATGAGATATCCAGAATATACGAGATGATGATGATGTCCAAAGTAGGAAAGGAGATAGTACAACTGAGACACGACTGGGAGGCGGAAGTGGGAGCCCCGATGGATGATAGGATGTGGGAACGAGCCCAAGGGTACCATAAGAAGGTGTCGAGGAATGCAAGACTAAAGCAGATCCAACTGCATATTACGCATAGGGCGTATATGACGCCCCAGAAAATAGATAGGATTAAAAACGTGGGACGGCAAGCATGCCCCAAATGTGATAAAGAGAATGCTGGTATGGTACATATGTTTTGGTCATGCCCGGTTATTGAGTATTTTTGGAGCGAAGTGGCACAGACTAGCAGAAAGAGGCATTAAGATTGTAGTTGATACAGTGTGGGCCTGCTTATTAGGGGGGTTCATTAGACCACAAAAACTCAAGCATGTGAGCAAACTAAAGGACCTGGCATATGTGCTAGAAAAGAGGAGAATTGCTATGGGGTGGAAGACCTGCCATAGACCACGACTAGAGGTGTGATGGAAAGATTTGCATAAATGGACTGAGGCAGAAACCATGGTATGACAAGAATCAAGTAGTGCTGGGGGGAGGAGGAGACAGCGACCCTGATGGCCTGGAAATTATTAATAGCAGAGTTATTTGGGCCAATGCGTGACCCGACGGAACCCATGACAGAGGACACCCTGTCACAAGATGCCGGAACAGAATGTGAGAAGGAGTAGGCTCGAAAAGGGGGGAGGGATAAGGGATGCAGTGAATATAATTAAGTGATGCATAATTGAAATGTTACCATATGCACTGCAAGTTTGGTTTGTATTGTTTGTGTGAATAAACTAATAAAAACATTTTTTTTTAAATAACTATTATTGCAACACCACCTCCTTGTAAGTGGGTCCTATCTGTTATGAGTATGGTGTAGCCTGATGGGATTGCCAGTGATAGTAGTGGACTTGATGCTTGATGAAGCCAGGACTCTGTGACTACTAATAGGTCGAGCTGGGATTCCATAATGCGGTTGTGAATTACTACAGCATGCGCCCCTATGGAGCGGGCATTTATAAGGGCTTCTTTAAAGGTGGTTGGCAGTTGATTGGGGGAGTAAGGAACTGGTTTGGAAGTTGTTAGGTTTCTGGCTGGGAGTATGGTTTTGACGAGGGGGATGCACTCTGGGTGCATCCCCATCATTAGTTTGGGAGGTGTGTGTTCATATTTTGCCAGGTTAGGGCGGATGAGGGTTTGAGACCTTAAGCGGAAGCGTCTTGCTGCACCTGTCAAAGGGTGAGATAGTTTTTCAGTAGGGATGTAGTGATTGACTCTCTGCAATGGGCATTACGTGTGAGATTGGATCAGAGCTGTTAGCATGATCGTTAGTATTCGGGACGGTCATAGGGATATGACTAGTAATGTTTAGGAATGGTGGTGTAGTGGGAAGGAACGGGGTAGGACATGGGGTGGTGCTGGGGGCATGCAAGTTTGCTAAGGCCGTTATTATGTGGCCAGTAATGGTTACCCAGACAGGGTATGTGGTTAGGAAGAATGCAGAACTGGAATATGATGAGGGGGAGCCAGGTTGGCATGTTGAATTGGTGTCGGGGAACACATGCCGCAGAATTCCTACAAAAGAAAATCACCATTTACCAACCGGCCAGAGCACTCGAATCCAGCAACGATATCCTCCTGGAACCAAAACAGTACACAAGGAAAAATCTTGCTGGATCAGCATTCTCTTGCCTTGTGGCAAAAACTTGGAGCTCCCTCCCAAGAGAAATTCGAAACACAAAGGACCATCTGAAATTCAGAAAACTCCTAAAAAGCTGGCTGTTCTACTCAGACCCAGACACAAACTAATGAGCAACTCCCACACCGCTCAGCATGAACACACACCTCACAAGACGGAGGACTTAAACGTACAACGACAAGTGCAGAGAGTTGGCGAGACTTCCGAGTCTGAGGGAGACCCAGGCCCCTATGGAGGGCCCTAACAGAGTTTAAAGAGGGAAATGGAGCGCACTAGGTTTGAACCACTGACAGAGGGGACAAGAGTCGAAGGAGAGAGTGGAGAGCAAACATAAAATCACAGGAACCAGTTAGTTCAAAGCACAGAGAAAAGGTTCCACTACCCCCCCGGCCCCACCCTAGCGCACGCCGAAGGGGCAGAGGAAACAGGTGGCAGTTGCACATCGGTGTAGGCCAAAGGGCAAAACGGGTGCAGAAATAAATGATCCAGGACACTGGGTGGAGGGATAGGCACTGCCTCTAGATAGCCCTGCAGACAACCCATAACCCTATACAGATTAAAGGAGGGAGACCCTCCGCCTCCCTAGAGCACTACAATACACGACACTAGCAGGGATCCGTATCACACGCAGCCATATAGTGTAGGAGGTACGATGGAGGGCCTCCACTAACCAAACCCCACTAAAAATCTCATCCCAAAGCTCACCCCTCTCAAATTCGAAAACATAACACAACCATACCTATAATGAGCACAAAAAACACACACACTTCACCACACTGCAACAACAAAACAAACCACACACAGCCTCACACAACAGCATACGACAGATACCGACCGAAAAAGTCACACCCACGCGCAACATAAACCGAACAGAAGCCGCCAACAGCACATCACAGCTTTCCTGATCCTTTTCCCGCTAAGTCCTACTAACTTAACCTACCCCCTTGCTTTTCAGATCCGCCAGGGGTCCACTCCGGTGGTGATGGCGTGCGGTATGAGGATTCTTTAACATGACATCTTGACACTTTTTCTGAGCATCACCCTTTTTTGTTGGATAGTTCCTTGAATAAGAGTTAGTCAAATCCTTCCCTGAACATACGTTTCTTGTGTAAGAGTCACCATATTGAGAGGAAGCTCTAGCCAGGGATAAGACTATCCAAGAAAGGGAACTTGACAGAAGGAGAGAGATATTTCTGCAATAGTGGTGGTTATTCCTACCAACTCTGACACAGGTACTAACGGTAGGGCTGCCTTGTTGATATCGATATTTTATTTCTATTGCGCTCGTACACAAGTGTTTCTGAGCGCGACAAGGCAAGAGGGGAACAGGGGAGAACAAAACAATATTAGGCCCAGTGACATTGAGAATGCGCAAGTGCATGGGAGGGGGGGAGGGGAAAAGTGCACGGAAGGGGCGAGAAGTGGAAAGTGCAGAGCAAATGAGAAACAGAAATAATAAATAAATAAAGGCAACTGGGGAGGTCTGATAAGTGCAGGAAGAAAAGGGGGGGACTGTAAACGGATACAGACCCCAGTGCAAGGGGTGGCCCGGAGACAGCGCGGGGGGAACGGGTGGCAAGGTGAGCAAGTACCTGGGCCTGGAGGACAGAGGGTGACCACGTGCACGGTGTGATAGGAAGGACCCTTTTTCCTGGTTCAGAACCTCTGCTTAGCCACACAGCCCCATTTACAACCCTTTCCATACCAACCTCACTTCTTTGATTTAATGCATAATAAAAATGTATTCTTTAATTTTCTATGCATAGGAGTGTTGTGTTCCTTCCTCGCCATGGCAATACCCACACTTATTAGAGGACTTAAAAAAGCAAAGAATTGTTTCCCAAACTGATTAGGGTCACTTAAAATGTGATGTGGGGACACAAAAGAAAACGTAAAACAATAGTATAGATACACAAGCTCCTAGGCCAAATTACAAAACAAGTGACATCATGAGCAGTGCATGCCATTGGCTGCATTATGCCTGTTTTACTGTGGCAGAAATCTGGTTGCTTTGAAAACCATAATTGGCGAATTTGTAGAGGTTTTTAACAATTCTTTAACAAAGGTTTTATCACTTTAAACTGAATTTGTATGTTTTGTTTAGTGCAAAGAAACTTCAGTAGTGTTCATTTTAAAATCACAGAAAATGCAGGTGTTGGTACCATTTACTGGACTAACTGAAAATGCTATGTAGAGATGTAACAATGCATTAGCTTTCAGAGTCCCACAAACTTCATCAGATGTTGCCCAGTGAAATTATTGATAAAAGAAAAACCCACAGGGTAATGCATTCTAAAAGCAAACCGAGAAACATTCTTTTAACCTTCCCTGTCTGGAGGAACAGTGTTTGTTGAATGTAGGTCTGGAATTGCTGCCTTCTATAAAAGAACATATTTACTCGTGGAGTCATGGAGTCAGGGAACACAACAGTTTAAAACAGTCAACATTTCCAGTTGCGAATTGCATTTTTTTTTAAACCAAACTTTTTCACAAGGAACTGTTGAATGTAATATGTTTTCAGTCAGACACAAGCAGTCTTAAGTTGAGCACCAGTAATTACCTAAAGATTGCAATTTTTAAAACCAAAGGTATTTGTTAGGTATCTTTGCTCTCTCTGTATTGTAGCGTGTTGTCTCTGGTGATTTTCAGTGCACAATCAAATTCCCAGTTTGGCTGGCTGGGGGGGGCTCTTTTGTAAGAAGGATATACAGAACGTGGCAAGTTGGTTGTCCTTTGTCTGCCCTTTGGAGCTTATGCGTTGGCACAGGATTGCCAGACTGTAGATGAGACAGTTTTGTGTGGTTTGAATGGAAACTTGCCATGTGCAGATTTGTGTGCCAGTCTGTGTTTCTTATATACAGCTGTTTCGAAGGGATTGTGTCCTCCGACGTATTCCTTATCTTTGATAATTCGTCTCCAGCTTGCTGGCCTCGGAAAAAATGTTCTCAGTAGAGGGCGCTGCGCATCGACGTCCGTCGAGTTGGTGTCCCTCGACAGCCACCGTATCGGCGCCGACGTCACCATGCCCATAAATAGCCACGCACAGCGTCCGTGGCTCAGTTACGTTTTTCCACGCTTTATGGTGCCTCGAAATATCGTTGCTCAGTTCTTCAGTCAAATATACTTCATTATTCCTCGAGAATACCGACTCGTACTCAATGGCTTCCTCATCCGAACCGACGACTCCACGGTCCAGCTTCAAAAAATGTCGAGACTGTGGAAAGAAAATGTTGTTGACGGATCCTCACAGGATCTGTTTGTGGTGCCTGGGAGTCGAGCACCATTGTTCGGAGTGCGAGGACTGCATGTCCATGACGGCGAAAGCCTTGAAGGAGCGTAAGAGGAAGCTCGAGAGAGGTAAGGCAGTTAAAACTTCTTCGAAAGTTTCCTTGGCGGAGTCGAGACATTCGTCTCCTCGTCATCACAAAAGACATTCTCGTTCTAGGTCTCGAAGCAGTTCCCATCACTCTTCGAGATCTAAGCATTCAAAAAAGAGACGTCGAAGATCCCCTTCCTCGTCTTCCGTTTCCCCGAAAAGCGTCTCCTGCCCCACAAAACTTAGCTCTCAGGCTGAGTGGGAGGAATTCAGGAAAAAGATGCTTAGCGTCTTCGAGAAAGCAGCCTCGACCCCCTCGAAGACTGCTGTGGGTGATACCCTGGGTGAAAGACCCAAAAAATCAAAACGCCGCGAGTCGCAGCACCCAGCGAAAGAAGCTACTCGAGAGCGTCACAAACCCTCGAGTAAAGGCAAGGCACCGTCTTCGAAGCCGTCGTCGAAAATCGCTTTGACGCATAGATCTGCGTCATTATCGAAGGGTTCTTACATGCACAGGTCAGTCAATTCGACGCCGACATCGACGCCGAGAAAGGACAAACCCACGCCACCCCACAGCCAGTGGCCATACCCAGAGCCTCGATCACGAGAATGTCGTCGACAACCTCGAGTAGAATTCCGATACTCTTGAGTTCCTCGAGGCCTCTACCAACTTTCTCAACGCCTTTTTCGATGGCTTCAAAGCCTTTAACGTCCGCGTCGACAACGTCGATGTTTTCTCAGCCAATTATGACGAATTTGGCCCCTTCTGCTCTGGAAATGGGATTTATACCATTTCCAAGATCTGATCATTCCAGAGCCTTAGCATCTATTTATGAAGAAGGGGAGAATTCGGATCAGGAGAGACCTTTTGAGTTGTAGGGATCTGCAACTCCTGTACTAGAGGAATTTACCTCTGAGGAAAGTAGGTTTAAGGACCTCCAAGAATCCTTACATGAAGCAAGTGGGTTGGACACTTCCTCAGAAGTGGAATTTGCCAAACTAGACCCAGGGGAACATGCCGAAACCCCTTATAGAACCTTGATGGCAAGGATAATACAGTTTATGGGGTGGTCTACACCCTCACCTGCTTTTCAGCAAGATGACCTCACAGACATGTTGGTTAAAGGTCCACAGGAGGATCCTGTGGCGCCATTTCATGCAACATTACAAAGGAAAATATTGGCAAACTGGGAAACCCCTGAGGTTATCCCGGCGGTTAACAAAAAATTATCTGCCAAGTATAGGGTGTCTACTGCTGACCCTGAATATTTATCCAGACACCCAACTCCGGAGAGTCTGGTTGTGCAGGCAGCAACTTCATCAGGTAGTAAATTGGCTTACCGTACTGTTCCACAGGACAGGGATGATGAGAGATATGACTCTATGGCCAACAAAGTCATTTCTGCATGTAGCATGGCATTGAAATCCATCAATGCTACTTGTACGCTCGCAAGGTTCAGCCACACACTTTGGGAGTGTGTTTCATCAGCGGCTGACTGCCTCCCGGAGGGAGAAGAAAGGGAAGCGTTTCTAAACATCATTAAGGATGGTAAAGACGCAATGTGCGAATACCTTCAAACTGGCATCGATTCTGCTGACAGCATCAGCAGGGCCATGGCGGCAAGTACAACAACCAGGAGATTTGCTTGGTTGCGGAAGTCTGGTTTTGCTAGCAGATGTGCAAAGCAGACTCTTGAATATGCCCTTTGACGGCTCTTCCTTGTTTGGTAAGAAGGCGGATGACCGTTTAGAAAAGCTTCAAACATCAAAGGCAGCAGCAAAATCCCTGGGAGCTGCAATCCGTCAGACACCATATCGCCCCTCAGGAACCTATTGAAGAGGTAAGTCCTTTCGCTTCTATTTTGCATTCGGAAGAGGCAGAGGACAGCCGGTTCAAAGGGGTCCGAAAAAATTCACCCGAAGTGGGCGGGTTCAAAATACAAAAGCAGCAGCAGCAGCAGGTGCCTCTTTACCCTCGGCATCTGCATCAGCCGTCTCCAAACCGCTCTGAGGACTCCCCTCACAAGACAACAGTAGGGGGCATGTTAACTCAACATCTGACGGAATGCAGGCTATTACGTCAGATGCTTGGGCATTGGAGACAGTTGCCCAAGGTTACTGCCTGCCTTTTCTACGCATCCCTCAGAGTCATACACAGGGGAACAGCGCTCTGAAAGTTCCAGATCCGCTCCTCTTGCAGGAAATTGTAGACCTGCTAGAGAAAGGTGCCATAGAACCGGTACCTGCAGCAGAGAGGAACAAGGGCTGGTACTCCCCCCTACTTTCTCATACCGAAGAAAGACGGAGGACTGAGACCTATCTTGGACTTACGAGAATTGAACAAGTTCCTCAGGAAGGACAAGTTCAAGATGGTAACGCTCTCTCAGATCCTTCAGGCCCTCCAGCTCCAAAACTGGCTGGTATCTCTGGACCTCCAGGATGCTTATTTCCATGTGCCAATCCATCTCAAACACAGGAAATACCTGAGGTTCGCAATTGGCGGCTCTCATTATCAATTTCTAGTTCTGCCATTTGGGCTGACCTCCGCCCTGAGGGTCTTCAAGTTAATGTTGGTAGTGGCGGCAAGTCTAAGGAGGGGAGGGATTCACGTCTACCCCTACCTGGACGATTGGCTGATCAGGGCTGTATCTTCGGAACAAGCTCAGAGCCAGCTAGATTATGTCTGCCACTTCCTTCACAAACTGGGCTTCTCCCTCAATTTAAAGAAGTCACAGATGATACCATCACAGAGACTCCAGTTCATCAGAGCGATCCTGGACACTTCTCTGGTAAAAGCCTCGCCACCAGAGGTGAGGGCTCAAGATATTCTGCAGATGGTCACCAAGTTTCAAAATGCCCAACATCTCACAGCCTTCGACTTTTTGAGTTTGCTAGGCCTCATGGCATCCTGCATCTTCCTTGTGCCAGAGGCTCGCCTGAGAATGAGATCTCTCCAGTGGGCACTAAGAACCCAGTGATCGCAGTTCTCAGGAAAAATTACAGATCTCCTTCGGATTCCGGACAAGGTAGCCCGAGACCTTCAATGGTGGGCTTATCGAGAGAACATTTTGAAAGGAGAACTGTTTTGGCAACCATGGCCGGAGATAACAGTAGTCACGGATGCCTCACTCACGGGGTGGGGAGCCCATGCCAACGACTTGACCATCAGCGGTCGTTGGTCTCCATCTGAGTCCAGACTACACATCAACCTGTTGGAGCTGAGAGCGATCAGACTAGCGCTGAAAGCTTTCCTGCCATCAGTACAGGGAAAAAATGTCCTGATAATGACGGACAACACAGTGGCCATGCACTACCTCAACAAAAGAGGAGGCGTGGGATCACTGCCACTGTGCAGAGAGGCAATGCAGCTCTGGTTTTGGGCAATTCAAGAAGGAATCTCTTCATCGGCAGTTCACCTAGCCAGAGAGAAGAACTTGACGGCGGACGCTCTGAGCAGGCAGGGCACAGTCTCCCACAAGTGGGAACTAGCTCAGGAAGTCCTTCAGGAGATCTTCGCCCTTTGGGGAACCCCTCAAGTGGATCTGTTCGCCACCAGTACCAACAGTGAGTGCGATCTGTTTTGTTAAAGGGAATTTCCCCTGAGAGGAGCTCTAGGGGACGCGTTTGTTTTGACTGGGAGTTTCCACTCCTGTATGCGTTTCCACCAGTCCCCGTCATTCCTCAAATGATCAGGAGGTTGAGAAAAGTCCGGAGGACCATGATCCTAATCGCCCCAGACTGGGCCAGGTGAGCGTGGTACCCGGACCTTCTGGACATGTACATCGGCCCTCCAATTCGCCTTCCACTCAAGGAGAATCTTCTCTCACAGAAGGGAGGTCAGGTTCTCCATCCAGACATCAGAAGCCTCAACCTTCACGCTTGGCTTCTGAAAGGTTGAGATACAAGGATTGGGACCTCCCTGATGACGTCATGAAGGTGTTGATTTCAGCCAGAAGGCCAGCAACAAAGTCTGTATACCGCTGCCGTTGGAACAAATTTTGTAGCTGGTGTAGAGAAGAGAATATCGACCCCTTTTCATGTGGTATACCAACGGTGTTATCCTTTCTACTCTATTTGGCAAATTCAGGCCCTCAAGTTGGCACTATCAAGGGCTATCTCGCAGCGCTATCGATCTTCAAGCACACTGCAGAGGAGACATTGTATTTCAAATTACCCTTAGTAATACAATTTCTAAAGGGATTAACTAATGTCTATCCTCCAAGACCATTTCAAGTTCCCTTATGGGACTTAAATTTTGTCTTAAATTTCCTGATGGGTACTCCTTTCGAACCACTCCACTCTTGTTCGTTAAGATTTCTCACCCTTAAAACTAGAGGCACTAACATCTGCTAGAAGGGTGAGTAAATTACAAGCTCTATCTTGTAAACCCCTCATACAATTTTTCATAAAGACAAAGTTGTCCTACAGGTGAAGCCTAATTTCCTCCCAAAGGTGGTTTCTGAATTCCACATCACTCAGAAAATTACCTTACCTTCATTCTATCCTCCTCCCATCCGGGGAAAGAGGAAGAAAGGCTACACAGGCTGGGCCCAAGGCGGGCTTTCAGCTTTTACATCAGCAGACTTGCTAGGATTAGGCAAGCAGACCAACTGTTCGTAGGTTACTCAGGGCACAAATTGGGACTACCGATAACAAAACAGACCATTTCCAGATTAATTATTTTGGCCATTCTGGAATGTTACAAACTAGCAGGGAAAGAGCCTCCTCAAAATCTTAGGGCTCATTCAACCAGGGGTATCGCAGCCTCTCCGGCTCCCCAAAGAGGGGTTCCGGTTCGAGACATATGTGCGGCTGCCACATGGTCATCCACACATACCTTCACAAGATTTTACAACCTGGATTCCTCCTCTAGTCAAGAGACTAGGTTTGGCAAAGCCGTATTACATTCTGTTCATTCCTAAAGGGAAACATGGCGTTTTTACTCCCACCTCCAATTACACACCACTGCTATGGGAGTCTATCAAAGATAAGGAATACGTCGGAGGACACAATCCCTTCGAAGAACAAGTTACTTTTTACCTGGTAACGTTCTTTCGGTTGGGATGTTCCTCTGACGTATTCCTTATCGCCCCTCCCATCCATCCCCGCAGTAATACTTCCCTTGTGGTTGCAGCTTACCCTCCATCAAGGTCAATAACCAATTCATGCATGACTTATCTTATGCTACAAAACGGAACTGAGCAACGGACGCTGCGCGTGGCTATTTATGGGCATGGTGACGTTGGCGCCGATACGGTGGCTGTCGAGGGACACCAACTCGACGGACGTCGATGCGCAGCGCCCTCTACTGAGAAAAATGTTTCCGAGGCCAGCAAGCTGGAGACGAATTATCAAAGATAAGTAATACGTCGGAGGAACATCCCATCGAAAGAACGTTACCAGGTAAGAAGTAACTTGTTCTTCTAGGTGGTCATTCCTTCCAACAGCGATGGTATCCAAGAAGTTTTCCTTCTTCTTGGAATATTCCATGGAGAACTTGATACACTGGTGGAAGCCATTTAGTGATTTAAGGAATTGTTCAAGAGATTCTTCTCCTTCTGTCCCAATCAAGATGTCATCATCAATGTAAGACAGCTAGCTTTGTTGTTTCATGGATTGATGTTGTAAGAACTCGTGTTCAGAGTTTGCCATCAATAGGTTAGCATACTGAGGTGCCATTTTTTGTGCCCATGTCGATTCCGCTCTTTTGTTGAAGTGCCTTCCATTAAAGCTAAAATTGTTGGAGTACGGACCTCTTGGGATCTGCGATCGCTGTGGTTGGGGGTGTCCATCTTGGTGTTCACTTTTTTGCAGGAATGTAATCTTTCAGTGGAAGTGTGTTGTCATGTACAAAGGTGTCTTCGTATCTCACCAGAGGTCTTGGGTTGGATTCAGTATATACAAATATGACTCTGGTTGATGTATTTACTCCAGGGATGATTGGCAGCCCAGATTTCCTGGTTTGTGCATCTTTGTGAGCAAATAAAAAGTCACAGGAGTTGAATTGTTTTGTATGTGATGTTTTAAGTGTTCTTCAATGCTGCTTGGCATGCATTTGATGCTTTGTCCTAGAGGTATTTGTGCACTGCATGGTAGTTGTCTGTATGCATCCATTTTGTATATCTGTGTATCCAAGACTACAACCGCACCACCTTTTCAGGCTTGTTTTATTATAATGTTCTTGTCTGTGGTGTTAATATTGCCTTTGTCTCTTTGGGGATGAGGTTCTGTTTAGTTCCCTGTTTGCTGAGTATATCTGATTTTACACGTTTTCTGCAACAGGCCATGTAGGTTTTAAGCTATAACCACAAATTGTCCAGCTTGAGTGTTCTTTACTGCCAATATAATCTGGGGCAGCCCTTTGTTCATTGTTCTGCCCACTGAAGTATTTGAGAGACATGCGCCATATGTGGTCTTCAATTTTCCTGCAGGATTGCGTTTGGTCTAGTTCCTGGCCGGGCTGTTGGAGTACAACTGTTCAATTGTGTAAATGTATCCCCGGAGAGGTTGATGACTGATAGTTGATTGGTGGTGAGGTCTCACATTGGGTCCTCCATGTTGGTCATGGTTGTTAGTTTATTGGTGGTGAGGCAATGTTGTTCCTGTTTGGTGTGAGGATCACTTTTCCAAAGAGAGACACAAAACTTCCCTGTCCCTGAACAGTACCTTGTAGGTCATGGAGTTTCTTGTTTCTTGGCTGGACTGCTGCAACAGCTTCTTCCTCAATCTTCCTTTATCCTCCCTTCCCCCTTCAACTAAACCAGACTAGGACTGCAAGACTTATCCTTGGCCTCATACCCAGAGACCGCATCTCTCCAGCCCTACAATCTCTCCCGTGGCTCCCGGTTGCTACTAGGACCAAGTTCAAGAACCTCTGCATCATCCACCAGGCTTTCTGGGGCCTCGGACCCCGCTACATCTAACTCGATCTCCCTAAATACCTCCCTGCTAGAGCCCTTCGGTCTTCTGGCTCCCACTCCGGCGATTCTTTAAGCAGAGAGTGGAAGGTAGATCTCTCTCCTCCGCAAGAGCCTCACACTGTCTTCATGCCCTCTCAGGCTTGAGCCCTATCTCCTTAAGTTCCGGAAACGCTTCAAGACCCTCCTTTTCTCTTCTTCCTTTCTTCTCCCCTGTTAATGCTACCGTCTGCTGAAGTGACTGACTGCATGGTTTCCCTCTTGAATTCTACAGGACACCTAGCTGCTCCCTGCCCAGTCCACCATCCCTTTCTTGCACTTAGCATGTGGACCTTCAACCCCTGCACCCATGCAATCCCTGGCACTTGCCCACCTGGCCTCCCCTTAGCACTCTCCTAACCCCTTTGCCCCCCACCCCTCCTCCTCCCGTCCTTTTCACTTGCACTCTCTTCCTTACCCTGCACTCCCCCTCCCACCCTAGCACTTCTATTTCACACAAACCGGCCTCCCGACCCCACCCTTCCTTCGCACATCATGTTACCGCACTTGCACAATCCGAATGTCACAAGACCTAGTAGGACCGTTATTGTTATCTTTCTCCCTTGTCCCCACCTCTACCCTTTTTTGTCTTGTGGCGCCTTGAAACACCATTTGTTGTAAAGGCGCCTTACAAATATCCAATAAATACATAAATGGACCATTCATTGTCTTTTGATCTTTTTTTAACTCACATTTCCCTTTGCGGTGCTGGGCCATTTATTTGCTCTCTCAGCCTTGTTACAGGTTTCCTCAGTCTGGTTCGTTTGGAGTAGAGCAGTTTACAAACTGTTGTATGTTCCCTGCTTGCAGGAGCTTTTATGGTCATTTAGCTAAGAGAGCAAGTATAGACCTGCATTCCTTGCCTATTGTTCATTCAACCAATGAGGTTTAAAATGCTATTTTTTCCCTTTGCTTTGAGAATGCATTGTCCTGTGGGTTTTTCTTTTACCAATCGTTTCACTCTGCCCCATCTGACGAAGTCTGTGGGACTTCGAAACCTAATGCCTTGTTCCATCTTTGTGTGGTATTTTCTGTTAGTCCAATAAAAGGTATCAAAACCTGCTCATTTTATGTTCTTAATGATGCACAATATCATGCAGATAGGGTGCACTGGTGACAAGGCCTTTGCTCATTTTATGTTCTTAATGATGCACAATACCATGCAGATAGGGTGCACTGGTGACAAGGCCTTTGCCCGTGGCCATTGGTTATTTTGCCCGAGGCATAGCATTGGCTGTATGGATTCATAGTGCAATCTAAACTACTAAAGAAGTACATTTGTCTGTTTATTTCCAGTGAACGCATCAGAAAGTGGAGTCAATCTATGGAAGTTTCAAAAGAGCAGTTAATGAATAATTAAATGAAACGAACTATAATGTATACCATTAACATGTTACAATGGCACAACTGTGCAACATTTTCAGAGTGAAACCTTTTTAATCTTTGTGCTTTTTCCATGGTGCCTCTAAGATTCCGAGGATGATGGTGAATCCGAGGCTGCTAAGGAACTTATCCGACCAATAGCTGAAAAAATCATTGCAAAGTACAAAGCCAAAGAGGAGGAGGCACCACTACTGTTCTTTATTGCAGGCGAGGTGAGCATAATGTTAATTGGTTTTGTTTTATTACATTGTAGCTAACGTAATAAAAGTAAAATGATGTTTGTGGACTCTTAATGCTTGTTTGTATATTCCTATTTTTCTGCAGTTTCATTTTTGATTTTCCCTTGTCTGCAAGGTTTTAGATTGCCAGTGCTCACATGTGGGTCATTCCTATTTAGACTTAAATATGCATACTATTGTGCCAGTGCTAATTTCCAGCATTTCGATTGTTTATTTTTTATGACGGCACATGCTTGTTACCGTTATCTCCACTGTGGAGAACTTGGAACACTTTTAAAATGTTATTAGTTATAATCGTGTGGTTTTAAGAACCAGATGTTCTGGCATAGAATGCTACGGAAGCGGCACTTTGAGCAAAAAGCTTCTATTAGGAGCTTAATTTGCTCTGTTCGAATCTAGTCCTTTTTAGTGGTGTCATGTTTTCTTCACTGTTGTGGTAGTCTGGGTACTTACTCCCCTCTGGACAAGGTTTTTGAATAGGGTACATGTTTCTCGTATAAATCAGTTGAGTTTCCACGCTACGTTGGCTTATCGTTAGGTTTTTCTTATTCTTGGTTATATTTTGTTCTTTTACAAACCGGCACTCGCTGCCTTTCAGTTTTCATCATTCATTAATCCTTCTGTTGATCTACAATTGAGTTTTGTTTTTGCTTATTATTGGTTATCAACCATGATTTTCACAGTTGGACAGTAACGTTTTTTCAAAGGAACGTCCCTAATGAATTTGAAGAACTTCACTGTGAAATTAATGATGGGATGAGTAACTTTTTAATAATAATTACTTTGTTCCACACAGTCTAGTGATATAGTGGCATTTTTAAAACTGGGAAAAAGCAGCAATGTGAGATTCCTTTTAGGACATTAAGTTTATGCCTTCAGTAGAGATACTCGCTTGGGTTTCAATTCAAAGTGCATTCAGAACCAAGAGGCAGAAAAGCTTCAAAGTGGGCTGCAAAATTCAGAATGCAGCCTGAGGTGCCTTAGAAATTAAGGTAATGTTAATGTTTACAACTGAGTTCTAAAAGTTGTCTTCCAAACACTGATTCCTTATCTATTCAAATAGTGTAGATCCCGGCTAGCTCTGTATTTAGTGCCTTGCAGTGAATCACAAGACTGCCTTGTAGTTAAGTCCTTAAACTTCTGGCATGTGTTATCCAGGGCTGCTGCTGGGGTGACATGAAGCTTGCCAAATACGGAAACAAAGATGCAGTAGCACAACAGATATAGGTTATAGAAGCAAGTTGTCTTCTAACAGATACCGCTTCTCATTGGACACAGAGGCAGCCGCACTGTACCCACTTTCTGCACCGTGGTTTAGAGGACAACATTTCTGGTTTTAGAAAAGATTGTGCAGGCTAACCTTTCCTTTTAAGACATCCTCCCAACTGACCTGGAGGCTTTCAGATGGTCCTTGCTAGCCACCTTCTAGCAGAAATCCAGAAGGGCTTCTGTTTACGTTCTCTCTCTCTCTTCTACTTCGCTTGACAGCGCAGAGGGATCAAGTCCTCAACACAGAGCTTTTTCAGGATTGTTCTTTGGGGGCACAGGTACCTCACGGTGACGCACTCTGCACACCAGAGGAGAAGCTCTTTTAGAAGACATCCTGGCTCTGAGATTGGATCCAATATGAGGGCCAAAATTGGCTTCTAAGCCAGACACAAGGCACCAATGGCCGTTCCCATAGCAATGAGTGTCAAGATAGCAAACATCCTTTCAATTGCATCTGGGCCGATGAGGAAGAGGAAAATTAGACTCGTCCCCTTGGAGGATGCTGCATGTGGATACGGGGATGCTGATGCGCCTTGGGTATAACCTACTCATTCTAAAGTGAATGATTGTCCTTGTGACTTTTAGAAAGGCAATGGATTGGATATGTCTGCCGAGCCTGACCTCACAGCATATATTATGGTCTCTTGAATGAGGTGTATGAGAGGTTAGAAATGAGAGGCGGACAGAAAGTTCTAATATTTTCATTACCAGACATATTGATTAAAACAAAAATGTTGGCTAAAGGACTGTCTTTATCGTAGAGTCGCCCTACAAAGGAAACTAAAACTAAATATCAGTCTACGTCAAGTCCTCAAACTTAAAAACTGTCCTTTTGTCCAAAACATTCTAATCTGACCCTAACATTGGAATAGAACAACTAAGGTTGCAAGGAAAATGTCTCTGGCTTCTATTTGGCAAAGGTCAATCAAAGCAAGTAGATAAACCCAACCGAAAAATAGTATTTTCGAAGGAAAACCCTTAGATCCATAGGGTGGTTCCCTTCCCCTGGATATTCCAGGTAGGATGACAAAATGTATCTTTCCAAATGACAGTTTCTCAAAGATAGCAAAAGTATCCCTTTCACACAGCAGTCACTTGACAATGGCAAAGCGTCTTTCAAACAACCGTTACTTAAGGATCTTTATTTTCAGTTCAAAAAGGTTCTTATAGAAAACTCATGTTCCTTAACTTTCAGTTCTTCCTCGGCTTTGTTGAAACTGGATTCCCAGAAAGAGATCTTATTCAATTAAGAAATTCCATGCTACAGCTTAAAGGGGTCTGTGGTGTACTCTCCTGCCAGAAATCCCTTCATGGACTCTTCAGATCCCCTGGTATACTATCCTGCCAGATATCTTTCCACAATGTCTTATAACCTTAAATGTTCAGTTATATTACCTGGTATACTCCCTGCCCAGGAATTCTTTTATGGGGTTTTGCAGATCCCCTAGTATACTCCTCTGCCAGGCATTTCTCCTCCCCAAATGTTCACTGCCTGATGAATCCCTTTCACCAGCACTTCTCCTTTAACATAAAACAGTTGTATCACGTCACTGTGTACTAAGTTGTTGGCTCAAGGCATTGCTTGTTCCAACGTCGCCACATTGACCTCTTACTCCAATATTCCTCACATTGACATTCATATATGAGGACTATCTTGCTTTTGTGCTTACACTTGTTTCATTTATTTGTTTAAATGTCTGTCAGTACACCCTGGGTTCCCCTATATCTTTGGGTAGACTCACCGGTTGTTCGTAGCGTCTTCGACCCGTGGCATGTCTTCGCAAGGAAACGTCTTCTCTGTGAAGGCTTCCTTCGCACTGCAGAACTTTTTACAGCGTCTTCTGCCGTCCCACGTTTGTTCGCCTGCTGCTGCCGGAGCTCTAACAGTCCTTCACAGGTGCCTGCTGCGTTTCCCATCCTTTTTTTGTGCCAAGCCGGTATGTAGTTCTCGTGGTTGCGGGATGCAACCTGGATGTGCTTGCAATCTCCTCTGCACAGTCTGTCTTTCTGCTTCCTTCTCTGACTCTGCTACCACGTTCTCTGACTCTCCCTTAGACTCTGCTACCACTTGTTCTGGCTCTCTCTCTCTGCCTTGAATGCAGCCATCATTTTTTAAATATCCCGCGTACTCATGCCTTCCAAAAACTATTTAGCATATTCATTAGTTACTTTCACCTTGCCTTAACTCCTTCTTCCTCATCTCAGTACTTGAGACCTTATGGTAGTTGAAGTCTGTAAAAATCATGGGATTACTAAAATGTTGGTCAGGAGTTTCTCCTAGAGAAGCATCTGGAACAGATGATGTTATATGTGTAGTTGAGGGATGAACAGAATTCTGATTAGAATAACATGCCATCAGAATCTTGTCATTGAACATTGTTCAGAAAAAAAGGGAACATACTACGTCTCTTCCAATGGGGTCATCTGCCGTGACCACCCCAACCCCAGCCATTGTCCCCTTCTGCATGATCCTCCATCATTTTACCACCCCCAAAGTCAGGATCAGGTGGCGGCTGCCGTCCCGAGGCCATTCATGTGGTGCCAACCGCAAGGGGTATCAGTGATGACTCCACCAGATGCATCCCAGGTGTCACAATTCTAATTGGTGATACACAAGACTGAATGTCCTGTGGTGGTTACCTTCATTGGGACGGTTCAAAAGCACACTGTCATTTTGAAATTAAATGCTAAATGGGAGTGTCCAGACAGGAAGAGGAGAGAGAAAGAGGTGAGGGCAGAGCGATATATATGGATTTTTGGTTTCGAGTCGCTATTACTTTAGCTAGACAAGTGTGAGAGTTGCCCTCTGTGCACACCCGCACTGAATGCTGTCACTAACCGCTGCATGCTTTGCACCTATGTCTTGTTCTCTTTCCGCCATACTGATAGTCCGTCCCAAAGGAACAGAGCCTTTTTCGCACTGTAGAAGAACATTTTCCCTTTACATTTTTAGAGCCGGCAAGGGCATGCCCGCCCATGCTGACTCTGCCCGTCGGCCTCACCCATCAATACTTATAACCGCTGGACAGAACAGAACACCTTTGCACCTGCTGTGACCAATAATGTTTTTCCTGTCGCTGATTTCCCATATTTTTGAATGAATTCACTGTTACACCCCTTCACTGTCCTACCACTGCGCATGCCGGTGATGAACAGTGGGTTATATCTTGCGCCTCCTGTGACGGGACATTTTCTTCCTCTGACACCCGAGTTGTTTGGGGACACGCATCAGTGGGATTCATGTACCTCTTGAGGAGCGATGGGTTCCACGTCCAGAGGTCATGAATTGTTGATCTCCTTGCCTCCACGTTCCCACGTGACGCTTTCATTGCACGACTCAACTGGAATGCATCCCAATGGAGCATGACATATCCATCCTGTTACTCTGCTCCATCGTCTTCATGGAATTGATCAACTCTGTCAATAATTCTGGGTACCTGCTTCCCCAGCTATACAGCAGCCTTCTCCATCAGCACCCCCGTGGTGATTGCAATGTGGACCCCAACAGTGGTTCCTTTTGCTGCAGGATATTCGCAGGTGCACACAGACAGGTTCTTCTATGAATTCCGGACCTTGATGATGTCCTGAGCATTGGCAAATTATTTTAAATGTCTTAATAATGAGCTTATGCCCTAATCTCCGACACCTGCTATTCCGACAGCGCCACAGGCACCACAGACACCCCCTTCTGCCAGCCTTGGCAGCGCCACAACTGGCGCAGCCAAAGTATCCTCAGCCTCCAATAGTACCGGAGTCTGTGCCACCACCCGCAATGCACATTACGCAGACAACTCTGGACATTTCCCCTCCAGCACCCCAAACAAGTGAGGGGGAGACACAAGGCCTGTCCTTGCCAAAGGATACTGTCAGCTAGGGCACAGACCGGACTCTGCCAGTGACACAGAGGAGGATATCCCACATTCCACCAGAGTGTTTCATGTTCAGTTGGTCAGATTTCCTTGGCATGCCTATGCCAGAGGAACCCCAACATGGGTCTGGCATCCTCTCTGAGGTATTGGCCCGATGCTCCTCCAACAGATCCAGCTTTCCTATATAAAAGGACGCTGTAGTTGAAGTTATGGGCAAACCCCCACTCACTGCAACCTAAAAATAAGCTAGATGCCAGATACTGGCCCCTACCTTTGAAGAAGCTTTGCCTGACCTTTCACCAACAGTCTCATTCAGCAGTGGAGTCCTCAGCATGCCTGTTCTCCAAACCCTCTGGATCAGGAACCACATCCACTTCTACCGCTGTACTCAAACAGGAGGATCAAATTTTGGAGCTGTACAGCCGCAAAGTGTATGGCAGTGCTGCACTGCACTTCTGCCAGGCCAGTGCAGATGCCCTACTTGCAGCCAGGAACAAAATGGCTGTGGAGAGAGTTGGGCATCACCCTCACCCCACCTTAACCCAAAAAATAGAAACAAGCATTCAAACCTGGACCGGCAGAGGCAAAGACCATTGCTTAGAATCTCCTGGAAGCATTGGTGCATCATACTGACAGCCAGTCGGAAGTTGGCGCTCAGAGCAGACACAGACAAGTGCAGAGTGGCATGGGTGCATTCCATGAAATTTTACACAAGGTCCAAGGTCACATTGTAGATCTTTCATTTGACAGGCAATTTTCACTTCTCCACTGATAAGGCGCTCGATTGCTGCAAGACGTCCACGCAAACTGCTAAATCGCTTACAGTCCTTACAAACACAGGCCAGCTGCCATTTCATCAAGCTACCAAGAAAGAAAGGCTAGAAACCCTGATGGTTAACAGAGTGCAAATAGAAGGAAGTAAGCATGAACCACCTCAAAGTATTACTTCTCCAGCTGTACTTAATCCTCCACTAGAGAGGCAAAAAGCATTGGCATAGAACTGCAGGTCCACCTAGTCCAGCCAGCTGCAGACTCTTGTTAGGCAGAATCCTGTGCAGTGCCCTTAGGGACCACTACACACAATTAAGACTACAAGTGGTAATACAAGTTCACCTTTGGTACAAGCCTGTACTACACTGTTAAAGTGGTAGCAGTAGCGGAGCAGCCAGACTTATCTCAAGAGCAAATTATTAATAGTAGAAACTACACACAGGACCACAATTACTATGACTCAAGCAAACACTGACTCAAGGTTTTTGGTTGAAAAGTAAGTTTGTTTATTTCTGAACCATCTGTTTGTAAAACACTTCATTTCTATTAAATTAAAACCACACATAAAATACACTACACACAACCAATTCTCTTTGTGCAGACCTACTCAAGGTAAGTACCTTATGATTTGACGGACCAGTGTTGTGAAACAAGACATTACCGGGAATACATATGCGATCACTTTTTGAGAGTAATGACAGTTCGGTCTTACTAAAGATACGCGTATCTGCGGAAAGGAATGTTACCGGGGTAAAAACACACTTGGCACCTGAGTTAACAAGAGAGTTGGGGCAAAAATCATAGGCAATACTTTTGTCAAGGCAGACAGAATCCGAGAACACTTGCTGACAGGAAGATAAGTCAATAGGCCTGCGCCAATGTCAAGTGGAACCGGGTTCCTGTTGTCGAGGATCACACAGTCAGACAGTCCAAGATTCAACGTTGCCAGGAGTACTTGGATATTGTCAACAGAGGAAGCAAAAATTATAAGAGGGAAGGAAGACAAGGGCAAGCCCTGGATGAGGAGAAAAGGGTTCACCCTAGTTCCTCGAAGCAGGACACAGTACCTTATTCTTTGAAGAAGCTGGTGCCACGGCAGTTGTTCCTGGGAGTTTCCCGCAGTCTCACAGTTCCTGGAGCTTCAGTCCTCGGGACAAGGACGACGTCTGGAGTGAGCTGCACTACCGAGGGATGAAGCCAGCAGCAACAACAATGAATAAAAGGTGTGCTTCTTTAAAACATAAGAGGCTCTACAGATGGCTATCCGGACCAATACAGCAGTGTGCAGCGATTTCAACCACGAAGAGGATCCTCTGGCTGTTTGACCCCACCAGGCTCAAGGGAAGAAGACTCCGGACTGGATCTTCTCTGGTTGTTGAAGGGTAGATAGTTCAGGACTGCAGCAGGGCTTCACTGAGACTCGGTAATTGCAGCAGCCGTCTTCTTCTCCGCTTCTCTTCGGTTCCTTGTAGTTCCAGTGGCAACTCGGACTTCCAGCCCAAGAGTCCTGCCTTTTATGCGAAAATCCCCCATTCACACAGCCTGGCTGTCAATCATGCAACAGGGGGTTGTCTGGCCTGGACAACCACCTCAGCCAATCATGGCAAAGTGCGACTTGGGTTTCCTAGGATACCCTGTGCAGGGGGTGACTACACCCCTCACTCACATACAGCCCACCTAGACACCCAGGCGCCAAGAGTAGGGCTTCTTTGCAGAAGCTCGCCAAAAGATGGTGAACAAAGAAGGCAAACCTGGTTTGCCGCGCAAAGTAAAACACAAGAAGGACTTTAACAAAAAGAAATGGCGAATAAGCCCGACCGGAGCCAAAAGAAAGAGTATTTGGTCAAGCGGGTTTATGTTCGAGGCTAATATAATAGTCTGGAACAATACCACGTTTATATAGTATAATCGCGGTAGAAAGGTTAGGGTGGATACCACTGCCACCAGCCAAGTCTAAATGTTAAAAGAGCAAAACATAGCTCCGAGAGGCACAGACAAAAAGGGATAGGAATTAACCCTTTACAGTACTCCGTGTAAGATTGGGTGTACTGGGTCTGTAGTTTTAAATGACTACATAAAATAAATGACACTTTACCTGTTTCTGGGGGACAGTAGTCGGCCCCAGAAAAAATGGGGTCAGTGGGAAGTCTCAAAGACAACCCTGTGTCACTGCATTGAAGGTTCTGTGTAACCACACAAAAAGGGGGGCTCATGGAGTGGTGTGCTGCAGAGCACAAGATCACACAAACAGTAGAAATACACATGGCAAAGCACATGTAAGAGTGGAAAAAATAAACTCCAGAAATCCAGCAAAGCTGCTGGGGGGGCTCACTAGGTGTGGAAAATTAGCCATAGAATGAGAATTCTCCCTAACAACTCTCCCTCCACCTGAACAACTGGGATCCATTGCACTGGATCCCTGGGTCCTATCTGAAGTATCCAGGGGCTACGGTTTCAGCATTCCCTCCCTCTGACTTCACCTCCGCTGATTCATCTGGACTCGACTCCCCTGTCACAGGAGGTTAACAAACGGCTCCATATGCAGGCTATAGAACCGGTTCCTCTTAGCCAGAGGGGTCAAAGATTTTTATTTTGTCAATTTTCTTGATACCCAAGAAAGAACCAGGCAATACCTGCGGGCAATTCTGGACCTCTCCAACATTACTCTTTATCTCTGCAACGAGAGGTTCAAGATGATTACTCTTGCCCAAATGCTTGGGTCTGTTCAGCTGGATGACTGGTTTTGTGTGGTGGACCTCAAAGATGCCTATCTCTGCGTGCCGATCAGGGAGCCCTACTGGAAATTCCTCCAGGTTTTCAGTCATTAGACGCCACTATCAGTATAGGGCCTTATCCTTTGCACTGAATGCCACCCCAGGAATATTTATCAAGCTTATGAATGTGGTGGCTAGTGCTCTGTCTCAGAGCAGTTCATGTATATCCCTAGATGGATGAGCTAGTGAGGGGAGTTTCAGCCCAAGAGGTCCTTGCAGCTTCACGCATACTATTGAGTATCCTATTCAGCTAGAGATTTTTGATAAGTCTTCCTTTACCCTTATCCGAGACTGACATTTAGGTTTATATGGAGCCCCAGGCGACCAAGATATTTCCATTGACAGAGCACATTTTAAACATAAATCTGACAGTGACTCTATTCAGAACAAAAAAAGGTATGGACAGCTTGTTGGTACCAGAGGCCTCTGGGCCTAATGGCGGCATGTGTTCTATATTCTGCATGCCAGGTTGAGGCTGAGACTAACGCTACATCTATCCAGCACATGGAATCAAGCCACTGATGATCACAGCACATTCTGGTGGCATCCTCTTTGGAGCAGGATCTTCATTGATGGCCTGATCAACAGACCCTTTCTCAGTGGTCCCCCTTCAGAGAGATTGCCATCAAAGAGTGCATCACCACAGACTCCTTCATAAGCGGTTGGGGAGGCGTTGACAGGGTGGAATTGGGGGTACATTCAGTGTACCCTGGAAGCGTTTGGCTTTAGCCCCAATTTTATCATGCTTGTCCTGCTCAACTATCAGGAACAATTAACCTCCCCTAGAGTTAATCGCCACCACTCTCTCAACCTAACCATAACCATAGGAACCAGATAGGTATGCTCCCTGTCCCCGCTGGTGTTCGCGTTAGCAATGGAATCACTGGCATGTTGTTTTTGAAAGAATGTGACTGTAGTTTGGGGGGACAGAATATAACCTTTCATTATATGCTGATGATATCCTGCCTGACTCTACAGAACCTGTGTGCCTCCCTGGAGGTTCTTCTGCAGGAGTTTGTGACCTTTCGGGAGGCCTCAGGCTTTACATTTAATTATAATAAATTGCATGGGATGGATGTCTCGGTGCGACTGGCAGACCGGGGTTCTCTGGAAGCTCTTTTTCAGATAAAATGGAACCGGGTTGCCATCCTGTACTTGGGAGTGCAGATCCCCCTCGGGGAGACGGAGGTCTTTCAGCAGAATTTCCCCCTCTCCCCTCATTGAGGGAACTATCAGAGGATTTGGTTAGATGGGGGAGGGGAGCAAGACATTTCCTGGTTTGGCAGGATCACTGCGGTGAATATTAACTTTCTTCCCAGGCTGCTCTATCATTGCTTGGCCTTGCCTTTTACGATTCCAGATTCTGAGCTGTGAGCACCACTGGGAAAGATTCGCAACTTAATCTGGGGAAATAAATGGCCATGGATGTCTAAGAAGGTATTTCTGAGGCTGCTGAGGTTTGGGGTCTGGGGGTTCCCGATATATTTAGTTAAAACCTAGCAGCACAGGTCTTGCATGTGGTGACCTGGAACACCAATACCTCGACTCCCAAATGGAAGAGGATAGAGCAGTCCTATTCGGCAATGGGGTCAGCTCAACTTCCCTACTTGGATAGACGCAAGCCTGGAGGGGTAGCAGGGCCATCACCGCTAACCGCTACTAGAAACACATTATACTCTATCTGGGTAATGTGCTTCGGAGGTGGGATGTAACACAAGGAGTAGGGCCACTTACACCTATGTGGAATAACCCAGGTTTCCAGCCTAGGTGTGCAAAGGTGGAGGTTTGTGGCTTGGACTAATGGGGGGCTGGAGAGGTTGCAGCAGCTATATAGGGATGGGTACCCGCTAACTTCGGATGAGTGCAAGGAGGTATTTTCAGTAAATGAAACGGAGTGCTTGCGCTATGCTCAAATGCAGCATTAGGCTTCCCTTCCACTAGACTGGGAGCAACCAGGCAACTGAACTCATTGGAAATGTCGATCCAGCGGTGGGATCACTGGGTTGTTGTGGCCACTGGAGCCACGGGTGACTGTTATTGGGGACACAAGACGGGGTGTGCTCACTTTATCAGGATCCACAATAACGTTAATAGGGCACCTGCTGGTGGCGGCTAAGTTGACCATTGCCCGCAATTGGAAGAATCCCTGAGGCCCGATACTTCAGAAGTGGTGGGTGAAAATATGGGATATCTTGGTAAATCACTGCCCTACGTGAAGGGAGATATGCCAAAAAGGTATCTGTCTGCAGGCCTTTCATTAAATATGCTGAGAACTACCAGGCAGTTTTCACTTTTGTGGCCATTCTTAAATTGTTGGAGGACATTGGGCTGGAGCATGTGGTTCTCGAGGAAAAAGGGGATTTGTGAAAGGCAAAGCATGATATATATTTCTGTGGCTTGTGGATCTGCTAGATCACACGCTATGCATAGGCGAACATCTAGTGGTCGTTGAAGAGTATTACATGATTTGTTTTTAAAACTCAAAAAGGAATGTCAGTAGACTGGGCATGTCAGTGATTATATCCCTAGTGTGACGTCTATTGCACCCATGGCCCTTCACTCATTGAGGTCCCACAGATAATTTGTTTCTGCCATCGTATTCGGACGCTAGTTGGCGGAGTTGTTCAGGCTGATGCCTTTGATTAGAAAAAGCTTCTCAAAGACTTTCTTACTATTATTTTGCTAAACGCCCATCGCCCACCACACGATCTTCTGCAGCGGAGTTCGACGGACGGAGCCATAGTCGACGACAACCGAACATTCGCCTCGACGGACACTGACCGCGGCCTATACAGGCCTCAATGGGCCTCAGCCCATCAGAGTAAGGGAGAGTGGGGCGGAGGCCATAATTTCTTCACCTTTTAGAGAATGCCTAATCCCTTTCCCTCATTTCCTTCTCTTCACCAGGCTGCCATTTCCACTAATCGTGGCAAATGCACCTTTTTTAAGTTTTGCCCGGCCTGCAATAGGAAGTGCCCCTGGTTAGACACACACAGGGTGTGTAACCACTGTCTCCCACGTGATCAGACCAAAATAAAAACTGCAAATCTTGTAATCTCCTTTGACCTAAAACTGTTAGGCAGAATTGAATGCAGTACCCTCTGGGACCACCACATACAATTAGGACTACAGGTGTAAGCAAAACCAACCTTTGGTATAAGTCAGTACTACAGTTTTTGTAGCGAGCTGAGCAGCCAGGCTTATCTCAAGAGGGAATGTGAGCAGTACAAGGATGTTACACAGAGGTTTTACAATCACAGTGGTTCAAGTAGACACTTACACTCAAGATTTCTTGGTAAAACACGTATTAATTTATTACACAGTCATTTAGAAAACATTCACTAGAAGGAGGCAACTTAATATCATGCATAAATATACTTCAGTTCCAAACCAATAGGTTACTGAGTAAATTAGGCTCCCCTGAAATAGGAGCAAAACTGCATTTGTTACTTTAAATAGGAGGAAAAAAACACAAGTTAATAAAATAGATCACAAATACTTCCTTAGGCAGTGCAAATAGTTTTAGTTCACTAGAGGACTCGATTCATTTCAATAAGTCAATGGGCTAGTGTGTCTTGGATAGGAAAGAGCAGTTATTGTAGTAAACGGTAAAGTCTTTGCAAAGTTCTCAGAAGTAGTTTGCACGAAAAAGAATCATATGTTGGGGTCACAAGCTGATTAGGCCTGCAAGTTGGGAAAGTTTCACGAACTTTCACAGCGAGAGGTAAGTTCTCTCAATCGGGTTGGCACAGTACCTTTTAATATGAAGAAAAAGATGCAGCTGAAGACGTTGGTTCCTGGCAGTTCCTGCAGATCTCACTGTTCCTCAGCCTCAGTCATGGGGATAAGAGGGAGGATGTCAGGGGGCTCCTGCACTGCACGGGGGCGGGTCAAACAAGCTGGTAAAATGGAAGATCTTCGGTTCGAGTAGCTGTCGTCAAGCACACAAGCTGGTGTCCTTCCGCCCCTGGCTAAACATAACCAGCTCCGAGAATGGTATCCAGGTGGCCAACTCAAAGGAAGAAGTCCTCCTTGAAGGTGCTTCTCTGTCGAGATTAACTTGGCGATTCTGACCCCTGCAGCAGGGCTTCACCGCGCAAACCAACGGTCCAGGAGTTGCAGCAGTCGTCCTCTTCCAGCTCTTCTTTGGTTCTTTCGTTCCACTGGTCGACTCTCCTTTCCAGTCCAAGAGACTCACCTTTTTAACAGTTTTCTCCCTTTCATTCTAGCCTAGCTGTCACTCACCCAGCAGGGTGGCTGTCCTTGCCGGGCAGTCAGCCAGCCAATCATGCCAGAGTGCATTTTAGTCTCCTAGGAGACTAAGCACAGGGAGTTTTGGGCACCTCCTTCACTTCCTGTCCACCCCAGACACTGAGGCCCGCCAAAGGTGTACAAACAAAGGGACCAAACCTGGTTTGGCGCACAGAGACACTCTAGAAGGACCTTTACAAAAAGAAACGGCGAAAAAAGAAGACCGCAACCTGTTTAAACAAAGGGTTTTAAGGTGCCATCTTGAGAAACATGGCTCCCGTGATTTTTAGCTACCGGTGTTCACGGTCAGGAAAAACCATGGTAGTTCGTGGTAAAACCACTGCCACCAGCCTTTTCGATAGGAAAGAGGTAGCATTTCACTGCTACATGAGGGTCAACACACAGGGGATACTAGGTAACCCCTCCAGCACTCTATAGGAAGATAGTGTGTGCTGGGTCTAGGAATTTAAAAAGACTAGTGAAGTCAATTCTAACCTTACATTCTCTGGGAAATATAGTTTATTACAGAGAAGGTATTTAAACCTTTTGGAAGTCTAAAAAAGACATCCCTCTGTCACTGCACTGAGGGTGCTGTGTAACACACATGAAAAGATGCATATGGAGTTATCTTAAAACTCCATAGTCAAACAACACAAGAGTAAAAAACACATCAGAATACATGTGGGGAAAAAAGACCCACACTCTTTCCAGCTAAAAAAAATCAAGTCCTCAAAATACAGCAAAGTTGCTGGGGGTCTCTAAGGTGAAGAGAATTCTCCCTAACACTCGTTTCACGCCCCCCCCCCACCCCCCTGACTAAGGGACAAGAGGATTTAATCCACCCTTGGATGAATCTCCTTCCTCCAGTCGGTCAAACATTCTGGAGAGACCATCAGCATTTTGGTGATTACACCCTGACCTGTGCTCAATGGTAAAATCAAACCCCTGTAGGCTGATTGACTATCTTAAAAATGTAGGATTTTCCCCCCTTCATCTGCATTAACCATCTCAAGGGTTGGTGGTCAGTCTGAATCACAAAAGTAGATCTATACAAGTATGGTCTAAACTTCTTCAGTGACCACACAATAGCAAAACATTCTCTTTCAATGGTTGCCTACCTTGTTTCTGGTTCCGTCAGCTTTCTGCTGATGAAGCAGATGGGGCGCTCCCTACCTTTCTCATCCAGCTGACTCAGAACAGCACTTATACCTGTATTGGAAGCATCGGTTTGCACAATGAAGGTGTGGCTGTAGTCAGGAACTCTTAAGACTGGAGATTGATAACGGGCTTTCTTAAGTCCTTCAAATGCCTTGGTGCAGTCCTCATGCCACCTGACCTTTTTAGGAAATGTGAGTGAGGAGACCACGTTCAAGGGAGAAGCTATGGACCCATAGTTCTCTGTGAAGTTCCTATAATAACCAGTAAGACCTAAGAAGGCTCTCACTTGGTAGGGGTGGCCCATTCTTGTACAGCTTGTACTTTGCTAGGCAATGGCCTTATTTCACCTCCTCCTACCTCATGTCCAAGGTAGACCACTTTGCTCTTACCAATTTGACATTTACTTGCGTTTATGGTCAGATGGGCCTGCTCAAGAGCCTGCAAAACATATCCTAAGTGGTCAACATTTTCTTTCCCAGTAGGGCTGAACATTGCAATGTCATCCAGGTATGCCATGCAGAAGTCCTCCATCCCATTCAGAACTTGATTAACCATGAATGTTAATGGTGCAGGTTCATCATTTAATCCAAAAGGCATTGCCTTAAACTGGTAGAGGCCTGCTGGTGTTGAAAATGCAGTTTTCTCTTTGGCATGGTCTGTCAGAGCTATTTGCCAATAGCCTGATCTTAGATCAAATGTACTGAGGTACTTGGCTGAACGAAGGTTATCCACCAGCTCATCTGTCCTAGGTAAAGGATGGGCATCAGAATTAGTGACTGCATTTAGAGCTCTATAGTCCACACAGAATCTCAACTCCTTGGATCCTAGTACAACTGGACTCGACCATGGACTTGTAGAAGGTTCTATTACCCCAAGGTCAAGCATCTTGTTGACCTCTTCTTTTATGTGGGTTCTTACATGATCTGACATCCTGTAACCTCTGCTTTTAACAGGTAAACAGTCACCAGTGAGAATATCATGCTGGCCCCAAGGGGTCAAGCCTGGTGATAGTGAAAACAGGGAGGCAAACTGATTTAACAGAAACATGCACTCCTGTTGTTCCAGTGTCAGGTTAGAAGAGAGATTAACTCCTTCTTTTTTCTCATCTAAAGGTTGTCTCCTGAGGAGATCAGGTAGAGGTTCACGCTCTTCCTCCCCTTGAGCTGAAGCTAGAAGCAAAGCTCCCACTTCTGGGCTTGAGACATAGGCTTTTAGACGGTTGATGTGAAAGACCCCAGGTGCCTCCTTAGGATTGCCTAAGTCCACCAAATATTTGACCTCCAAGTTTTCCCACAGCCTTGAAGGGTCCAATCCATTTGTCCTGTAAGGCCCTCTGCCTTGTAGGTACCATAACTAAATCTTGCTGGTCTTGAGTAAACTCAACCATGTTGGCTTTCTGGTCGTGCCAATGCTTCACCAGAGCCTGACCTGCTTTTAAGTTATCAGATGCTTCCGTCATCATGTGTGTCATTCTCCTCCGGAGATCAAGCACATAGTCAGTGACTCACTGGCTTGGAAAAAAGGAGCACTCTCCAACCCCTTAATTAGGGCCTATGGACCTCTAACTCGATGACCATAGAGAAGCTCAAAGGGACTAAAACCAACTCCCTCCTGAGGGACTTCTCTATAAGCAAATAGAAGGCATGGCAGTAGAGGGTCCCACTTTCTTCTAAGGGGTTCCTCTAAAGCACCCATCATGCTCTTCATAGTACGGTTAAACCTCTCTACCAACCCATTCGTCTGGGGATGATAGGCAGTTGAGAACTTGTAAGTCACTCCACAGTTTTTCCACATGGCCTGCATGTAGTGGGACATAAAATGTGATCCCCTGTCAGAGATGACTTGCTTAGGAAAACCTACCCTGGTAAAAATACCAAGTAAGGCCTTAGCAACAGCCTGAGCTGTAAGTGCCCTCGTATGTATAGCTTCAGGACTAAGTAGCATGGTCTACTATAACCAATATAAATCGATTGCCTGAAGAGGATGGAGGGTCTAAGGGACCAACAATGTTGATTCCTACCCTCTCAAAAGGGACTCCCACCACTTGGAGAGGCACCAAATGTACCACATTCTTGGTCCCACTCTTGCCAGATGTCTGACATGTGTGACAGCTCTACAGAATTAATCTAAATCAGACCCCAACTTAGGCCAGTAGAAATACAGAGAAAGCCTTTCCTTGGGCGTCTTGAAGCTCAAGTGACCAGCCAAAGGAATCTCATGGGCTAACTGTAGGAACTGCTGTCTTGTCTCTAGAGGCACTAAAAGTCTTTTGTAGTCCCCTGGGATATACTCAGTTGGTTCACTGTAGAAGAGGCCATCTTCCCAGTACAACCTATGCTTCCCCAGCTCTTGCCCGTCCAGCTGGGAAGCTGCCTGTTGGCGAAGTCCTTCAAGAGTATGGCGCTCTCTTTGACCTCTGCTGAAGTCTGCCCTACAGGGGCCACCTTCTGCCAGTAAAGACTGTAGCTCTATAAGGTCTTTTTCCAGCTATGAATCTTCAGCAGCTGATTCAACCTTTCCTGGTTGCTCATCACACTCCGCCTCAGCTGGTGGAGCAGTCACAGGTGTGACTTTGGACAGTCCTCCCGGGGATGTCCTTGTTGGTAGCACAAGAGTGCTTTCTGGCTTTTTCTTTGAGACCTTAGCTTTCCCCTTTGTCGCATTGTTCTTGGAAATAGCAGTGAGTAATTCCTGTGGACTGGGTGTTACAGATTCCTCTAACATCCACTAGAGAGTCAGTTAAGTTACTTTCTCTGGCCTTCCTTGTCTGCTCCTGTTTCCTTTTACTGGGAGGCCCGGGGGTGCTGCCAATGTCAATAGGTTTCTGTTGGGCTACAGTGCCAGATTATTCCTAACGGAGGACAGAATTGCGGATTTATCAACCACGTGCCATCTTTTCCTGAACACCTCCCACAGGTCAGTCTGCTGGTCCCAAGCTTTAGATCCAGACTCGAAATGATACTGCGCCCATCTTCCATGATGTTGGATCTTCAATGGTGGACAACCTCCAAAAACCTTCTCTTGGGAACCTCCTTCCAGGAGCCCTTAACACTGGTCACAGTTACAGCAGACTCCTCCCATGTAGGGTGGGGAGCTACGTTGGGTTATCTCGAGGTCTACGATCTGTGGACACCCCAAGACAGGATGTCTCATACCCACTACCTAGAACTTTGTGGTTTTCCTAGCATTGAAAGCTTTCCAGCCTTCTATCATCAACAGGGTAGTGCAAATTTGCACAGACAATTATGTGGCTATGTTCTACGTCAACAAACGGGGGGCACCAGGCCGCCTCTTTTGGTGGATCCTAGCTATCCAGATTTGGATTTCGGCAGTCCAACACAATGTCTGGCTACAGGCTGTGTATATTCCGGAGACAGATCAATGTTGCAGCAGATTCCCTGAACCGCCAGTCTGTGGCGGATTACGAGTGGGAAATGAACAGCAATGTTCTTTGTTCTTAACAAGCTTGTCCAGCAATGGGGTTCTCTATCGGTGTACCTTTTTGCGACTGCAACCAACTGGAAACTACCACTATACTTCCAGGGACGGTCTCTGAGCATCTTCCTTGAGGGATGCCCTCGAGATCCTTGGGACAACATAAAGGCTTATGCCTTTCCTCCTCTGCCGTTGATTCATCGTTTGCTCTGAAAGATCAGGAGTGCCTCCAACTGCACTCTCCTGTTCATAGCTCTTTGGTGGCGAGACATGTTCTGGTTCTCTGAGCTTCAGCACCTATCAATATGCGACCCAATCCAGTGACTGCTGATCCCCAGTCTCCTGCACCAGAGAGCATTCACCAGGTGTGGCCCCCCTCCCCGCAACCCTTCAACTTGGCGGTCTGGTGCCTGAGTTCAGAGCCTTGGCGCAATTTAACCTTTCAAAGCATATGTGCATAATCCAGGTGGCACGTAAGCCCTCTGCAAGAGCACAGTACAAAGGTAAATGGCTTTGTTTTCGTCATTGGTGTCTTGCTAAACAACTTGATCCTTGACATGCTTCTGTTGACTGTGTCTTGTCTTTTATATCAGCCCTTGCAGCCTCTGGCATCCACGTCTTATCATGCAGAACGTATCTGTCAGCTATTGCAGCTTATCATTCTACAGAGAATTGCTCTTTTTCTCTGACAAATCCAGTAATCAAGAGGCATTTCGCAGGTCTCCTTTACCTCTTTCCGCCAGTCAGCCTCCTCACCCAAAATAGGATCTAAACGTGGTCCTTACCGCTCTGTGTCACAACCCATTTGAACCATTGGTCACTACGGAGCTCAAGTTTCTCTCCTGGAAAGTGGCCTTCTTAATTGCAATAACATCTGCAAGAACAATAAGCAAGCTCCAAGCTCTCTGTCAAACACCCGTTCTTGACCTTTCACAAGGATAAGGTCGTACTTCACACTCATCCTTCTTTCCTTCCATAAATTGTCTTGGAGTTCCACATAAATCAGTCCATATCCCTCCCGGTTTTCTTTCCAAACCCGGTATCGGATGCTGAAAGCGTTCTACATAACCTAGATGTCAGAAGAGCTCAGAAGTTTTACCTTGAAAGAACAAGTGATTTTAGAAGCTCCCCACAACTTTTTGTTACTTTCTAGGACCCAAAAGGGAAACCACTTCAAAACGTTGATTTCGCAAGGGATCACTTCAAGTATTTCAGAGGCTTATACAATTCAAGGCATTCAGTCCCCATAGGGTGTTGATGCACATTTGGTCCATGGCAAAATGGCTGCTGTTGCCTTCCAGAAATATGTTGCTCGGGAGTCCATAGCCAAGGCTGTTACGTGGATTTCTCCCTCGGCTTTTTGTAGATGCTATTGTCTTGACATGAGCTCCCGGGCTGATGCCCAGTTTGGCTAGGCAGTTCTTAAGAACCTGTTCCTGTAAGGCACATTTCAATCCTCCAATTTCTTTGGTCATTGCTTGGGAGTTTGTCTCTATAGTTCACCAGCCTAGCAATGATTGTGCGAGGTGGCAGACTTGGTTTAAGTACGGGCACCAGGGTTTGATGGGCCCCCTCAGTCAGGAATTGTGATGAAAGCTGAGGATCCCCAAGCAACTATTTCAGCAGCCCCTCCACAAGCTGCTCCACAGGGCCTTTTGGTGCGTGCTTGGGTATCCCTACCATACAGACGTTATTTGTTGGGACCTCGACTCAAGTTAATCACATTTCAGCAGAGTCGCCTTAAGGCTCTTCTTAATCGCCTCCACATCCATGCTCTTGTGCTCCATTCTGTCTTCCAAGTCACTGATCCTTGTTTCTGCTCGTGTTACGCGCCCACTTTATCTATCAAGCTTAGTTTGTAGGGAGTGGCTGTTGACCACAATATTGTCGAGCTTGGAGTTCACTGCTGCAAACCCACTATGCATTGGCACCTTAATCGGGTCCAATTGATTAGAGGCTGTTGTAGCACTCCCAGTGTTGCTACATGTCAACATCCTCTCAGGAGGGTCTTTTGTAAGAGTGCTATTATGAATCCATAGGTCCCTGTATTTTCCCTGCTCCCCTCGTCATGGTATAGAAACAGCAATGTTACAGCACCCAAAGGATGGGGAAGCCACACCACTTTAACAGCTTAGAAGCCCCAACCACCGTTGATCAGTGTCCAGCACCCTCAGCTGATGATCCCACTACAGTGGAGCACCGGGACTTCAAATGACGTACTTAATTTGGGCTCCTCACAGATCTCAAACTTTCACGTAGCCCAAAACTCGAGTGCCTCCCACAGTAAATATCAGTAGGGATTTTCTCAGTGTGCACTGTACACAAGACAGCACTCAAGGGACCCGGCCCTTCATCGAGATAACAGGGTGGTGCCAATTCCTTGCATACCAGTGCTACTGTTCAGTTACTCTCCTGTCCATGGTCTGCCTCAGTATGTTGGACGGGACAGTGAATTTCATAACAGCGCTACCTGCGCTCCTCAGGTATTGCGCATTTCAGTACTCAGAGCGACTGCCTTCCTTCACTGTTGTGGGCTGCTGTTCATGCACTAAGTCAGGGATTCCTCCCCCGCTTCCAGTCTGACGCGCCCCAGCAAGTAGATCACATCCGCAGGCCAAGCAAGGCCACAGGCTCTCCTACTCCAGCTCGCTTTGTCAGGAACAAGCATGCTACCTACCCTGTGTGCTCTCGGATGCCAGACGCGGCTGCACCCTCCATACTGTCCCAGTCAGGCTGGAAACTCGCTATGCTATGCGCCCCTCCACCGCAAGTTAATCGCGACTGGTCTCGGCTGTCAGCAACTCTCGGTTCGGTTCAGGAGTTATTTGCCACATGATTATGTCAGGCACCAGAGCTCTGAGCTCACACCACCATGTTGGTTGCTGCTGACCAGCAATCCCCCTCTTATCCGGCCTTTTTGCTGTAAGTGGTTTCTTCCTCCCACATTAATGATGAAGTGGTCATTGGGATCTTCTTTCCGGACCCTGAGTCCTCTGCTGACTCCATGCTGTACTGGCTTGACGTTCGCAGGGCTCTTATTATTCAAAATGCACAGAAAAAAGCAGTTCTGAAAATCTTTTCCCCCCTCGTTTACTTTTTTTGGTGGTCAAAACCCAGGAACACAAACATCTAAAGCTACTTTTGCAAGATGGCTTGTATCTGATATTAACCATTGCTACACATTACAGAAACGTACGCCCCCTAAAGGTATTCCCGCTCATGAGGTCAGGGCTACAGCTGATTCGCTAGCCTTTCAGTGACATGTACCATGGCATGTCATCAGCAAGGCTGCGCTGTGGTCCATGCCGTCCGCTTTTGCAAACTTCTTACCAGTTCCAGGGCGAAATTTAGGTTCAACCAAGCAGTTCTGCGAAATGTATTTGCTACTTTTTAGGCAGCCTCCTCCCTTGAGTTTCTCATTCTACAAAATCTCTCATCGGTATGGAGGAAAGAGGACGGGACGTATAAGTAAAGCAGTTACTCACAATAGTGACTACTGTACACCTAGTCCATAGTTCCCTTTCTTCCATACATCATTTTTTACATTTTTTATACAAACCTTTAAAATATTTCTCGACACATCAACAAGCATGCAACATCCATCATTTTACATCGATCCACATGTTCCACAATTCCTCCTCCTCCCTCCAACCTCCGGTTTACCCCAACTCTCCTTTTCGCAGATACTTTTGTCCTAGACGACAACAACCAGACTTAGGTGCCCTTCAATTGTTTTTAAGAATTGTGTCAAAGGAATTAACAGTTTCAAGTCAGTTCCATTAAACATATGGCTCCACCAATCGTCCGCACACAGGGACGGATGATTAGCGCTCCACGAGCCTAGATGTAAGGTTCTTTCATTACGAAAGTTGGAGCAAAACAGAACCAGATACTTTAATGATTCCTTCTCTTCCTTACAGAATCTACACATAGGATTCATGTTGGCATTGCCTTTCCACATTTGTAGTCCCTCCTTTGTTTTAAATAAGTTAATGTGGGGGGGGCGCTGTTGAGCAGCCTACAAAATGGCTGCTTAGCTCTGGAGCTCCGTGCCTGGCCGCTGATTATCCGGCAACATCGGCGGTTCCTGCCATAATCCTTCAGTCTCATCTGGCCCCCTGCGTTGCTGACTGCCTGGGCTATCTGCACATCTAATCCCGAAGCAAATCGGACCCCCTAAGGCCCCCAACTGACTACTACGCTGTGCCTCGTTGTGGCCGACTCTGGGCCCGTGGGGTGCCGCGGTGACCGCTGCGAGCCGGCCTCTGGAGCCTCCGTTTGCTGCCCCGGAACTTGTGCTTCCAGACCCACCACTTGATCCGGAAACTCGCCCGCTTCACATCCGCAGCCTTCTCGAATGGACCCGGGCTGCCGGGGACTCCCGCCCCTCGCGTGTGGCTTGTGGCGGCTGCTCGCCCTGCCGGTGGGGCGCTCCGACCCTGCGCCGATTGAGGGGAGCGTGCCGGGTCGCTGCGGTGCAGAGGCCTGCGCGGCCCTCCCTTGCTCTCTGGACCCGTGGCGTGGATCCCGCTTTGACTGCCTGCGGGTGCCCCACGTGCGGGCGCTCCGACTCTGCTTGGCCGCTCGGTGCACGGCAGCGCTCCTGTGCTGAGTTCTTCCCGCTTGGAACCGCGGCCTACAGGTGAGGAGCCGCCCCCCCCCGGACTGCCTGATAACGACTTCGATCCCCGCGGGGCTGTAACCCATTGAGCTGCTCACATCAACGAGGGCCTCCCGGTGGCTGTGCAGTTGGGCCCCCTGAGGTTGGGACCCCTCCATGATTCAACCAACTGGATGGTCGGTTAGCTGCATATCACATAATAACTGGCTGCCCTCATTACGCCTAGTTTAATCTGCTGACACTGTTACACCTGCTGCGGACCCTCCACTGCACAGAGGCTCGCTTCCTCCTCATCACCATCTCCCCCCGCGGCGCGACCACTCAGCACCCAGGCCCCTATTTCCTGCAATGTCGGGCCGCTCCAGAGGAACTGCCAAAGGGGGTACCATTGATAAATTCGCTAAGGCGATTCCTCGAGCTGAAGCAGCCCACATGTCGCCCCCGCAAGAGGAGCTTGACAATGACACTATTCCTGGGGTTGTGGCGCCAGATCTTACCACTCTAATGGAATCGATGGCCAAAAACTTTGCCTCATTTCACGAAAAGCTTGACGACATCAATGCAAACGTTGCCTCACTTAAAACTCGTGTAGATCGGGCGGGATCTAGAATCACGGAGGCCAAAAATAGAATCTCCACCAATGAAGATGCCATACACACGCTCCAAGGCACTGTGGCCTCCTTGTCGCGTGACATGAGGAGTGTAAGGGCGAAATGCGATGATTTGGAATCACGTTCCCGCAGGAACAATCTGCGCATCATCGGGGTCACCGAGAATGCTCTCAAAGGCCGGTTGGAAGACGCCGTGGAGAAATTGCTTAAGGACCTGTTGGACAACCCGGCCCTCTCCCCATATTTCACGGTGGAGCGAGCTCACCGGGCCCTATCACCACGACCCAAACCGGGCGACAGCCCTAGGCCCATAATAGCCAAGATTCTCAACTACCGCCACAGGGATCTCATCCTCCGCCTGTCGCGGGAGAAGGGTAACCTACGAATGGAGGCCCATACCATTAGAATCTTCCCGGACTTCTCTGTGGCGGTGCAACAGGAGAGACGTCAATTTCTCGGCGTCAAGAAACTGCTCAGGGAGCGCAACGTCCCATATGCCATCCTGTTTCCCGCACGGCTTAAGATTACCCATAACGGCAAATTATACTTCTTCACCGTTCCAGAGGAGGCGGTAAAATTCATCGAGATGCAAATACCGCTCCACAATCCGGAGGACGACCAAGCTGGTGGCATCTGAACACGCACTGTGTGGCCCAACGGATCTTACTGACTTTGCTGATCTTTGATGGGTGATATGTTACTGGCAGCATGATTCTGTTCACTGTGATGTTGTGGTTTGCTACTGCATGCATTTGTGTCGCGGCCTGGCTCCCGAGGGCAGGTGCTGGTCACTCCTTTCTGCCGGACTCTGGGGCTACCAACCGCCCCGGCCTTTGGCCCTGACTGACCGGGGAGGGCGCCCTTGGGCTCTGGGGTCCGACCCAGTAATCCGCCCGTTGCAGTGGCATGCCCCGACTTGCACATGCTGCCTTTGTTATGCTTAAATTGACAGCTGCGTGGTGTCAACTCATCCCACTAGGGCACAGCCGTGCCCCGTGCCTTTCAGGTGCTCTGTTTACATGAGGCCTAGGGATCACACTGAGCAATGCTGGCACCCCCTACTAATCTGGAATCAGTACTCATCATTACACATAGTTCTGGTGTGCTCACTACAATGGTCACCTCGGTGACATATTCCATGGGGCCAACTCATTTTTGATCCGGCCTGCCCCTTAATAATCATCGCCACTTGTTACTCACATTGCAATGCTCTGATGCCTCTGCGACAGCCCTTGTGTCCCATTGGCGATGAGGGGGGCATCCACCACGAGACTGCTGTAAATGTTTGTATTGTAACCGAATTGCTATGACGCATGTATTGATCCCTGTCTCCCACCTAAACAGGCGGGACCATACATTGCGTGACCGCCGACACTGCTCGTCTTGTAACGGAACCATCTGGTTCCAAGCGTGCCTGCACGGCAACGGCGCACCCCACTGCGATTGCATTGTTCTTGGATACACCTCTGTTGTGGGTTAGCCCCTGTTGGGCTTTTGGACTGTCTGAGCCAAGTTGAGGATGGCTCAGCTGCGCACAGTTCGGGGAGGGTGATGTTCACACTACTAATCTTGGATCGGTGGTGAGGGTGGCGGGCGGGAATGGGGTGTTATTTCAAAAAGGCACACGAGGTTTCGCGGCGCGCGTACTGAAGGGCAGCAAGTGCATTGTCAACCCCAACTCCTTGGGCTCACACTGTCACTGGACATGGGATGTTCACTGAGGCGTGCATTGTGCGATTAGATATTTACCAATGAGATGTCTACCGTTATAATGTCCTGGAACATCCGGGGATTAAGTAATCACACCAAGGCCTGCAAAATCATGGCCTATGCTAATAGGCATAACTGTAGGGTACTATTTCTACAGGAGACACACTGCAATGGTCACATCCCACAGACCATGGCCCCATCATGGGGCACCGCCAGATTCTTCACCTCTTACTCCTCCCAGGCTAGGGGCGTACTTACCATGATCCACAAATCAATCAAATTTATATTGCATAAAAGCTACATAGATCCTGAGGGACGGTATGTTATATTACACTGCACTCTGGTTAATAAAGAGTATCTTCTAGTCAACACTTACTGCCCAAACATAGACTCTCCTGAATTCTTTGACGCTGTGGCCACTGTACTGCTGGGCTTCGCGGGAGTACCAATTATATGGGGAGGAGATCTGAACCTTATTCTGGACACTGTCCTGGACAGAACGGGAACTGTTACCAGAGCTCTGTCCAGTGCTGCTCGTCGGTTACGCAGCCATATACAAACACTGAACATCTGTGACGTCTGGAGGACACTGCACCCCCAGCGGCGGGAGTACACCTACTACTCGTCTGTGCATGACAGCTCGTCTAGGATAGACCTGTTCCTGGTGTCAGGGGAAATTATGGGCAGAGTTGGGGGCTCATGGATCCTGCCTCGCACACTATCAGACCATGCCCCAATCACAGTCTCGGTGGAACTGGGGATGCCCATCCCGACGTTTAGCACCTGGCGTTTTAAATCCGAGGCCCTCAAAGACATTGTCTTCAAGGCTGAAATATTAGCTGACATTGAATCTTTCTTTGAGTCCAACTCTCTTCAAGATACATCAGCCGTGGTGCGATGGGATGCCTTTAAAGTTTATATTAGGGGAATGTCTATCTCCCGAGAGGCTGGGGTTCTGAAAGCAATAAGAGCTGCCCTCGGGCGCTCTGAAGCGAAGCTGAAACAACTGGAGCTGCAATGCTCCACGGCTGCTGACACCGGTACACTTGCCCAAATCAGTGATGAACTTCAGATATATAACTCACTTGCTACCAACGAAGTCCAATACTTTAGCCGCCCACAGGCCGCCAGGACGTATGGGGAGGGGGACAGACCCGGGAGAAAACTGGCAACACTGGTAAAAAGGGAATCTGGCCTGACGCAGATTACCTCCATCAAAGATCAACATGGCAACCCACAATGGGCGGACCAACGTATATTAGACATATTTGCAGAATTTTATAGATCCCTCTACTCCCAACCTACTGAACAACACATGCGCGAGCTCCTTGACCAGATCCCCACCACTGAGATATCCTCTCATACCCAGGACCAACTGGACTTCCCGATTACATTGGACGAGATAGTGACGGCCATTTCAGACCTACCCAAAGGTAAAGCCCCGGGTCCTGACGGGCTTACCACTGAGTTTTTCCAAGAGCACATCGCTATTCTGGCCCCTAGGCTGCTCGAGGTTTGGGACGAAGCACTACGCGTCTCCATCCTTCCCCCTTCCATGCGTGAAGCAGTCATCACGGTGCTGCTCAAACCTGGTAAACCTGATGATGAATGTGGGTCTTACAGACCTCTTTCCCTTATGAACCTTGACACAAAGATCTTTGCTAAGATCATAGCGAACCGCTTTCTGCCCATCATGACGCACTTGGTTCACGAGGACCAGGCAGGCTTCGTCCCCGGTAGGTCTACCTCTCACAATATCAGAAGGTTGTTCAACGTCATGTCCCGTGTAGACCAGGACGTCCAGGCTGTAGCAGTCACTCTGGATGCTCAAAAAGCCTTTGACATGGTCTCCTGGAACTATATGTGGCTGGTACTTGAAACTATGGGCGTAGGCCCGAACATGATCGGGTTCATCAAGTTACTATACACTTCCCCTATTGCAAGAGTAAGAGCTAACTCACTGACATCTGACCTCTTCACACTTTCCAGGGGCACCCGACAGGGTTGCCCCTTCTCCCCGATCCTTTTTGCACTAGTGATAGAGCCGATGGCGGACTATGTTCGTTCACGCCACGCCCGCAAAGGAATAAGATTGGTCGATGATCCTGAAATCATCTCTCTATACGCTGATGATGTTCTGCTGTATATCAGGGAACCCTCGGCCCATCTTGACCCTATACTGAGGGATATCACTCGCATTGGCACCCACTCCGGGTTTACAATTAACTACTCGAAGTCTGAGATCTTCCCTCTCACTAAATCCACCACACAACCCACCACCGAATATCCCCTCCGTTGGTCTCCGGATGGTGTTAAATATCTGGGTGTTCAAATATCCCTAGCCAAATCCACCTTGCTCGCCAATAATTACTCAGCTGTAGCACAGTTAGTCGAGGCCAAGCTCTTACGGTGGCGCACCCTCCCAGTATCCATGACAGGTCGTCTCTCCCTCATTAAAATGATTTTGCTGGCTAAGCTCCTCTATACTTTCAACAACATACCCGTGTGGCCTGGGATGGAATATTTCTCTAAACTACATGCACTATGCGCACAGTTCTTATGGCACTCCGGTGCCGTACGCAAGAAGTGGACCGATATGGTGCTTCCATACAAACAAGGGGGAATCTCTGCTCCGGACCTGCTGCTATATTGGATTGCGGCCCAGGCCCAACACGCCACTCATTGGTACCCCGGTTCTCCTGCCCGCCCCCATGTTAAATTGGAACGACTGGCAGCCGCCGGCACTAACATAATGGCCCTCATACTGCATCAGCACTATACGTCTGACTCCCCCATAGGTCCTATCAGCGCGACCCTATATGCCTGCGCACGCCTGTTGTGTCTGACATCCGACCCTTTCCCTTACTATAAATGGCTCCCTGTTTGGGCGATCCCGGGCCTGGAACCCACGCATGACACTGCTCTTGCCCGTCACTGGGGCACATTGGGGTACCAGGCATTATCGGACTTCTATCCGGAAGGCAGGTTCATTGATCCTCAAACATGGAAACAGGGGCACACCAGATCCGCTCTAGAGACCCTCCAATACTATAGGCTCCGAGCTGCGTTCCGCACCAAATGGCCCTCATTTCCAGATGAGCCCCCTGATAATCCGGCGATCGCATACATCACTAACTCGGGCGGCGCTCGCGGCGTCGTCTCCTCATTGTATAAGATCCTACAAGACATCACCCCGATCCCAGTGCTCAGGGCACGCGACGATTGGGCAACTGAACTGGGCCTAGAAATACCCGATGGGGTCTGGGAGGAAATGTGCCTACACACCCAAAAGGTCTCTCTCAATTTCTGTCACTGGGCCATGCAATACAAACTCCTAAATAGGCTTTACTATACCCCGCACAGGACTTCGAAGTTCACTCGCACCATGGTGCACCCCTGCCCGCGCTGTGGAGTAGAGGGAGCTGACCATCTACATATGTTTTGGTCCTGTAATAGACTGTCTGACTTCTGGGATAGCATCCTAAATATACTCACCGAGATTATCGAATCGGTGGTCGACCCTGATCCCTTAGCAGTCCTTTTCGGAGTCTGGAAAACGGAGGACACTAGACGTCTGGCTAAATTTTTAAACATAATCTGTATGATAGCCAAGAAATGCATACTCCAGAATTGGAAAAGTTCCTCCCCTCCGCCCTTTAAGAAATGGCTGAATTTGCTTACCTGGTCACAAAACTGCGAGGAGGAATACCTGTCCACGCTCCCAGCCCACTCCCGCCCCAAGAACATCTGGGTTGAATTTAACACCTATCTTAACAACCAAAGTGAAACTACACCCACAACTGACTTGCCCCCTGCCTCACAAGGGACACCCCCTACACCATGAGACCCTATATCCTCTGCCTAAGACTCGCCCTGGTGCTATTGCTATGTCTACTGTATTATGATTACTGTGTTGCAAATGTGTTGCCTTGATGTATGTGCCTTGTGAACCTCTGCCGGAAAAAATAAAAGTTTAAAAAAAAAAAAAATAAGTTCATTTGAAATAACATAAATCGCCTACGTGCATTGGGATCTGGGAATAGGCTGATATATCGTTGAGCTGTGTTAAATGCACGAGCTTCAGCTGGTACATCTATCAACAGTTTCGCTGCAGCTCTTTGTGCACAAGTTCTCTCCCAATCTATACGCCGGATTTTTATTTTTACAACATTCGGGTTTTCATGTAGCATGCTTATCTTAATGTCAAATTCCAATAATAAGCTTTCACATATTTGCATCCACATGGCCACTAAGCTCTGGCCTTTAGCCGTTGCACTATGGAGAATTTCGAATTGGAGAATGTGTTCTTGAGCCCGGGTCTTTCGAAACAACGACAGCAAGTTCCAAGTGATTCTGGCCTGAAGTGAAATAAGTGAGAGTTCGTATCTAATACATGCTGTCTTAGCACCTCTCGGCAGGCCCAGCACCTTTGTCCAAAATTGATTCTCCAAAGAGGACCATAAATCATTAGTACATCCCAAAGCATTTTCTGCTCCGTAAATTAATACTGGAGTAACCTTTTGTTGATAAAACTGCCTTAACGGCTCTAGAGAAAACTTTCCACATTTTTTTTTCATAATTAGAGCTTGGCTGGATAGTTGGACACATTTCCTCTTAGTGTCTGCTATCCAAGGACCGTCATTAATACATGAGCTTAGAGTCATTCCCAAGTATTTCACACTTTGCGATATCCTCAGTGGTACTGTGCCCAGAGTCCATTTAAAGGTTTTTACCGTTTTTGAGGATCCTCCCTTCAAGTTCTTAAATATTAAGATTTCGCTTTTACATGGATTAATCGACCAGCAATTCTCACTTACATATCTCTGGATGGCCTCAAGTTTTCTTTGTAAGCCGATAGGCGTTGAGTCCATCACAACAATATTGTCCGCATATAGTAGCCAACTTATGTGTGATCTATATATTTTCGGCGGAAACGATCTGACTGCGTCTATCAAGATGCCAATGTCTGACATGAACAAGCAGAAAATAGCTGCAGCAAGCGGCCAACCTTGCTTTACACCCTCACCCGTTGCAACTGCTGATGACAACCTTCCAGCTTGGTCCAGGCGAATCTTGATTGATGTTTCTGAGTGGAGCTCCTGGATCGCGGCTACCAGATCTTCCGGGGAACCCCACTGCCGCAATTTCGCCCACAAGAGGTCACGGTCAACAGTGTCAAATGCACTAGAAAAATCAATGAATGCCAGGTCTGTTATAGTATTCGTTTTTATGGCCTCCATTTTTACCAGATTCAGTAAAAGTAGGTTTAGAGAACAACCAACTTGTTTCACAAAGCCAGCCTGTCTGGCATCAATGTGACCCGTGATCCTGGCCCAATGAACCAACTTTTGCTGTAGGGTGGTGGCGTAAATTTTGCCCAATTCATCTAACAACGCCACTGGTCGATAATTTTTCGGATTAGACCTATCCCCCTTTTTAGAAATCGGTACGATTGCCGTTTTCCATGACTTGGGAGAATTGCCTAAGGTATTTATTCTTTCGAATAATGCTATGCAAATGTCGGTCCAAGTCTCCGGATGTTGTTTTATTGTATAGTTTGTTAGGCCATCCGGGACAGGAGCTCTGGAATTATTGGCCCTCGTTATTATGGCCACGATGTCATCTTTACAGTATGTGAGATTCCGGGGTGGAAATGTTGTCTGTCTCGTCCCCTGAGATTTTATCGCCCCTGTATAGGACCTCAAAGTGGGAGATCCATGCCGATTCCGTCACCAGACAAGTTTGCAACGATTTTTGCGGTGCCTGCATGTTTGTGATCCTCCAAAATTCTCTTGTGTTTTTGTTCTTTAGGATAGCCAGCATTATCTCAGCATCATTTTGAAGAGTCAGATGTACGTGGGCCTTCAGCCAGTTCTTATAAGATTGTTTGGCTCTAATTGTTTGCGTCTTTCTGGCCATCGAGTCTAGAGAGCTGGCCTGTCGAATGGCCTGACGCATCAGCCTTTTATGTTTCTGAATTTCGGGATCAAACCAGTGTTTTCGCACCGAATTTGGATTTTTCATCCCCATGTTCTTGGTCTTAAATTGGAATAGAAGCTGCTCATATTCCAATTCAGTACTGTCCTGGCAATAAGCTGATGACAACTGGGCGACTTCTTGTTCCTTCAGCCGCAGTCTCACCCTATTTGCTGTGACCGAGACAGAATGTTGCCATCTCGAAGAACCTTCCTTTGTTGACGTGATGAGTTTTGTTACTAACATATTATGGTCACTGGTTGATTGCTTCTTGATCTCAAAAGATTTTATTCTCGAGTTGACACAAAGACATAGTCTATTGTTGATGCAGAATCAGCACGCTGCCACGTTGCAACCGCTGGCATATCTCCAATTGTATTTCCATTCAACATTTGCAATTGCCTAATTTCCATTTCTTCCAGCCAATCGTTGGCGAGCACCTTTTTGTGTTCAGTTATCGGTTTAAAGAGATCAATGTTCAGGTCCCCACATTTCAAGATGTTAAACCTTGTCATCCCTTCATACAGGGCATCCATAATTTCCACGATTTTCTCCAAAAAGTCCACTTTGTTTACTTTCAGATGGTTCCAGTACACGTTTAAGAGTGTTATTTCGTCATTACTCTCACCACCAGGATTCTGCTTTATAATTGTCGTTTCCTGAATGAAAGGAGAGTGATTATTGGACTTTGAGATCCTGAAACCTGAGTCCTTATTTACCAGCGTTAGCAGCCCCGCCATAGGTCGCCCTTTCGCCAACTTTATGGCTGGATTCATGGCCACTTCGAAATTACTCACGAGTGGTATCTCAGCTAGCCATGTTTCTTGCAAGCATACAACCGCTAAGCCCTCCAGCCAGTTTGTATTAAGATGTGTAAAACCTCGCGTGTTCTAGGAAGCCACTAGACACTCGTTTGAGGTTTGCTCTTTTTGGCATTATTGTCGATCTTTTGTATTGAGCGTTGCCGCAAGCCAGTGCCAGTCACCGTTTTCTTTGTCCATGTTAAATCAACTGGTTGCTTTGGCTGCTGGCAGTTGTAAATCTTGATTTCCACTTATGGTAATTCTAATCTCTCTTTTGGATGTCTCTGAAGCCCTCGTGTCTTTACTCATAGTGAGGTTAGGGTTTGGTTCGCCTGACAATGTCTCGTCATATGTATCTCTCAACGCTTGACTCTCAACCTTTGGCCTTGCTTCACGTGTTTGTATTTGAGGGGACTCCTGTGTGTTCAAGGAGCGCAACACAGAGCTTTGGGTCAGGCAGTTTAACATTTCTCTTTTATCTCGTGTGTTCGGTACCTGATGTTTTGGACTGATTGAGTCTAACATGTAAACTTCGAAACCCAGTGAAAATAGCGCCACATTCGCCTCAGTAATTGTGGACTATAAATGAGGAAGAGACATGAAGGATTACTTTGTCGTTTCGATTTTCATTTGGAAATTCGATTATCTTTAGATCATTAGACGTAGTAGCTCGTAAATTGGGAATCGAGTCGAACAGCCTAATAATGTTAGCACGATTTAAGATCAACTTGTCCTTTGAGTCTATTCTCTCAATCATCACCTTAAGGACCGATCCCGTGTCATTCTTTTGTTTAGGCTTTCCTCTGTCTCTTTCTTGGAGGACCACTTGTGAGTCCAGATGAGTAATAGATGGTGTTACCTTTAGTTTCCTATTGGGGATTCTACCCACGCATGCAGCAGTTCTATGACTGACGTCGATGTCCAATCTCTCGTCATTTGACATACTGATGTCGGGGTCCTCGCTTTTGCTCACTTGAACAACTCTTAGCCTGTTACATAGTTTAGCCCGTTTTTCATGCAGAGTCATAAACGTCGGACTCTCCATGCTTTTATCTTTTACCTCTAGAATTACAGGTTTGTAGACAAAGTGACACGTTCTAGAGATCTTTGTTCTCACCCTCTGTGGTCAGACCACTTGATCAGCGGACCGAACCCCCAAGCCAGGGACTGCTGAGGTGTATCCCCCTTTGTTTCGTCCGGATGATCGTTAGGCGAGACCTCGTTTGTGTCTTCCAGGATTTTCTGAGTATGCATTTCGGGTCCTCTTATGGCCTGTACATCCTCTATATTATCGTATGTAGACATATTCAGGAGCTCATCAGCAATGTCAGTTGACAGGTTTACTACCTCCTTCACGGCTTGTGTATGGACCACTTCCTTTGTTGATTCCAATCTTTTTTCTTTCAATTTAGGTTTGTTTAGGTCTTTCGTCACTATTTGAACAAAGTTTAAGTTTCTCAGAAATTTTCTTGCTCCCGTGTTTTTGTTAATTCTCTTAGTTGTTACATTCTTTGGTTTTTTAACCATCTTTGTGGCGTTGGCCGATGGCTCATCTGGGGTCTTACAATTTACTAAGTTACCTCCAAAAATCGAGAATACATTTAGCTTCTCTGCACACTTATTCACGGTTAGCATGTTTCCTCCCTTACTAGTTTGAGGCACCGTAACAGACGTTGACGGTCGTTGGTCTACGAGACCCAACTGTCTCTTATAGGCCCTCGCCTGTTCAAACTCCGTATTAAATGAAACATCAGCAATTTTTTCACACTCAACTAAGGTGTTTGATTCACATCGTTGTGGATTCCTCGCAGTACCAACTAGAGGCGGATAAAGTTGGTTAACTTGAGCCCCGTCTTTGCTGTTGGTAAGGTCAATCACGTGAGCCTGAGTGGATGGCATGAGTACCTCTGGATCCTGAGGCATCATTTCCGTTATAATTGGAGCAACGTCGCTACTGCCTCCAGAGTTTCCTAGCTTTGCCTCAGAACACACAAAACTTTTTTGTAGCCTGGAAATACTGTTTAGGTCCTTTTCACCTTGGGGTCCAGTACAAAATCGACTTTTGTGTTTAAACAAAGCTAGTGCTTCCCGAGCTACTTCCGCCAAAAGTTTTTTATCCAGGGAATCCTTTTCCTTTTGGGTGCACAGAGTTTTAAGTGATACGTCCAGACCCTCTAAACCTTCCTTAACATTGCTGGCCCACTGGCTGTATATTTGTTCCAAATTAGCAACTTTCGAATTTAGTAAAGCCATCAACGTTGTAGAGTCGTTTATGGAATCATTCAGATTTTCGTAGAGTTTCATAAACAGAGCCATTGAGATTGCAACTGAAGATATTATTGCGGTTTGTAGATCGGTTGTTAGGCCAACCTCGTTGACCTCCAAGGTCTTTGTTTTGATAATGTGTTTTTTTACTTTCTTCTGTTTCGTGCGTCTGCCCCTCCTTATTTTCGGAAAGGGGCGTTCCATAAAGGACGAATCAGACAGGTCACAATTAGCTGATGAATTTGTATTACTATTGGTTTGTGAGTTTTGCATGGCCATTATCGTTGTTTCTAAGACATGCTGTTGGGCATTCCCAGCTCTCTTCTGTGAATTAATTTGTTTAGATAACGAGTCTTGCATGGAGGATTCACTTGTCCTCTCATTTGAGACTCGTGCAGACTGCTTTGCATGTTTATAATGCACATTTGCCCAGATGTCCTCACTTGCCTCCGTTAATTGAGTATTCTGGCGCTTTAGGGTTACTTTTTGTGTGTGAGGTGATTCTTCATGCAAGGAGTTTCCCTTTTTCAAATTAACATTGCATATTTTATTCATTGCAATCATATTATGCAATATCTTGTTGACGACCTCTATTGAATCACGGCGCTCGTTTCTCTCACCACCAGCCAGCTCTTCCATTGCTGGGGAGCGTGTATGCCGTTCTGGTGTGCTGTGGGTAATTGTATTACCCATCGAGGAGCAGAATACCTCGTCATGAGGTTCATCAGGGGCGCTCCCGATGGAACTCGCCACAGATCTCTCAAGTCCTCCTGAGGACAGACCCGCCCCCTGAGCCAGCCCCCCCCCTCACCCCCCCTCCTGGCCTTCCACCGAGCCTCCCCTGCACGCTCACCCACTACGGTCGAGGCAATCCCCGAGCCGTGAGGAGGAGCCCCTCCACCCAGGCACGGCGCTCCGTCACCCTCGCCTGCAAAGTGAGACTCGGAGGCGCCGGCGGGCGCACCAAACCCGCCCCCGCCCCCACACACGTCATCAGACGCACGCCGCTCTACAGGCAAGCCACCACTGACAACTTCGCCGCCACCGACAACTTCGCCGCCACACTGGGACATGGGGGCAACACCCCTCCCAGCCACCGGATATCCCCGCGCGGTCCCAACACCGGCATCCGGACGCCAGACAATGCGCAGTCACCCATCCGGACCGATGGAACCCCGGGTAGGTGGTCAAGGTAAATGGGCTCATGTTCATTTATGTATGTAAAGCACGGCCTAGGGCAAAGCCCCTCTGCAATGCTGATTGTTGTCAAGCAAGGGACTTGCATCTGGGCTTGATCGTGTCTAGCGTTGTCAGTGTTACTAATGTTACAGATCAGCATCGATCCCTTTGCCAATCCAACTACCTCCTCACCATTTTGCATGGCATATTCTGGCACATCATCTGTTTTGACCCAAGTCACAGTATTTCTAAGGTTACTGGAGTTAATACAGTTAGAGTTAGTGATAGCAGCAGAGTCCTTCTCACCTTGCTCTTCGTTTGTTGATGTGCATGAATAAAATCGACTTACTTTCCTTGCACAGGACTTGTTTACAGAAGTGCAAACTCCGATTTCATCCTTTTCTTCTTTGTCGCGTTTCTTCTGTGCTCGTGTTCTGGATACTGGCGTGGCCATAGCGTAGAGCTCGCTCGCTGGCGAGGCGCCACTCGCCAAACAGCCTAACAGCAGTTAGACCAGCCCTTTCACCGCAGGGCTTCCATACATCCCTGCCTCCTTACCTGCAAAATTGGTTAACTTAATAGTCGATGAGCTTCTTTGCTCTAAATTTAAAGCTCCTGCCCTGTCCGCAGCGAACACACTCAAATCAGTATAATAGAGGAAAGGGGACTATTGACTAGGAGTACAGGAGTCAATACTGTGAGTAACTTTCTTTTTGCATAGTAAAAAGTAAATTTTCCTTTTTAAAAGTCACATTTGGGAGTTGAGCCTGCACACTTGCGTGGCGTAGACTCTCCATGCGCTAGCCACGTCGATCGGCCTTTTTTCCTCATGTCGGGGTTTGCAGCACATCAGTACTCCTCCAGGCAGGTTTATTCCCAACTGGGTATTCATCTTCCCAGCCATGATTTGTCAGGATTAAAGGGGGACTTCCCGGTGTACAGGTCATGCACTACAGGATTCGCTGCGGAACCTTTGATCCCTGAGCTTGGAGTGTTTTAGTCCTGACCATCGCTGGGAATCGTGTGCAACCTGTGATTCCTTGTCACAGCGGGTCTTTAATAATAGTTAAGTGCACTAGGAGGAAGTCTTTCATGCATTTGCTGTTGAGAATCCTGTGCTCCTGCCCCTTCATTGAATCCTGTGACAAGGTAATTCTTTTATTTTCAGGTCACCCTGCCGACACCTTTCCCAGCAAAGCCTCTTTCAGGTGACTGGGCATAGGCTGCTTCAGCAAGGGCTTCCAGATCTCTTGTTTTCTTAACAGTGGTTGTGCTGAGGCTCTGACACGGTTTCATAGTGGTTCACACACTGATGGCTCGTCGGGGTCTTCCACTGTCAGCCAAGGAGTCTGTCTCGAAGACTTTTGCCGGGGCTCAGGTTCTCCCAGCACTCGTCCAGAGAGTTTGCTAAAACCTAGAGTTAGTTGCACCAGACTCTTAACAGAATGTTGCAGTTCTCGGTGCACAAAAGGACAGCACATCAGGATCTAAAAGGCACCAATTTGATGACGGCTGATTCCGCTTAAGCCTTTTTGTCCCACGATATTTGGGGGCGGGGGGGTTGCCCCAAGAGTCAACCTAGGGCATTTATAGGACACAGTCAAGGCCAATGAAACCTCATCCAAGTGTGTCAATGGGTTCTTTCACCTACAGGGTTGATTGGTCTCCAGGGTCTACTCCTATCTGGTCTACTGAGTATGCAAATAACGGGGGGGCTCTGGCAGTCTCTCTGGCAGACATTAGTCCTGGTTATCAGAGTCTTTAGCTCACTATCTTTCACAGAGATGAAATATCGCAAACATATCAGTCTTTGTCCTGCCCTTGGGCAGTCCAGCACCGAAATGCTTGGCAATTCTCCTCTGAACAAGAGTACCAACAGCAACCCCAGACACCTGTTTCGGTCTGGTTGGACCTGATCAGTAGGGTGGAGCTATATGGTGGATCTGCGCCAAGTTCTGGGGCGTTTAGGTTTCCTGACTCCTGGTCAACCCAACCAAGGCAGCATTACTGGTACCTATCTCAGCCAGGGACTTGGATATTATCCTTGTCAGCTTCTTAGACTCCAGTGTCTGCAAGTGCTTTGCAGGGGGGATATGAGGGCCAATTAGCGTTTGAGGCTCGTGAAGGCACCAGGAATGTCCTATTTGAAGGCTGCAATGAAAGAATTGTTGCAACTTAAAACTAGCTCCCCTCCATCATCTCCTCCCGTACAGCCTCTGTCTTCATAACCATTGCATCGGTTCCAGTAGGATAGCCGGCACTGCCTCAAGGGTCTTGAGAGAAGCCACAGATACTGGCTGGGGCTTGAACAGATCAGGAATCCCGCTCCAGAAAGACATGACGGTGGAATCTTGTAAAATCTAGAGCAAACTACATTTGGTGGTTTATATCAACAGAATGCTGTAAATGTTACACATAGCTGTCTTTCAAAGCAGTGAATTTGGCTTCACAACCTACGCATCATGTTCCACAAAGAAGGGTCAGTATATCCCTCTTCCTTGACTTCCTTATCCAACTCTTCAGGGAAAGAGGAAAAGCTACGAGTTGCAGAGGGGAGTCTATGCCAACTCTGTTTTACAGCTCTGTCAGGCTAAAGCTGGTATCTTGCTGGCTGCAGTCACCCAACACGTATATAAGGAGTTTGCAGATACTCAAGCAGTCCTTCCTCAGGGCAAACAGGCAGCCTTTAGTTCAAGGCTAGCACATTCTAAGGCGGTGGCACAAGGCGTTCTTGAATCTTCAGCTCACCACATAGACGTGGCCTCTAGGGGCATGTGTATTTGTGCGGACATGTGGAGAATGATTTGGTTAGGTTCTGCCAACTTTGCACGGGATGTGCAGGATAAAATCCTGGCCCTTCCGTTTGAGGGCTTCGATTTGTTCCCTACCTCAAAGGATGAGGAGCTCACTAGAAAACCCTATATGCTTACAGCAAAGTTCCTAGCAGGCCTCCTCAAAAGCAGTTCCAGCTGACTTCTGTGAGGCAGGATTTTGGCTCAAGGACTGCAGTGAGGTTTTAGAGGCTTTTTTTGAAGGAGACTGAGGCAATGTGACAGTTCTAACAGTCAGAGAAAAAAAAATTCCACGCAGGACTTCTACTGACAAACCTCCACAGTGCCCTCTCAGGTTGAGTAGGTGCAAAGATTAGGGTAGGGTCCAGGTCCACAATTCTCTAGGTGGGAGCAGAGTCACGAGATTGTGGCAGGCTGGTACACCATATGCAAGAATTCTTGGGTATGGTTCAGTAGACCCTAGGCTTTGGCAGGTCTGGTCCGCTGTGCTTCAGTTGGAGGTGCAGACGCTCCTGCGCATGAAGACCCTGGAGCCGGTTCCTGCTATGGTGCATGGGTTAATTCCAGGCTCTTCACTGTTCCAAAGGAGAATTGGGCAGGCCTGAGAACACTGCTGGACCTGTCTCCACTCAATGCTTTCCTTTGTCTAGAGACATTCAACTTGACCACTCCAGCCCAGGTCCATTTGTTTCTAGCACAAGAGGATTGGTTATGTGCAATAGACCTGAAGGGACACAGGTTTGCATCTTCCCATTTGTCCCCCACACAGAAGGTTCCTCCATCTTTCAGGGAGACTTGCACTTCCAGTACAAGTTGCTGTCCTTCAGTCTGAATGCAGCTCAGAGTTTTTACTATGCTCATATCTGCTCGTTGCACACACCTTTGGCTGAAGGGAATACATATCTACAAGTACTTGGACAATTGCATCCTGTGTGCTCCCTTGGACAGTGAACCCTCTAAAGCCTGCAGCTTTTCAGATAGGTTTCCTTCGGTTTGACTCGGGTTGATCTGTGAATCAGCAACCATCCCAGATGGGTTCATACTAATTTTAATCAATAGATCGGATTTCACTGGGACTGCATCAGAGCCATGCTGTTATATACATCGGAAAGACTGAAGGACACAGAATGGCGCAGCTGTTTCTGACCAGGAGACACCAGACGGCATGGTGGTTTCAGCGGCTCCTAGGCCTGATAGGCTTCTTCTGTTCTCGCAGTACCTCTGGCTAGATTGAGGAGGACACATGTCTAATAAAGACTAGCAGAGTTGTGGAACCAGGCTCGTAACCAGAAATTGGCCCGAATCTCCTATCCTGAGGTTCTCCACCGAGACCGCCTTTGGTCGAGCAGCAGGAGATGCTAATGAGCGGCATGTCTCCTTCAGATCTTCCACACAAAGTGGTGATAACGACCGGCTCATGCCATATCATTGGGATGTGATCATGGAAGACTTTACAGTTCATAGTCTGTGGATCCGCTTAGGCCATACAGTCCATAGCAGTATGTTGGAGCTCAATGTCATTTTCAGGGCTCTAAGGGCTTTCCTTCCATCCATAGCTTGCAAGTGCTTCTTGATCCAGGCAGACAACACTACCTGCATGTACTATATCGTCAAATCCCCAGACTTGTGCAGACTGACAGTGGGGATTTAGAAATGGGCTCTCGATCACCATCTTTTTCTCAGTCATTCACCTTCCAGAGGAAAATAATGTGGAAGTGGACAAACTGAGCACACTGAACCATTCCAACCACAAATGGAAGCTTTGTGACTCTGTTAACACATTTTCCCAATGCGGGGTCCTCATCTAGCAGACATGTTTGCCATAATGGGCAAAGCGTGCAAACTGCAAGGACTTTGTTGCACGTGGAGCGGGTGGTGACAGGCTTTTGTGCTCTGAGTGGTGCACCTTTTATCCCTTTGGGCAATTGCAGAATTAACACCTATGCTGTTGATTCACAAAGTGTTAGCTAAGTGGGGGGATAGCATTGGCTGCTTCAGGGATTCTTTTGACACCACACACCCCAGCCAGGATGTGGTTTTCAGATCGCAGAACTGGCTTCAGAAGGTCATAATGTTTCTCCCAGTATTTCCAGGTTGTCTCGGCAGTGAGTGTGTGTTCTTAACCCATCAATTGTCGAGCTTGGTAAGCTGGTTCCTGAGGTGCTGATCCTCAAGTCACTTGTATCTATCAGAAAGTAAAAGAAGTCGTATATCATTAAAAGCTTCCATGCATTCTCAGTATAGGACAAATGTTTCAGATTTCGCCACTCAGGGTTTGAAATTGAGCAGAGCTGGAAGCTATTTAGCTTCTGCGTGTAGCCTAGAATAGCCTGGTTAGCTTGACACCAACAGCTACTTGGAGTCACGTTTGGCTCCCCGGGCCAGCTGATGCGAACAAACACACCTGTTTGAATTTAACTCTGTTTATTTTGGACAAACTATATAAACATTAGGACCCATCTATGTGACATTTAAAGCACGATAGGCCATAAGTAAGGCACACAATTATACGTTTGCATCTTATGCAGGGGTTAGATTTGCAGAACGCTCTGCACTAGCTCCTGGTTCTCCAGTGTTGGCTCCTGGTCTCTGGTTAATGTTGGATACCAAGGAGCTGGTTTTAGCTTCTGCTTATCCAATCTCAATTTCGGTCCCTGGGTCGTTTCAGATGTGTATTTATCCGCTCAAGTGTGATTTGGATGTTGCCACCTGCGAAAATCGCCACGCCCTTCGTGGGCATCATTATTTGGTCTTGTCAGCCATTGCGCACACATCTTTTTTTACCTATGGCCACAACCACTTTCAGCTTTGCAACATGGAAGGTCGCTTTCTTAGAGGCAATTACATCAGCCAAGCATAGAAGTGAAATTCGGACTCTTTTTCTCAGTTTTATACAGTGTTACAGAAGAACAAGGTGGTTTTACAGACTCATTTACCAAAAATAGTCTCATCTTTTTATCTGAATCATGAAATTACACTTAAGATTTTTTTCACGAACCCTCGGTGGGAGGCTGAAAGAGTTTTACTTTGTCTTGACATTCAGAGTAGACCAAGGACCTCCGGCAAGATGACCACCTATTTGTGACCATTGCACGCTGGATGCATTTCAGCATACTATTCCCTTATGAACAAACCTGCTAAAGGAGCCCAAGCTCATATGGTTCAGCCAAGGCTGCTTCAGTGGCTATCGAGATACAAGTTCCAAGGGACATTATTGCTCAAGGGCCCACATGGTCTTCCAAGTCTGCTTTCAGTAAACATTATTCGAATGGATTCTTTCCTCCCACGTATACCTCATCTTTGATATATCCAATTCTGCTCGCAGCTTGCTTTGGAATTCTTTTTCATAGGATTGACGATTGTGCAGCGTCATGGCCATCAACGGCCTCTGCAGCGTCCTCTGCAGTGACGTTGACACTGGTATATGAAGCACACGCAGTGAGCATTATCTGAGTTCTGTTTTTTCCACATAATAGCTTGCATTTGAGCGATCGCCTCAATGAAATTTAGACTACGTTTCACCTCGGAACAAAGTCGATTCAACATCTACTTGACATGTCCTGAACACCGAAGACCGGATTTCAGCGGTGTGCTGACTGTGGGGCATAAATGTCCATTACAGACCTGCACCGTGTCTCCCTTTGGTGGCTGGAAATAGGCCATAAAGTGGAAGACTGAGGCTTGTGCCAGTCCATGACAGTCGAGGCCTTGCGTGAAAGGAAGGGGAAGCTTGACGCATGTAATCCCTCTCTCAAATCCCCCTCCATTACCGTATCCAAAAGAAAATCGTCCTCCGACTTGAGGAATGTGTCCCCCGAGACAAAGCGTTCTAAACACCAGACGCTCCGGATCGCGGTCACGATGCTCGCCGTCTCACAAAAAGAACAAGAAGCGACGCCATAGATACTAGTCGACTTCTTCCTCATCTCCCGATAGTGTCTAGAAAAAATCTTTGGCTCTGCCTAAAAACGCCCAACATTTTTTAGAGACTCAAGGAGTCGGGGAAATCAAGCCACTGCTCTGCATCTAAAAAGACCAGTGGGGACACTCGGGTGTCTCCTTCCCGTGGGCCTAAGAGCCCTGGAAGAGATGCTTCTTGAAACAAGTCAACTGAGTCTTCTTCGGCACCTAAAATGAGTCATCTTCCTCCTCGAAGGAAAAGGATTCAGGGCCTTCAACTCCGGTCTCAAAGCTTTCTTCAAAGCCGTCGATTACTTCACCTGAACCTTCGAGGCATATAACAAAGTTGAATCCGTCAAAGCTTTTGAAACCGACTACTCATTCACTGACCTCTTATTCAAAGTCAAGGCCCTCAACGCCATCAGGACATTCTGTGCCTTCGAAGCCTTTAAAACCTTCAACTGACTCGACAAAGTCTTACAAACCATTACCTACACCAGATTTCTTTTGGTCTAATGGATCCATCTTTGAGCAAGAGGAAGATCAAGCTCCATTTGTGTATGAATTTGGAACACCCAATGTCTCAGAGGAGCTTATATCTCAAGAGCCAAAAATGCACAATCTTGTAGAGACACTAAAAGAAACAAGCATTTGGGAGACATCTCTTGAAACTGACTTTGGGAACCCAGAGGTGGTTGGATATTCAGATCCATCGTATACGCCAGTAAGGTCTCGGAATATCTATGGTTGTCAAAACCCACTGCAATTGTGGAAACCGACGACCATACTGATACATTGGAAAGTGGAACAGTAAAAGAAGCGGCCTTACCATTTCACACCGCTTTGAGAGTAATAGAAAATTGGATGAAGCCAGATTCTGTTCCTCCAGTTAACAAGCTGCTGACAAAAAAATATATATATATAAATACATAACAGCCTCTATAGAGCTTCCCTTCCTCAACAGGCATCCAACACCAGAAAGCCTAGTGGTTCAGGCTGTAACAGTATTTTCTAGGTCCTCAGCTGACTCGTCTACCCCTGCTGACAATGATGACACAAAGGTTGATGCCTTAGGGAAGAGAATGTTCAGTACAGGCAGCATGGGACTGAAGTCTGCTAATGCTACAAGTGCCTTGGCGAAGTGTGTGTACATTTTTTTTTTCACTCGCACTCTCTCTCACACACACACACACACTCAGACTCTCTCCCCCCTGGAGTGTGGCTGCCCTAGATGCAGACCGTATACCGGAAGGAGAGGAGAGGGATGAAAAGTATGCCATGGGGAAATCTTTACAATCGAGTCTGGATTCCATGAGTAGATCTGTGGCTGCCAGTACTGTGTTGAGACGTATGTCATGGTTCAGGAGGTTAGGTTTTACGTCTGATGTCCAAGCATGTTTGCTGGCCATGTCCTTCGATGGAACTTCTTTTTGGTGAGAAAGCTGAGAACAGTTTGGAGAAGCTGCAGGCTACAAGGGCAGCATCTAAATCTTTTGGGGTGGCAATAAGGCTACCAATAAAATCCTCAGGACAAGGGTGGAGAGGACGCCCAAAGGCAGAGGGGGTAGAGCACCCCGTGCAAAACCTGTTGTATTTCCCTCCGCTGCAACTGGAGCAGCAAAATAACTCTCACCCAGAAGTCTGTGGTAAGAGGCAGATGGTCACATCATCTTCTGAGTTGGAGCCCCCCAAGGGACAGATCTACTTTGGTTCCAATCCGTTCCACCAACACAATAGAGCTGATACCTTCAGCGTAGAGAATGGTACTCTCCCTATTTCCTAATCCCCAAGAAGGACGTAGGACTGCGACCCATCTTGGACTTGAGATGCTTGAAAAAGTTCCTCAGGAACGAGAATTTCAGGATGGTTACTCTCTCGCTGTAACGCTTACCTGGACTCTGCGGGAGCGTTGAGAACCTCCGGTCTGCATGTGCTCCAAACGGCCCTTCTGAAGTGAGAGTGCACTTCTGCAAAATGGGAGAAAGTGTAGTGTCACTATCCTAAGGTCACTGTTTCAACTGAACCATGTGCTCCCCTGTTACCCCTGGTGTATTTCCCCTCATCTATCCTGGGCCCTCTTCTGCTCACCTGTGCGCTTTTAACGTGAAGCTCTGTCTTGCAGGGGTGCTATGTTCTTGTTGCTTGATGAGATTGCTGCCAATTCCTTCACTGGCCTCTAAGCCAAGTCCTGCTGCAACCTGAGGTGCTGTGTTATTTTGGTAAGTATTCAGTTCAGTTTCTGCACCAAAAGTGTGGGCTTCTTTGTAGTTGCACTTGTATGTCTTTTGATGAATGTTCAGAGCAGTGTTGAGCATGTGATTCTAGTCTGTGGTCAACTGTGTCTCTTCTCCTTCTCTTGCAGGCAGTGTCTAAGAGGTGCTGCGGGTGCTTTTTTGCATGCACGAATGATGGGGAGTTCCCCTGTGGAAGCGCAAGTGTGCTCGGGCGTTTTCGAATGCTGGAAGAGCTTCTGTTGGCTTTGTGATCAGTGTGGGTAATTATGCTGTATGTGCGCGTATTCCCTGTAGTGCGCGCCTTGTAATCCGATCTGTTAACCTGTACCTTGTTGCCTTGCATTTCTACTCAACTGGACATGGCTGCAGCTTATGTCGGATTCCAGATTCCAGGAGAGTTGAATGCGGAGCAGTCCTCGACATAACTGTTAAGTAATTGCCTCTGTGTTCTTGTTCCTAAAGTTCGTGCTGCTAATCTGTGGTTTCTTCTTGTTTCAGGTCGGAGCTGCGAACGCTGGTAAGCGTTGTGGTGCTTCCAGCAGTTAAAACGCAAAGTGTGTGTGAAAGTCTGGGCATGGCTTAAATAGGCTACCACAACCAGAGACTAGACTTCCCCCGCCTGGGAATTACGGCCCATAACGCAGCCATGTTGGAAGAACCTGGAAGTTCTGTTATTCCTTAATGTTCTATGTACAAACATGTGCAAGCAAGTGTGAATGCAGGGAGCGCCAGGCAAGAACCCATCTAGCCCCCGTGTGGGTAGTACACTGCAGGCAATGTGAGGTGACTTTACCAGTGATGAGCCCTTCGTGATCATGACATTCACAGATCCTTCAGGCCCTTCTACTCCAGGATTGGTTGGTTTGATTGGACCTTCAGGATGCTTACTTTCATGTGCCCATCCATCAGAATCACAGAGTAGCCGAGGTTCACGGTTTGTGGTTCTCATTAGTTTCGGCTATTGCCATTTGGGCTCACATCTGCCCCAAGGGTTTTCACCAAGCTTATGGTAGTGGTGGCAGCATGTTTAAAGAGGGAGGGGATTCACATCTACCCCTACCTCTGGACGACTGGTTGATCAGGGCTTGCTCTCCGGAACAGTGAGTCACCTCAGTCAAACGTGCCACTTACTACATGAGCTGGACTTCACCCTAAACTTCAAGAAGTCCAAATTGAAACCTTCTCAAAAGCTTCAATTCAGCCTCTGGAAAAATTTTGCCACTCGAGTTGAAGGCTCAAAATCTCTCGCAGATGGTCCAAATGTGCCCAACATCTCCTGGCCTTTGACTTCCTAAGGTTGCTCGGCCTCATGGCATCGTGCATTTCTCAGGTGCCAGAAGCCCATCTGAGAATGAGATCCCTTCAGGTGGACTCTCAGGTCCCAATGGTCTCAATTCTCCAGCAAAATGACAGACCTTCTCCAGGTACTGACAAGGGTTGCCCCGGATCTCCTGTGGTGGACCTGCAGAGAGAATGTAATGAGGAGAACCCCTTTTGGCAACCATGGCCAGAGATGACAGTTGTGACAGACGCCTCCCTCACAGGATGGGGAGTGCACATGAAGGATCTTTCATTAAGCGGACACTGGTCTCAGTCGGAGTCCAGACTTAATATCAACCTTTTGGAGCTGAGGGCAGTCGGACTAGTGCTGATGACCTTCCTGCCCTCAATACAGGGAATAGTGTCCTGATAGCCATGCACCACCTCAACAAATGTGGGGGTGTAGGGTCACTACTCCTGTGCAGAGGCAATACAGCATTGGTTTTGGGCACTGAGAGAAGGAATCACTCTTGTTGCAGTTCATCTAGCTGGAGAAGAAAACATGGTGGTGGACGCTCTGAGCAGGCAGAGCACGCTTTGCCACATGTGGGTACTAGCTCAGGAAATCCTTAAAGAGATCTTCACCCTTTGTGGAACCCCTCAAGAGGATCTGTTTGTGACCAGTGTGAACAGGAAGTGCGAGCTGTTCTGCTCCAGGGAATTTCCCCAAAGAGGAGTTCTAGGAGACATGTTCGTGGTGGACTTGGATTTTCCACTGCTGTACGGGTTTCCCCCAGACCCCATCATTCCTCATGTCATCAGGAGGTTGAGGCTGTTTGGGAAAACCATGCTCCTCATTGCTCTGGTTTGGGCCAGGAGGACTTGGTATCAGGGCATTCTCGAAATGGACATCTGCCCTCTTCTTCTTCCCCAAAGACAGGATCTACTTTCACAAGAGGGAGTTTGCGTTCTTCAACCAGAAATTGGGACTCTCAACCTTTACGCCGTGTGTCTGAAAGGGTGAGATAAGAGGATTGGGACTTTTGCGGAAGACGTGATGGAGGTGCTGCTTTCAGCTAGGAGATCAGCAACTAACTCCCTATGCAGCTGCCATTGGAACAAGTTTTGCCGCTGGTGCAGAGGAAAAGAAACTTGAGCCCTCCACATGCATCACATGCATTCTTCCCACTGTTCTATCTTTCTTACTCCACCTGACTCGTTTGGTGTTGCAAGTGGCCACAGTCAAGGGCTACTTGGCGGCACTGTCCATTTTTAAGAGCGCTCCTGGTGAGGGATCCTATTTCAAGGGTGCTGATTGTCATACAATTTCTTAAGGGTCTAACAAATTTGTTCCCACCTACTCCTTTTATCGTACCAACATGGGACTTGAACTTAGTATTGAAATACCTTATCTTGACTCGGAGGCGGCCTCTAGTACGTTGCGTACGAGCGTAGGAGGTGCGGCTTGAGTCTGTGACTCTGTGAGCGCGCGAGCCCGCGAGAGCCTCGAATAGCGCAGGGTCTGCTTTTCCAGTGCCGCATAGACCGTGAAGCGGATTCCGCCTATCCCGCCCCCTCCAAAGCTCGGGGAAGCCACGGGGGAAACAGTGCCCCCTCGGTCTCGAGACTGTCGAGAGCGGAAGAGGACGTGGGCGAGGAGCCGTGAGTTGAGACTCTCGGTGCACGGAGCACCGAGCCTAGCAGAGGGTGTGGCATCCGGAGTGGAGCTGCGGCAATAAAAAAGGTCTGATGAGTGCTGGTGCGCTGCTCTGCACTGTAAGTGTTACCGGGCTCTCAGAGCTATAAATGTCACCATTATTTTGCCGCACTGTGAACCCTTAAATCCCACTCTTTCCACCCTTGAGGTGAGGGGAAGCCCAGAGAACAATTCCTGCTAGAATCTGCTGAAGAATTTGCTGAAAAGTGGTGGAACGGGCTGTATTACTGTCCTCTATCTGGCCCCTTATTTGTCTTGTCTCCTTTATTCTGTTCGCCGGACAGCTGGCTCTTGCGGGTTCCGGTTTGAATACAGCTTCAGTATTACAGTGAAGCGTGGGGAGTTGTCCTTAAGTTTTACACTTCGGACATAAAAGGACCATTGGTCTCGGGCTGTCAGAAGCGGCTATTGATAGTGCGGCTTGACGACCCGATTTTGTAGGGATACATAAGGTGTAGTTGTCTGTCTGTGTATACTACGTGAGGACTATAGGGTTCCTTCTCTTAATCTTTTTATTTTTATTTTCTTGGAAAATTAATACATCCTGACGACTAAGTAGAAGCCTGGTCACATTATTTTCAGGGACCATTTGTCTCTGAACTGGAATAGTGTGGAAGCGCAGTGGATCAAAATACAAAGGGATAAGCAACCTGTTGGCCTGATGCAAACAGGAACTGAACGGAATCAGTCCACATTTAATCTACGTAAACCCAACGTGAAGACCATTAACTCGACCCTTGCCAATAGAGAAGTTGACATGGAAAAAATCAGGATAAAGAAGAATGTATTGAAAAATCCTCTTTTAAATCAAGGGGTGATTACTGAATTTTTTCCATTGAATACAGCCCGCGAAATAAATTCCACTGCGATTGAAGAAGATCCACCAGCACATAGTGACACTGAGGCTATAACATCAATAGAATTTGAAGACATAGATAATAGTTCACTTTTAGACTTGTGCTTAAACATTCAAAGAAGCATGACGCCACATCTGGAAAGAAGATCTAGCAACACTGATAAGCAAACTGACAGAAGCACGATTACACCTCTGGGAATAAGGGCTGGGTCGGGTTTGGATAGGCTCTCCATTTCCCCTAACCTTGCAATGGTTTCTACTGAGGAGGCACCTGTTGAGGAAGTTGAGCCCCAGGAAAGGCCCTTCCCGGGGGCGCCAGAAATAGCTGAAATCCAAGCGTCAGTTGCATCGTTACAATTTGCACTTAAGATTTTGCTTAAAATGTCTGGACGAATACTAGCTAACACGGAGGCCCTTGCCATGGAAAATAAAAGAAGAGTATTAGCAGTAGAAGAAGTTGAAGCCGCCATGTCAGAAGCCATCCTCATTGTTCACGAAATGGAAGAGCAAGAAGCTCCGGAAAAAGAACAAGATGTGCAGAATCACGATCCTCTTTTTTCTCGGAAACAACTGAGACTAGCAAAAAGGGCTGGTAAGGGTAAAAGGACCAGCATCGCGGCATGTTCTATGTCGGAGCAGGACAAGTTGCAATTACCCACTAAGAAGAGTAGGAAAAGGATGGCCAGAGCGAAGAAAAGGAAGGCTGCCAGAGAAGGATTTCATACGAGCTGGCTAATACCCGCACAAGGGTTGGACAATGATTCAGAAGTAGAGACAAAGAATGTGGAGTCGGGTGTGATTGATGAAAGAGAGGCTAATAGAGATGGAACAATTAATCTGCCCGCGGACTTAGACTGCTCAGAAATCACAGTAGCAGCAGCATTGGAAAATCATGAGGAGAAGAAAGGAAGCAGGATATGCTTGATTAAGAATCTATATCATAGCAAGGGTAGGAAATGGCTATCACGATCTGAACTTCTGATACAACTCGATTCTGTTCCACAAGTGCGAGTGCTCAAATCGGACGATTTTGTATTTGTTGAGCCCCTGAAAGGCCCCAACCCTAGAGTGTCTGCATTGCACTGTAAGTTCTTGGCAACAGCCGATCTTCTAAGGACCTACAAAGAGGAATTAAAGGCAGTTGATGTGGAGGTGGACGCCGATCTTAATAAAATTGATCTGACTAGCCCTACAGAAGATGTAGATCCTGCCCCGGCCATGGCAGATTGCCCATGCCTTGTAAAGGATAAGAAGATCGCTGCATCTGAAGTCCAACAAATGCTAAAATGGATAGCAGAAGCACTCCCGGAGATTATATCTAACCAATGACAACTAATTATATTATCTTGGATTTGCAGAGGTTTTGCCCACCTTCTATCCCCGGAGGGTTCTACTAAGCTTCTGGATAATTGCAGTTGTTTTTGTCTACAAGAAACTTGGGCAATTGACCCTTTAATATTGGATGGTTTTTCGACATACCACTCGCCAGCAAAAAGGGGAGAAAAAGGTAGGCCCTATGGTGGCCTGACTATAGGTGTGACCAATGCAATAGGCTCCAAACAGATTGTTTGCAATTCTGAGAGCAACATGTTAGCTGTCGAAGTAATTCCGAACCCCAAGGACCTCAGGGGCTCCTTTTTGTTAATGAATCTATATAATCCACCTGGGGCAAGGCTGAGTGAGCAATTGCGGGACTCCCTCCAGGATCTATTGGCCAAGTGGCTATTTCGATCCTGTAGTTTAGGAGTAATTGTCGTGGGTGACTTTAATTGCCATATGCTAGGGCAAGAGAGTAATACGCAGAACCCTACTAAAAAAAAGAGGAGCCATGCCCCACAGTAAGAGGAACCATGAAGGTGGAGTGTGGGAATATCTATTTGATTCCTGGGACATGGTAATGCTCAATGGTAGAACAAACGGGGACTGTCCTGGACACTGCACGTGGTCAAACGGGAGCTTGTGTAGTGTTCTGGATTATATATTTGTATGTCCTGGGATTCAGCAAATGGTGATAGATATGACGGTGATTGCCAATGAATGGAGCGACCATGCTGCACTAAAATGTATGATCAATATTTTCAGTGAACAGATCCTGCCCAATAATATAGGTATGGTCAAAACCAACAGATCCGGTACTAGAATTATCTGGTCGGATAAAAATATTTAGTTGGCAACTGAAGCCTTGGGGGTGGCAGACTATAGTGAGCTCCCTAACTTTAATGAGCTATCAATGGACGATATTGAGGATTGGGTGCAGGCTTTTGCTCAAAGACATGCAGCATCACCTGTGGGAGTTATGACAAGTACGGTGGGGAAAAAATTGCCCTATGATAAAGCCATTAGAGATATGAAAAGATTGCTTAGAGCTGAGCTCCGTAGTACCAAAAAATACATGGCCCGGGGAGATGGATATTTCTCAACAGTTAGAGGGATCAAAAACAGATACAGAGCAGCTATTAAAGCTAAGAAAAGAGCAGAGAGCATACTGAGATGGCAAAAAATGGTGAAGAGGGTATGTGAAGGAAATACGCGGAATATTTGGTCCCTGCTGGCTGAGGCACATTGCTCGCAAAAAGGGACATTGATTAATCCCATTGAAGCCAGAGCCTGGGAAAATTTTCTGGGAAATCGGAATACAACGGATAACTTATTAACAGTTTTGGATTGTCCTCCGGTGGTGGCTCCGTTTGATATTTCATACGAAGCTATCTTAAATAAAATTAAAGAGATAAAATCGTCTCGTGCACCGGGACCTAATGGATTATCCAACATTGTTATTAAATCACATCCCGTGTTTTGGGCCAGTTTACTGAGAATACTATTTGAGAAAATCATAAAATCTGGAAACATACCTCGCTCCTGGCAAACGGCAATATTGATCCCAGTTTTTAAAAAAGGGATTAGATCTGACCCGAGTAACTATAGGTTACTATCAATGCTTGATGCGACTGGAAAAATCTTTGCATCTTTACTATTAAAAGAACTGCAAGCATGGGCTGAGGGATCTGGCGTTTTGTCTAAATTCCAGAGTGGTTTTAGAGAGGGGTACTCTACTTCCCACAATATTATGGTCATGGATCTATTGCGAGCCAGAGCGCTAAGAGCAGGGGCTCCTCCGTTATATGCCCTATATATAGACTTTTCGGCGGCTTTTGATTCAATTCCCCGCAGTCGGTTGTGGTGGAAATTAGAACTAATGGGTTGTCCGAAAGGTCTTATATATTACTTAAGACTATTGCATCATAATAACTCCGTGAAACTGAGATTAGATCAAGTGGGTAATACCACGGCTAATATCCTACAAAACAGGGGTGTGAAGCAAGGTTGTGTCACAGCCCCTTTAATCTACAACTTATATGTGTATGATATTCCCGAGGTAATAGCTGCTGTAAACAACTGTCCCCCCAAAATCGGTGATGCTCGCTGCTCTGTTTTAGCATATGCCGATGATTTGGCGATCTTCGACTATACTATTAGTGGAATACGCCGATCTGCAACAGCGCTCTGGGAGTATGCAGAGGTTAATGGCCTTAGTATTAACTTGGGTAAAACCAAAATCATGATATATACTAAAAAGAGAGTATCCCGTGTTTCACTTCAGGTAGGCTTATTGAACATCAGTTATGTCTCCCAATATCGATATCTTGGTATAGATTTTGAAGTGACGGGTGATTATGGGGCCTGTAAACAACTGCATACAACTAGAGCAGCACAAATGACTGCCTTGTTCCACAGGTTTATGGTGAAGCAGTGTGGTTATACGCTGTGGGGCATTCGGCAGCTATACATACAGGCATTTTCCCCGGCCATTACATATGGACTAGAAGCATTACTGGATATAGATTTAGGCTGGCTAAAGGTAATTGAGGGAAAATTCTGGCGTAGAATTCTTGGTTTACCGCCTTGTATACCATTGGCCATAATAAGATTAGAATTGGGCCTGATCTCTCTCAAGGCTCTAGTATTGAAGAAGCGCGCTGTATTATATCTAAAAATGACTCGTGACACTAGGAATGGTCTACTATCGGCTGTCTATCAAGAACTGGCTAGGGAGAATCTGGGTATGTCAACCATTGAGCAGATGACTAAATTATATTCAGATATCGGGTGGCAAGAAAGGGAGGGAGAGTACTCGGATAAAGTACAAAGGGCTCTTTGTAAACGCATAGACCTATGGGATTGGACTGAGAATTTCGAACACCTGAGGAGATTGCGTAGTTATAGGTTTGTACAACATAGACTTTATGACTTTAAGAAACCTCAGAAATATCTGAACATTTGTCCATCACCCAGACTAAGACGGTTTATTTTGCTACTTAGACTGGAACAACTCCCCACAAGGATGGTCACAGGAAGACAAATTAAGTTGGCTGCCAATTTGCGAACATGCCGATTATGTAAAGCTCAAGATCAGCTGGAGACAGCAAAGCATCTTTTGACTGAATGCCCTGAGATGGCTAGCACTTTTATCCCTCTGCTGGATGGCTTTGTCCATTCTAGGAACTACATTAAGGACGATCTGTTCTGGAATCACTGTGTTAATACTAACAGTAAGCGCCTGCTGATCGCTCTGTATACCATCTGGCTGAGGATTGAAGGCAGACTGGACATAACATTTTAAGTAATAGTTTTCAATTTAATAATCTGTAGATAGGATTGGCTGCATAGGTAATTATGTGTTATATATTTGCTGTTTGCTGTTTTTTAAAAAATTATGATTAATGTGATTTTTATTTGTACTTTTATGCTTATAAGATATTTACATTTGTATTTTGTGTAAAGTTTATAAACGAAACTATATCACAATAAATAAATAAATAAATACCTTATGGGAGCTCCTTTCGAGCCTTTACATTTGTGTCCATTGAGGATGTTTAAAATCAAGACAGCCTTTTTAGTGGTTATCACTTCTGCCTGCAGGGTACGCAAGCTAAAAGGCCTCTCTTCAAAACCACCCTTCACATTATTTTTCAAGGACAAAGTCATTTTTATAGTTGGTTCCTCTTTTCTCCCGAAATTAGTGTTGGAATTTCACCTATCACAATTAATAGTCTTACCAACTCTTTATCCTCCTCCTCATCCAACAAAAGAGGAGGAGAGACTCCATCGGCTGGACCCTAGATGGGTGTTTAGTTACTTTATTTCACAGACAGCAAATCTTTGTCAGGATGACCAACTTTTCGTTGGATACGCTGGACAGAGATTACGTTTAGCATCACAAAGCAAACAATTTCTAGATGGATAGTCATGTGTATAACAGAATGATACTTTGGCAGGGAAAGATTTGCCCAAAGGTTTGAGGGTGCATTCCACTAAAGGGGTGGCTGCTTCCTCGGCTCTAGAAAGGGGAGTGCCAGTACAGGACCTCTGCAGAGCAGCAACTTTGTCGTCCCTTCATACTTTCAGCAGAATTTACTGCACAAACTCTTTGTCCGGAGAGGAGGTAACATTTGGCAAAGCCCTCCACCATAACTTTAACAAATAGAAATTCTTAGCACCCACCTCCACATACAGAGTGCTATGGGAGTGTATCAAAGATGAGGAATACGTGGGAGGGCACAATCCATTTGAAGAACAATTTACTTACCTGTGGTAAAGTGGATTCCTCATCGCTCTCCCTTCATTCCACTGTTACTTGCCAAGAATGTCTGTGTTTTCCACCTTCCTTTCTCAGAACGTCAGGTACGTCTCCTCCTATGGCAATCCATGCAGAATAAAGGGGGGGGACTTGAACTGAGATGACGTCAACGCGCGTGCTTCATATACCATATACCAGTGTCAATGTCACGGCAGAGGAAGCTACGGAGGCCGACAGAGGCATGACTTGACGCTGCATGATGCTGGACCTTATGATTTTCCCAAGCAAGCTGCAAGCAGACTTTGATATTTCAAAAATTAGGAATACGTGGGCGGAACATCCAGTTGAAAGAATGTTACCACGGGTAACTAACTTGTTCTTTTATGGACACCAACTCAAGGGCAGGTGTTAGATTTGGTCAGGCTGCCCTTTAGAGTGTTTGTGTGTGATCTTGTTCTCTCCTCACAAGGGGATGAGTACTAGTAATATCCATATGTATGGTGGAAAGGGGCTGAAACATAGGAGTGATTAGTTTATTCACCATAGTCACTACTGCACTCTGTGTCGTTAGTCCCCTTTCCTCCATATGCCCACCCTCTGTCCCCCCTCATAAGAATTATTTAGATAGGCTATTTAACGTGGAGGGAAATTGAGACTTGCTGCCATGGCCAAGGCCATCCCTGCACATGAGCAGACTCTGCATATTTGGTTTGCAAGATTTGCCAGTCCTGCTCCATGGGATTGACACCCATAGATATGGAGGAGCGGGAACTACATACCCATAGTCCTATGATGAGCAACTTTTATTATCTGCCTATACTTGGCTAAACAAAGCATTTCTTTGCTGCTGCCTCCCCTTTGTACTTTCACCGTCATCTCCCTTTCTGTGCCTCATGTCAGGCTTTAAGTGACGCATTTGAAATAGCAGATGTTTTTGTGGCTATTCTATATTCAGCCTGTCTGACCTGCCTCAGGAACTTCCATTTAGTGTGTACCCGTGCTTTTTGTTGTGGGTTGGCACAGATGTTTTTCAGGGCATGCTTTGAAAAGGACAAGTGTCGTAGACAGGGAAATGCTTTGTGAACATTTGAAATGTGTTGGACATGGGTAATAAATGTGGTTTGGGGCTACCAAAACTGGCAGTTGCTTTTGCTGTTTGCGTGAAGGTTGCCATTTTCATCTCTGGACCTCCCTCCACCTAATTTAGGAAGAACCATCTCAGAAACGTATATGTGCTACTAGCAGTAGTGAATAATCCACATTTCAGGACACACGTCCCTGCACTACAAGTAACCTATGCAAACTGTATAAGACCACACATGTATTGCAGAGGAGAGCCTGAGCTCTGCTAGCAAACTGTTCAGTCCCAGGGTGGTCCTGGGTTGAATCTGATGCCTCCGTGTAACAAACCTTTCGAATGGATTGTGTCCTCCCACGTATTCCTCATCTTGTGATAAATCGTTCTCTCCAGCTTCGCTGCTTTGGAAAAAAATGTTCTTGCCAGAGGGCGCTGTGCTCGAGGTCGTGGCATCGATTGTCCCTCGACGTACTCCGTACTCTGTCGACGTCACCGATGGTATAAGTAGCTCGAGCCGCGCCCGTTGCTTCAGTTCCGTTTTTCCGATCGCTTCGCTATCGAGAACGGCGCGCTTCTATTTTCTGTGAAGAAAATGTCATCATCTTCGACACCTTCGACACCCAGAACTGGGTTTAAAAAGTGTGCAGATTGTGGATCTAAGATGTCGATCACGATCCCCACCGGATTTGTCTCTGGTGTCTCGGTTCCAGTCACCGAACCGACGACTGCGGGTCCTGCCAATCGATGACCGAAAAAGCTCTCCGTGAGAGGAGAGGTAAACTGTCGGTGGGGAGGGAGGCCTCAAAAAAGGTTTTGTCAAAAAGACATAAGAAAGCGACTGGTTCTAAGGGATCGGATCGCCATAGGCACTCGAAGAGATCTCGATCTAGGAGTAGATCGAGACATTCTTCGTCGTCATCAAAAAAAATGAAGAGGAGACATAGATCTCCCTCATCTTCTTCTTCAGAGTCAACCGAAGAAATTCGTTGTCCGACTAAATCGGATTCTCCCAGAAAGTGGGAAGAATTCCGCAAAAAGAGGTTTTCGAGAATGGGGCCTCGACCCCCTCGAAAGAACCTTGAAAAAGCCATACCCCTAAAGTCGCTCCATTGGACGACAAAGGAAAGTCCAAGGCTACTATGGCCAAGACCAGTAGCGTCGAGGAATACAAAAAACCTCGAGTCGACGTCAAACCGTCGAAGAATCTTCGAGAGTCGAGCACCTCTCCAGTGCCGGCCAAGAAACACAAGTCGTCGAAGACTTCGACAACTTCGTCGACGCCCTCAACGTCGATAATTTCGATGCCAACTGCGTCATCTACGCCATTATCGAAGTCATCTTCGAAAACTTCGAAGACACCCTCGAAAACTTCGAGGGATTTGCCATTTCCTTCGAAGCAGATGGAAGAGGAAGAAAGGAGATTCACTCCTTTGCCCAGATCAGACTTTTTCAAATCTATGTCTGCAATCTATGAAGAGTCTGCTTCAGAAGAAGATGAGGTTACTCCTTTGAGAGTTACTTATGGTACAAGACAAGTCCCTGAAGAACTTATTGACCAGGAATCTAGAATGAGAGACCTAAGTGATACTCTACATTCTGCCAGTGGAGTTGACACATCCCCAGAATTAGAGTTCGCCAAACCTGATCCTGCAGAGCATGCAGATGCTGGGTACAGGGGTCTTATGACCAGGGTAGTTGAATACATGGGTTGGGGTAATACTTCACCCATTTTTGAACAAGATGACATGACGGATATTATTGTCAAGGAACCTTAGAAGGATCCTGTTCTCCCTTTTCACAGGGCCCTTCAAAGGACTGTGGAAAAAAAACTGGGAGAAACCAGAAACTATTGCTCCTGTAGATAGCACTTTTCCAAGAAAATATAGACCAGCTGGAACGGATCCTGAATATTTGAATAAACATCCGACTCCAGAGAGTTTAGTCATTCAAGCAGCATCTACTTCAAAACAAACTGCTTATCCAACTATCCCTCCAGATAGAGAGATTAAAAAATTGACGCCTGGGCACGTAAAGTTTTCACGTCAGGCAGTATGGTACTTAAGTCGGCAAATGTCACCTGTACCCTAGCCAGGTCTGTGGGACTGTATTTCGGCGGCGGCTAATCATATTCCGGAAGGCGAGGAAAGGGAAGGCTTCCTGAATATAGTCAAAGATGGGAAGGAGGCAATGGGGCAATGCCTCCAGTCTGGACTGGATACTGCTGATAGTATCAGCAGATCCATGGCTGCAAGCGTTGTGCTACGCAGATTTGCGTGGTTGAGGAAGTCGGGATATGCACCGGACGTGCAAGCTAGACTCCTCAACATGCCCTTTGATGGCTCGAGGCTCTTTGGCAGAAAAGCTGATGAAGGCCTAGAAAAACTTCAGACCTCGAAAGCGGCAGCTAGATCACTTAGCGCCTCTTTGCGCCAGCCTCTAAAACCCTATTCCGGCTCATCTTCCTGGAGGGGTCGTTCTTTTCGATACTACTCCTCTTTTGGTAGAGGAAGAGGACAGGCTTCTCAAAGGGGCAAAAGGAACTTCCCTCGTGGAGCACGAGGAAGAGGTGCAAAATCAGCCTCAGGAGCGGCATCTGTACCCTCAGCCACTCCTGCAGCCGCCTCCAAATCCCTCTGAGACTTTGTTACACAAAACACCAGTGGGAGGCAGGATCTCTCAACATCTGAAGGAATGGCGGGGCATTACCTCAGATGCTTGGGCACTGGAAACAGTAGCCCAAGATTACTGTCTCCCCTTTCTAAAAAGGCCTCAGAATCATCCACCGGGAGCCAACTCTGCCAAAATTCCGGATCCGCTCCTGTTGCAGGAAATTTTAACCCTGCTAGAGAAAGGTGCCATAGAACTGGTACCTGTAGCGGAGAGGAACAGGGGTTGGTACTCCCCATATTTTCTCATCCCAAAAAAGGACGGAGGACTGAGACCCATCTTGGACTTGAGAAACTTGAACAAGTTCCTCAGGAAGGACAAGTTCAAGATGGTGACTCTTTCTCAGATCCTTCAGGCTCTCCAACTCAAAGATTGGTTGGTATCATTGGACCTTCAGGATGCTTACTTTCATGTGCCAATCCATCCAAAGCACAGAAAGTACCTGAGGTTCGCGATTGGCAATTCTCATCAGTTTCGAGTTCTGCCATTCGGGTTGACCTCTGCCCCGAGGGTTTTCACCAAACTGTTGGCGGTTGTGGCAGCAAGTCTCAGGAGAGGCGGTATTCACATATATCCCTACCTGGACGACTGGTTGATCAGAGCAAGTTCTCCAGAACAAGCTCAGGAACATCTTTCGATCACCTGCCACTTCCTCCACAAACTGGACTTCTCCTTCAATTTCAAGAAGTCCCACATGATACCAGCCCAGAAACTCCAATTTATCGGAGCATTCTTGGACACCTCATCGGGAAAAACCTCGCCTCCCGAAGTGAGAGCTCTCCACATCCAACAGATGGTAACAAAATTCCAGAATGCCCAACGTCTACCAGCCTTCGATTTTCTCAGGTTGCTCGGCCTCATGGCATCCTGCATTTTCCTAGTACCAGAGGCCAGGTTGAGAATGAGATCCCTTCAATGGGCACTCAGAACTCAGTTCTCCCAGTTCTCAGGGAATATGTCGGACCTTCTGCAAGTTCCGAGCGCAGTTGCTCAGGATCTTCTATGGTGGGCTTGCAACGACAACATTCTCAAGGGAAAGTCTTTTTGGCAACCATGGCCAGAGATAACGGTAGTGACGGACGCCTCACTCACGGGGTGGGGAGCACACACCAACAATCTGACAATCAGCGGTCGTTGGTCTCCATCGGAGTCCAAACTACACATCAACCTATTAGAGCTGAGGGCAATCAGACTAGCTCTGAAGGCCTTTCTGCCCTCTGTACAGGGAAAGAATGTCCTGATAATGACGGACAACACGGTGGCCATGTACAACCTCAACAAAAGAGGAGGTGTAGGGTCACTGCCACTGTGCAGAGAGGCAATACAGCTCTGGTTCTGGGCAATACAAGAGGGAATCTCTCTGTCGGCAATTCACCTAGCTGGAGAGAAGAACACGGCGGCAGACGCTCTGAGCAGGCAGAGCACGGTCTCTCACGAGTGGGAGCTGGCGCAGGAAGTCCTTCTGGAGATCTTCGCCCTTTGGGGAACCCCTCAAGTGGATCTCTTTGCCACCGCAACCAACCCGAAGTGCGATCAGTACTGCTCAAGGGAATTTACTCAAAGAGGAGCTCTGGGAGACGCATTCGTAGTGGAGTGGAAGTTTTCACTGCTGTACGCGTTTCCCCCAGTACCCTTGATTCCTCAAGTAATCAGGAGGTTGAGAAAGTTCAGGAAAACCATGATCCTAATTGCCCCGGATTGGGCCAGGAGAACGTGGTACCCGGACCTTCTAGACATGTCCATCTGCCCTCCAATACGTCTTCTGCAAAGAGAGGATCTTCTCTCGCAAAAGGAAGTTCGGGTTCTCCATCCAGAGGTCAAGACACGCAACCTTCACGCATGGCTTCTAAGAGGTTGAGATACAAGGATTGGGATCTTCCGGATGACGTAATGGAAATCTTGCTTTCGGCCAGAAGACCAGCAACAAAGTCTTTGTACCGATGTTGCTGGAATAGGTTTAGTAACTGGTGCAAAGACAAGGATGTGGAGCCTTTTCAGTGTGGCACCCCAATTGTGCTTTTTCTGCTACATCTAGCTAATCCGGGGCTCCAGATAGGAACAATAAAAGGATACCTTGCTGCGCGGTCCATTTTCAAGCGCTCCTCGGAAGAGGTTTCATATTTCAAAATACTGTTAATCATTCAATTCTTAAAAGGGCTCACTAATGTATACCCTCCAGTACCTTTTCATGTACCAGCCTGGGACTTAAATTTAGTATTAAAATTCTTGACTTGCATACCGTTTGAGCCTCTGCACTCATGTCCATTGAGGCTTTTGACTCTAAAAACTGTCCTCCTTGTGGCCTTATCAGCCCACAGAGTTAGCGAACTTCAAACCACCATATACTATTTTTTATAAAGATAAGGTAGTCCTTAAAGTTAAACCTTCATTTTTGCCAAAAGTAGTCTCGGACTTCCATTTGTCACAAAAAATAGTACTACCTATGTTTTAGCCTCCTCCTCATCTGGGCAAAGAAGAGGAGCGATTATACAGGTTAGATCCCAAGAGGGCTCTTAGTTTTTACATCTCTAGGATGGCTAAATTGACACAAGATGACCAACTGTTTGTGGGTTACACTGGTCAAAAATTAGGCTTATCTGTAACAAAACAGACCATTTCCCGCTGGATCATATTAGCCATAGTTGAATGCTACAGACTAGCGGGAAAAGAACCACCAGATGGGCTTCGTGCCCATTCTACAAGGGGAATGGCTACTTCTGCGGCTCTAAAGAGGGGAGTCCCGGCAGCAGACATTTGTGTAGCTGCAACCCGGAAAACAATACATACTTTTGTTAAACATTATTGTTTGGACACTGCCTCCTCTAACAAGGGTTTATTTGCAAAGGCAGTTCTGCATTCTGTCCACGAAAACTGAAATAGTACTCCCACCTCCAAAAAATTGATACTGCTATGGGAGCCTATCACAAGATGAGGAATACGTGGGAGGACACAATCCATTTGAAGAACAAGTTACCAACTGTAACGTTCTTTCGAATGGATGTTCCTCCCACGTATTCCTCATCGACCCTCCCATCCTACCCCACAGTACAGTTTACGTTTTCTTACACTTTCCTCTCACGAAGAATGTATCGGTCATGGGACACACCTGGGTGTTCCTCCTATATATATTTCATCGAAAAAACCGAACTGAAGCAACGGGCGCGGCTCGAGCTACTTATACCATCGGTGACGTCGACAGAGTACGGAGTACGTCGAGGGACAATCGACGCCACAACCTCGAGCACAGCGGCCTCTGCCGAGAATTCTTTTTTCCGAAGCAGCGAAGCTGGAGATAACGATTTATCACAAGATGAGGAATACGTGGGAGGAACATCCAGTCGAAAGAACGTTACAGTTGGTAAGTAACTTGTTCTTCTAAAATTATGCAATCAGGTCTAGCAGAACTGACACACTCTGGAGTTGAGCAGACTTCTTACCAGGCACTCTGTACCAATCAATTTGGACAAGTTGCAACTACACTTCCCTCAAGCCACAATACGCATGTGTCTTCATGCCGGCTTGGACTAGCATGAAGAAGGTTGAGTTCCAAACCCTTTGTGCTGACCTCTGCACCGTTTTCTGTGCTCAAAACTGCCTTCTAAGCACCATGAAACGCAAAAGGAGGACAGGGAGAAAGAGAGACTTGAAACACACTGACATTTGTGAGGAACTCAACGCATGAAGGTTCATGGGTACTGTACACATCAAAGTAGGGATAGTATTACAGAAAAGCGCTGTCAACTTCCTATTGTCAAGTTCAAAAGTAAATGATGTAATGCTCCACATTAACCACTAGATGTCTGTGTGATGCTGGAAAGCCTTATGGAGGGACAGGGCCTCCTAGTAATTGTCCTCCCACTTCTCTGTGTGTGTTTCCTCTGTTTTCTGCCAACTTCTCTGTGTGTGTTTCCTCTGTTTTCTGCAACTGTCCAACCTGGGCCTCTAGCAGTGCAGCTCTTTGTTTTATCTTTTCGTGAACAACACACATGGGATACCCTTATGGCACCCACGGGTGGGAGTACACCCTTGTACCCCTTATGTGTGTTTTTGGGCATCTGTGTGTTGGCCACAGAGCAGGGTATGGGCTGGTGGCAGCTACATGCTGACATGGCAGTGGCTCTGAGGATCCTCCTTTGGGACACCCATGCCCTGTCATAGGAATCAATGAATTCCTGAAGAAAGGCAAGATGGCCACTGTGGCCTTTTGGTATCGATTTCCTTTTACCTTGTTTCCAAAAGTCCGGGGAAGCCCTTTCTCTGTTCCCTTTCCTCCTGTCTGACTGCCGCATGGAAATACCATATATGGCTCGGAGGCTGCCTCCTGTCATACTGACTGGAGCCTTCCCAGGGGCTGTGTGTTTTGGGTGCACCCATTGGTGTGACCTGTACGAATGGAGTGAAGGCGCCTGGTCCCAACACGATACCAAATAAGCCAAATAAAAGGACGCACCCCACTTGGGAATGAGACCAGGCGATAGATTTCAAGTTTAACACAGTTTTATATTGATAAAGATGTGCATGCAGAGAACTTTGCTGCCCTGAGAGCGCTCTGCCAAATGATACACAGGCAGCACATTATGAACCAAAAAGCTGTCATGAGTGATGTAACGACATATAGTACAAAATAAATGTTTCAATTGTTTGGGCTACATGGCACAGTATGTAGTGTAGGTGATGCCGGACTCCAATTGGTTGCTGTGGCGGTCAGTTGGCACGTGGGTTAGATGGGATCATCTTCGCAGGGTGAAGGTCAGACTTAGTTCATAAAGTGTGACAATCCTAATAACTAATCTAAACTACACAATGGTCATTGGCATTCAAAGAATAACGTTGAGCCTAAAACCATTACTTAAACGGGGGGTCGTTCATAAATTGTAGACAAAAATATACACATTCTAACTCATGCTTTAGTGGGGCATGATGCCCCACGATTTGAACGAGCGAATGGACAGACAGATGGATGGATGGATGTTACTTTAGAGGAAGATATATGAATACCATGGATAAGGTATATTGTGAGCAATTTAGGGTGGTCTCTGGGAAAGGTCATCCAAGCAGTTATGTTCAAAGAGTAGAGGGGCAAAGGCTCTGTAAACCTTAATTTCTAAAAGTGAGGGCCATGGGGCACAAGCAGGTTTGTATAGGAGAAGGGGCACGCAGGCCATTGTTTTGCTCTGGTCACATGCAGGGCAACAAGCTCCTACAAAGAGAGAAGGGTACTGAATACTTGCAACAATACATGGCCAAACTTCCGTGAGAAATGCGTTCATGCGGAGCTGCCAGAAGGTGGAGCGGGAGGCTGGGCTTTTCGTGCGGGGTGCTGGACAAGAGGGAGATATGGCTTTTTAGAAATCATTGTGTGTCCCAGAAAAAGATGGAGTTCAAAGTGGCACAAAATGGAGTCTGTATACTTCACCAGATGGCTTTGTTTACCGTCTTTTTTGTGGTTTACGTTAAGACCAAATTAAAAGGACAGATGAACAAACAAGGGGATGTCTCCCGCCATTGGGTAAACATAAGATCAATTTTGCGCGGGAATGTCAGGGCGGTCTAAAAGACCTTTCCTCGCTAACAGGAGTCTGAAGTGAACTCACATTCTGTATTGTGGGTGTCTGGTTTCTGTGTGTGTGACACAATGAACAAGACAGCCCTGACTGAAACTGACATTAATTCAGTGTAGTGTGCTGAAAGGCTGGGATCTTGCCCCAATCCACTTTCTTTGTTATGGGTGTCTGGGTGGAGTCGATGGCCTGAATGCCTGTGAGCCTGATTGGTCTGCAAAGGAGACCTCTCCCCGAGCTACGAGGGACCATCGTGCAAACTGCTACTTTTCATCCAAAGTACCTTGGAAGCCAGTGATATGTGCTGCCGTCCAGTGAAGGGGTCTTTGTGAGTCCTGAAGAGGAATGCCCGGACATCTCGGGTCAAAGAAGTCTGTTGGTGTCACCTAGGGTCCGGAGGTGCATTTCATGACTTCTAGATGCTGTTTCTGTCTACCGCCTAGAAGAGGGGGTACACTGGCATAGTGCTGCTGGATACCCAGAGCTGCAAACGTTCCAAATTGCCTAAGAACATTTGAAGGGACATCCTTGCCATCCTCACTGACCACTGTTTCCCACCGAAGAGACTCCAGAGCCGCTGAGTGCAGAGAAAGGTTTGTCGGTGGGTTTACCACCACCAGAAGCTAACAGATGTCCGGAGCATCCGGACTGGGTGGCGGTCCGAGGTCCATTCCAGTGGTCAATTCCAGGTCGTTAGAAACCGTCCAGAGGTCTGCGCTACGGCTGTAGCACCGAAGAACCGAAAGTCAGAAAACTGTGATTTGCCGAAACGACACCAAAAGTGGCCTATGCACTTGTCAGCTCCAGAAGTCATCAAAGGATCCCATGGGTCTTACTCTCATCTGCGAAGCCTTTAAGGAGTCCACCACAACTTGCATATTCACAAGACTTCTACAGTCTGAGAACTCGCCGACCAAAGGAGAGCACCACTAATGGCAAAACTGCTGCACTTCAGAAAGACTTTGGTTAAATTTTTTTGTGGACTCAGCATCCGGGTGGGAAGAGGGATCCATCCTCGGAGACAATAGTCAAGTGAAACCAAGAAACTCTGCCACTTCGCTTGACAAGGTCCCTAAGGTACTGTGGCGAGGAAGAACATCTTCTTGCCTCAGGAGTCGTCAAGGGGCCCCAGATTCGTCTTGGATCCTGTTCTCCCACCCTCAGGTACTTTGGGGTGGTAGAACCTTTTAAAGAAAGCATAAGGTTACGGAACATTATTGGACTATATTGATTGCCTTTTTTGGGACATTTATAGTCTTAGGAACTCTGATCCCATGAGGGAGTACTTTAAAGGTCTCTTTAGGGCAATCTTCCCTAAGGTGCTGCATCCTGCCCCGACAGTTCCGGTCACGGCACTACCTCTGCCTCCTGGCCCACCTACAGCTCTTCGCCTCTGCCACCCTTGTCTCCGATTGACAAGACTCCATCAGAGCGAGACGTCAATTTGATGCCGGTCGCATCGCAGCCGATGTATCCGGATGCACTAGATGACCCTCAGGCAGATCAGGATAGTGAGGACCAGCCCCCCTCTGCCTGAGCATTCCACGACCGTGTACTGGACATGTCACTTCTTGACATACCAGTACCTTAGGCACCCGCTCTGCGGGAAGGGCTGCTTTTGAGGGCTCAAACCTTGTCTCCGCAGGAACGCACTGGCCTGTTCCTTCAGATGGACGTCCTGGCCAAGGCCTGCAAGGTCTAGGATAAAACCCACACTGGACTGCACATAAATAAAAGAATTGACGCCCGTTACAGGCTTCACACCTCCGAGGAAGTAGTGTTGGCGTCATGCCCGCTTCCGTCCTCAACGGTGGTAGCGGCTGCCACTCTGCAATACAAGCCGCCCTATGCGACCTCTGCAGCTGCGGCTCAGGTTCTGGCCAAGGAAGACAAGTTGCTTGATTCCTTGTGCAAGAAGATTTTTGCCAACTCTGCGCTGCAATTGCGTCAGGCTAACGCAGAGCTCATTTTGGCAGTGGCGAATATGATACTGTGGAGGGATTTGCCTGACTTCCAGAAGTTCATTCCTGTTGACACGCTGGAAGACTTTAAAGGCGGTTTATCAGACGCCAGGGTGTTGGCGCAGGATATGCTGGAGGCTGCTGCACACCATGTTGACACCTCAGCTCGAGGCCTCATGCTGGGGGTAGACACCTTTCGTCAAGCTTGGCTTCATGCAACAAAGTTTTCGAAGGAGGTCCAAGATAAAGTTCTTGACCTGCCTTTTGACGGCAAAGAGCTGTTTCATTCTTCAACGGATGACGAGCTTACAAAGACTAAGGCGAGCACGCAAACTGCCATGTCTCTGTCGGTGCTAGCGAAGCCCCCAGTCAACGCTCAAGAGATCTGGAACCAAGTCTCGTAGGACTGATCCGCTGAGAGGTAAGTCCAGTCAGAGACAGCAACAAGGATGGTTTTTCTCGGTCCTCAGCCTCCACTTCAGGGACAGGTAGTCTCTCCTCTGAAAAGTCTGCAAAATGATATTTTTTGGCGCTCGCACGAGACTCCAGTGGGAGGACGAATCTCATCTCAATTGGAGGCGTGGCAAACCATCACCAAAGACCAGTGGGTTTTGTCCATCGCTCGGGCGGGCTTCCGCTTGCCCCTCCCCTGACCCAACCCTTCAATTCTCCCTTTCAGCTGTCGGGGATGCCCTCCCTCAGAGCCGAGGTCCAGAAGCTTCTAGATCTCAAAGTGGTGGAACCCGTTCCCCTAGTAGAACGAGGGGAGGGCTTCTACTCTTGTCTGTTTTATGGTGCCCAAACCCAACCGGCTGGCTTGCGCACCATTCTAGACCTTTCCCAGTTAAACCTTTCTCTTCCCCAAGAGAAATTCAAGATGATCACGCCCTGCCAAATAAAGTCCTCTCTCCAGGACGCGTATATGCATATCTGGAGCCTGCATCGGAAATATCTGCGCTCCTCTCTGGGAGAGGAGCACTTCCAATTCCAAGTGCTCCCATTTGGTCTCAGCTCAGCGCTGTGTGTCTTCATGAAGATGTCGGTCATCGCAGTTTTTCTTCGGCTACATGGTATTCATGTGTATCCGTATTTGGACAACTGGCTTCTCCTCAGTCCTTGTCCAGTGAAAGCCTCGAGCAACCGTCAGTCTCTCCTCCAGCTCCTGTTCTGCCTTGGGCTGTCAGTGAACTGGAGGAAATCCTCCATGACGATCTCTCAGGACCTGATATTCCTGGGTTTCCGTTGGAACACGATCAACTGCAGAGTGTACTTGACTGTGGACAGGATGGTGGATCTGTTGACCACGTGTCAGGTTTTCATTCTTTCAGAGAGCAAGCTGGCCTGGTGGTTCCAGAGGCTTCTAGGCCTCATGGCCTTGTGCGTGCTTGCTCTTCCCCTTGCTCGTCTCAAGAGGCGACTTGCGCAGATGGCTCTTCGGAGCTCCTGGCTTCAGGCATTGGACCCGGACACCAAAACAATTCCGGTTCCACCCTACATGATGACAGATCTCCTATGGTGGTTATCTTCCAGCAATCTGTCAGTGGGTGCTCCTTTTCAGGAGCCCTCCCCTCAAACAACCATTAAGTCAGACTCCTCCCTTATTGAGTGAGGCGCGACGTTGGATCATCTTCAGGTTTTCGACCTATGGTCGCCACAGGACAGACCATTTCATATAAATTATCTGAAGCTTCTGGCGATTTTCCTGACGCTTTCCTGACACTCAAAGTTTTCAAGCCAGTGATTGTGTAGTGGTCCGCGTCTGCACAGACAATGCAGTATCCATGTCTTACATCAACAAGCAGGGGGCTACCAGGTCACCCCCTCCTTGTAGATCTAGCCATTTAGATTTGGGAATGGGCCATTCAGCACGGTGTTTGGCTGCTGACAGTGCACATTCCGGGCCAACTGAATGTGACTGCAGACTCTCAGCCGACGAGCGGTGGCAGCTACGAGTGGGAACTAAACACAGAGATTCTCTGACCTTTTTCGCCATTGGGGCACTCCAGAAGTGGACCTCTTTCATCAAACAGGACACTTCCTCTTTATGCAGACACGGGTTCGGAGCTTTTTCCCTGGGGGATGCTCTTGAGCTGCCATGGCACAACATGAGGGCCTACGCCTTCCCGCCTCTTCCTCTGATTCACCGTGTGCTATGCAAGCTAAGGAACTCGACAAATTGCACTCTCCTGTTCATAGCCCCTTGTTGGCCAGCCAGATTCTGGTTTTCGGAGCTTCAGCATCTGTCAGTCTGCTCGCCGATCAGGCTTCCGCTGATTCCCGACCTGCTTCTCCAGAGCGATCAGCAGATGTGGTACCCCTTTTCTACAATCATTCAGCTTGGCGGCCTGGTGCCTGAGTTTAAATCTTTAGAAAGTTTCAACGTGTCCGTGGATAATATGCATATTATCAAGGCGGCTAGAAAACCTTTGACAAGGTCTCAGTATAGGAGCAAATGGCTCCGGTTCCGTCACTGGTGTTTAGCTAAGCAGCTGGACCCCAGAGAAGCTACCATCAACATGGTCCTGTCATTCGTTTGTCATCTGGCAACTTCAGGCATACATGTCTTATCTTGTAGGACTTATTTATCGGCTATCGCTGCTTACTTGTCCACGGACTCTTGCTCTTTTTCATTGACAAACCCTGTCATTAAAAGACACTTTGCAGGTCTATTGCACCTTTACCCACCTGTGCGCAACCAGCATCCAAAGTGGGAATTGAATGTGGTCCCCACTGCCTTATGCCATAAACCTTTTGAGCCCATGGCTGCGGTGGACTTGAAGTTCCTTTCGTGGAAAATGGCTTTTCTAATTGAGGCGACTTCGGCAAGTCGTGTAAGCGAGCTTCAGACCTTGTCTGTAGAACATCCAGTCCTACCTTTCACAAGGATATGGTTGTCCTCTGGACTAATCCTTCTTTCCTTCCAAAGGTGGTATCCGATTTTCATCTGAACCAGTCTATTTCCTTACCCGTTTTTTTTCCAGACCTGGTCTCAGATGTCGAGAGGGTATTGCATAGTTTGGATGTCAGATGAGCTGTAAAGTTTTATTTGGCGAGAAAATCTAAACTTAGGAGCTCTTCCCAGCTTTTTGTGACCTTTGGAGGTCCGAAAGGAAAGCCGGCCTCGAAAGCAACTATCTCCCGATGGATTGCTTCCTGTATTTCATAGGCGTATAGTGTTCAGGGCCTTCAGCCTCCAACGGGAATTCATGCCCATCTGGTGCGGGGCAAGGCAGCTGCCGCTGCCTTCCAGAAATATGTTCCCTGGGAAACTATTGCCAGAGCAGCTACATGGGCTTCCCCATCAGCTTTTTGTAAGCATTACTGCTTAGACCTGAGCTCCAGAGCCGATGCTCAGTTCGGGCAGGCGGTTCTTAAAAACCTCTTTCAGTAAAGGAGTTCCATCCACCAGTTTACTAAGCACATCTCACAGGAAATCTCCCAAAATTATGGAGGAAAGGGGACGGGACATAGGAGTATAACAAAGTTTCTCACCGTAGTGACTACTTTACTCTTAGTCCATAGTCCCCTTTCCTCCATACGCCCGCCCGCTGTCCCCTCTAATAAGTATCCTCTATTATTGCTTAAGTGGTCTCAGACCTGGCGATAGAAAAGGACTCGAGGGCGATGCACGGGCCGAAGCTAAGGAGGGTGGGGTTAAAGCTGCATGTGGTGCCCCACGACACATTTTTCAATTTGATGCTTTTTTACAAAAAGTGCTCCGGTCCCGTCCCACAGGACGGAATGTCCCAAAAGTATGGAGGAAAGGGGATTATGGACTAGGAGTAAGGTAATCACTACGGTGAGTAACTTTATTACTTGGGACGTGTGTTGCTGCTAGGGAGAAAGTCATGTGGGCTTTCAATCTTTTGGTGGGCGCTTTATGGAGTCTAGGACCTGGGGGTCGGGTGCTTATCAGAGACCCAAGGGAGTGGGGGGTCAGGTTAGTGATGTGTGGCCGACAACGGGCTGGTTGGTTGGGGGGTGGTGTCAGAGGCTCGATGGCAGTTTAGTGGAGATGTATAGACTCATCCTGGAGCCTGGTACTGTCTCATGCTTACTAGCACATTCCTGAAGGCAATACTGAGTATTCGCAACACTGCAGGGACAAGAGGGAAATGGACTTCCGTGGGAACAAGGCTCAAGCGGAACATGCATGCTATGTAGAAATTGGGCTATGTGAATAGGGAACACAAGTAGCATGGGTCTGTGGTCTTTCTCGGCTGGGGCCTATTACAAAATGGCGTTGTGGAGTGTGGGCATTTCTAGTGCTACGCATTCATTTTGATGCGCTATGAGGTCTCTATATGGTGCCCAGGGACGCAGACTGTTCCCCTTCCCCTTGTAGGTTAGATTGCTTCATATGGGTTTCGCCTTATGTGGAAGCGCCTAGGGGTGTGGGATAGGCTCATTTCCACCCCAACACTATATACTTCTAGGTAACTGAAAGGAATATTTTTGGGTCTTTTCGTTTACTGTGAACAAATAAGTTTGTTGTAGCTGATCTGTTAACATCACAACAGCTTCTTGGATATGTTTCTTTCAAATGCTTTGCTTGGCATGCAGTTCATATATGTATTTGTTTAATGTGGAATTTTCATTCCCTCCTTTTCTTTTGTATAGATTTCCCTACAATAGACAGTGTTGTCCTCATTCTCCTTTACTTTTTGCTATGATTATTGGGATCTATGTGATTATGTCGGGGAAACATTTAAATTAATTTTGCTGCATTTTTATGCGGGGGAGGTCCCCCATAACTCCCACATGTACATGTATTATTACTTTACGGCCTGGTATGATGCCTGATTATTGAACCTCTATCAGACATCCTATTACTGACCCAGCCGGCGCGCTTGTTGCAGACCCTGAAATCATTTCGCTTTGTGGCCGATTTCCTTCTATATACTCGAGAGCCAGAAATTAACCTGGCACTGATTATCTGATAGTGTCAGATAGTAATAGGATTGATATGATATGATAAGGCATTTATAACACACCTATACACAAGTGTTTTGGGGAACACAGTGGTCTAACATGCAGTACAACCCCCCTTGCTGTCAAGATAAGACTGAACTGGGATTCCCAATCCATCAGGTATTTAGATATAGTATAGTATAGTTTGTTTGTTTATTTTATTTCTATAGGGTACCGGACCCGGCCGTAAAAGGGCGCTTAGTACAAGTTACAAGGCACAGTACATGGTAATTAGCAGTGATACTTTAACAACAGTTATATACAGAATATACCGACAGTGGAGGTAGATAGAACCAATAATGACATAAATGAGACATGTGCAATATATACAGTTTATAGCTAGGTCTAACTTAAAGGTTGACTTTTTGCCAGTAGCCACCCAATGGCAAGTTTCCTGAACAACTGGAAGGAATTGGATGACTTGATGATCAGTGGCAAGGCATTCCAGAGTTGGGAGGCGAGGACAGTGAAGCTCGAGCCTCCGGCTCTTTAAGAGATAAATCTGGGCACTGTGAGACATAGGGTGTTGGAGGATCTGGTGGTTCTGATGGAGGGTTTCATGGTGAATTTGTTGGTATGGTGGGGGGGGGCTAGTTGGTTAAGAGCTTTGTAGGTGAGGCAGAGGGTTTTTAGATCAATTTTCTGTTGGATGGTGAGCCATTTGCATGAAATTATGGTGGCCGAGATGTGCTCTCGCCTAGGAATGTTTAGTGCTGCTTGTAGCGCATTATTTTGAAGGACTTGGAGTTTGCTAATTATCGCTTGGTTGGCACCTAGGTAGAGGCTGTTTCAGTAGTCTAACTTAGATTGTATGGGAGCTCTAGCTAGCGTAAGGCAACTGTTAGAGGAGAGAAATGGTCGGCAGGCTCTAATTAGTTTTCCTGTATAGGCGGTGGCTGAGGTGGTCGAGTTGACTTGTTTAGTGAGGTTGATATTGGCATCGAGATGAAAGCCAAGTGTTTTCACGTATTTGGCGACAGGGATGGTGTTGCCATCGATGATGATATTGGAGTAGTTGGGGCTCAGTTTTTGTAGGTTGTTCGGTGAACCGACAATGAGCAGTTCAGTCTTCTCGTCATTCAGACCGAGAAGATTTCATTGATCCTGGTAACATCAGTGTTGTAATTGCCCGAGATGGTGAGGAGTATCTGGGTGTCGTCTGTGTAGTTAGTGTAGGTGACACCCAGACGATCCAATTTATCAAAGAGAGGCTTTGTAAAGATATTGTATAGGGTGGGGGAAACACATGAGCCTTGTGGGATACCACACGTGATGGGGTCTGCTGCTGCCACCGGGGAGAAAACCCTCCTGGTTCTATTAGCCAAGAAAGACTGTATCCACGTGACAGCAGAGGGGGAGAAATGGGCAGCAGAGGAAAGGTGGTTACAGAATACTGTATGGTCGACCAGGTCAAAGGCTGCTGAGAGATCTAGGAGTAGTAGGATGGCAGCCTTGCCCTTATCTTTAATGTCGTCGATCTGACTTTTGAGATCAACAAGGGCGGTTTCTGTTCCATGTTGATGCCGAAAGCCAGATTGACGCTATACTCTAAGTAATTCTGAATTTGCAGGTAAGCAACTCTGTCAAGGATTTTTAGCAGGAAGGGAACGGTGGTGATAGGCCTGTAATTAGTGGGAATGGCTGGGTCCAGGGTCTGTTTTTTTAGAAGCGGGGAAGACCCATGACTGTTTCATATTGTTGGGTACAGAGTTAGTGGAGAATGAAATGTTTATAAGCTTAGAAATTAATGGGGAGAGGTCTCTTGCTGCATCTTTTATAATCTGTGTGGGGGGGGGGGGAGCAGCTGTCCCCTGTGCAGTTTGACGGTTTGAGAGAAGTTATAATTTTTTGCACTTGCCATGGTTGGTGTTGGAGGTAGTGGGTAAGCTAGGGGTAGAGGGAGTGGGGGGGGGGGTTACTGTTGGAAAGTTGTAGTTGTAGTCTTTTGTTTTCAATTTTAGTTTGTAGGCCAGTGATTTTATTCGCAAGGGCATCTTGGATCCTCGTGCACCAAGGTTGGTCCTTCACAGACATGTCCGTTGGAGGATTGGGGTTTTCTAGCTCCTTCAAGATGGAGAATAATTCTTTAACACTGGAACTTGCATTACTTATTCTTACACTGTAGGCTTCCTTTTTAGTGCAAATTATTTCTTTTTTTATAAAGGGAGGATGCATTTGTGAGATTGATTTTGTGTTCCCCCTGATGGATTCATTTTCCAAAGGGTTTCCATTTTAGTTTTCTTATTTCTTAGTATTTTGAGTTCTGGTGTGTACCAGGAGTTAAGATGCGCTCTGGGTTTACCTTTACGTAGTTTTAGTGGGGAAACAAGGTCAATAGCTTGGGTCATGGCGTTATTGTAGGTGTGTAACGCTCACCTGATTCCCGTAGAGGCGCCGGTCTTGACTGGGCGTATACCGTATCTTCAAAGGTGATGTGTAACACACGGCTGGCTCTTTGGGCTGGACCTCTGTGCACTGTATGTTTGTCTCGAAGGGTAAGATGTCTGCAGATAGAAAATATGGGATTAAGGAACTGGGTTATTGAATGTCTCTCTCTTCTTCCCTTTCTCTTCTCCTGTAGAACCCCAAAGGTTAACGCTCTCACCTTAGGTAAGTGAACGCCGTGCTCTCCATCTGCCTCGGGGCAGGGTGCTGTAACCAGTTTCTTCACTGGATAAGGGGAGCAGGCCTCTTGACTTCAGAGGACTGCTGTCCGACGTTTACTGCACGAACGGTAAGTTTCGAGTAATTCTAATGTCTTTAGAGTCTTTAGTAAAGATGTTTCTTGTTTTGCAGGGTTCCGGCGATGGCGGATGACGGGCTGAAGTGAGTTGAAGATGGAGCCCGTGTGATGAATAGAAGTGCCTGGAAGCACTAAGTAAGCGCTAGTTACCTGCTTCACGATGCGCTCTAACTGTCTTTTTATTTTGCAGGTACAAGTTCGGAGCGGCTGCAGGGTGCCGGAATACCCACTGGGTTAGATGTGGAAAGGAGTAATGGCACGTGAGTATTAAAGTTCCCCAATGTCTTTAAACGCACCTTGTTTTGTCTTTCAGATGTGGGATGCAGCGCCAAAGGCCTCCGGAGCGTGCGAAGAGTTGGTAAGCTTTTGTCTTTCAGATGCCGGAATGCAGTGTGAAGACCTCCGGAGCGGAGGAAGAGTAGGTAAGCCTTTGTCTTTCAGATGCCGGAATGCAGCGCGAGGCGTTGGTGACAGCCGATGGACCAGGTAAGTGAAGAGCTGTCACTGAAGACCGTAGTGCTAACCTGTTCTTTCTTGTCTTTATAGGTGTTGCTGAAGACTGGATTCAGGATGGTAAGCCTTTTTCCTTAGGCCCAGGATCAGATGCAGAAGACACGATGAGCGTTCTGCTGCAGAGGATGCAGAATAACGCAAAGCAAGATTCATCCATCGGGTGTGGTTTAAATAGCCTCCTGTAGTGCTTAGGTGTCTCCTTCCACAGCCACGCCTGGGTAAGAAAAGAGTTCCTGCTTTCCAGAAGAGTTCCAGTGTTCTGAATCTAGGGAGTGGCTCCTGCCCCACCCAACAGGAAAAGTAGTTCCAAACAGAAGAGGATCAGAGGCACAACTGGCAGGCAAGTAAGCAGCATGGTCTGCTGCAGGTAAGTCCACCCAAGCATTATGAGCCCGGCGCTTCCAGCGCTGGGACTGGGCATATTTATGAGCCTGGTGCCACTGGCGCCAGGACTGGGTCCAAAAGGTCCCAATTGGGACTGGTTGGCACTCGGAACCTGGGTTATGGATCTGCTTCCAAGGGAGTTGGGAAAACCCTGACCTTTTGGAAGCAGAGATCATGACAAGGTGTCTACTGGTAGGTTGAGGTCCGATGTGTCGGGGATCTTGTTTAGGGTGGGTAGAACCAATGGAATGTGGGCTTCAGCAGTAATGAATGCGGCGAGGGGCAACTGCAACTGTGCTCGGCAGGCTGTGGGATCGCCTGCCGTGAGGAATGTTTCTCTCAGCCTCCTGCTCTCCTGATTAACCCTTATTGGGATTCGAGATACAGACCCAAGAACACGGACAGCAGTAGACCCCAGCCTCGCTGATGACGCTGATAACGCTGGGCAGTACTGAAGCAGGCAGAAGGCGGGACGCGGTATAGTAGCTGTCTGAGCTCCCTCCTGGTCGGGCGTTCAGAAGAGTGGCGGCCAGGGGTAAGCATCTACTGTCTCTATCTAACTCTGTTTCGCTTTGTGCTGTGAACAGGCTGTGCTGTGAACAGACTTGTGCTAACCTCTATTTTTTGCAGCAATATGCCTACAACTAGATTACAATCTACGCTTATAATGCCGAATAAAACCCTCAACCTAGATATGCCCCACGAACCCCTTAGTACGTGTAACCAGGGTAAGGGGTCTCCATCCAAGTCCACTCCTGCCCCCTTTCTTGCCTCCACCCCTGGGTCAGGGGCTGATCGCATCCAGCTTGCTGCCTCGAGTAAAATGGTTACTTCTATATTGTCAACACCTCAGGCTCCCCTAAGGAGGGATAGCGGAATTTCTAGCCTTAAGTGCTGCAAGGAGATTGAAACTGCAGAATGAACATGTCCTGCTTACCAATATACTACGTAGCAACAAGGCTAGTAGGCGCAATGATGGCTCCATCTGTTCCTCCATGGACTCCCCAATGCAATTCCAGTTAAGTCTCCCCCACTAATAATGTGCTTAATGGGGTCAACGGGGAGTTGTTTAAAGATACTGTCTATCCATCAGAAAGCCGGGCTCCCATGGGCCATCGCGCATCTCCAGTTCAGTCATTTAAAATGGTCGATCCATCTGAAATAACAGCTAGCGCTGTGAAGGAGCCGGTTGAGTCCAGAGACATAGCTAATTGGCTATGTTTTAAGGATTATGTGCTTCGGGATTTAGCGACTTGCTCAAATTTTGTGGAATTTTATTCCTGGGTAGACTCTCTTACATTAAAAATGCCCAGGCACACATTGCCATCTCCGCAGAAGTCCACCCAGTTGGAGCGTAAAAGCGAGGAAAAAACCTCCCAAACGTCCATTCTTGAGATGGAATTCATGCAGTCTCTGAAACAGCCTATCGAGTTAACTTTTAGAGACCCACCTGGTCAAACAAAGCTGGCCCTACTTCTACAGCGCCACGAGAGAGGACAGTTCCTCTCATGAAGCCCATGTCACCTCTGGCTTCCCTTCCTTCTAAGGATATCCGCAAGAAAAAATCCATCATGCCTATAATTTCAGACTCCAATTAGAGGAGCTTTGTACTTGACCCAAGAAACATCATTTTAATTAATGTGGACAAGCCGAAGCAAGCTGAATCGATGGAGTCACAAAAAAATAAAACTTTAGCATGGCTTAATAATAAAGTAGGATCTAATTGTGTTAGAGCACAGGACTTGAAAGTTCTCCGGAGAGTTCAGATCCGCAACTGGTGCCATGTAGATAACACTGACTGTGTCATCATTGGATGCGGGTCGAATAGCTTGCTCGCTTTTATAAACAGCCTTTTTAATGTGCAGGACACATTGTCTCTTACAAAACAGAGAATTGTGCTTAATTAACCTTTTCATCTGCCTTTCTGATGTTGACTTATTCACTTTTAGGTGATTGACCATATATGCCTGTCTCGCTATCTATATGTTTTGTGGATGTATTTTTTGGGGGTTTTTTTCGGCGCCTATAAGCCTTAGGGTAGCTTGGCGCGGTATAAATAAATAAACATAAACAATGTTACACTTGTTTCTAGTCAGACATGCTGGTGCAGGGGGGCACTGTATAAGGTGCCGGTTATTAGTGCTAATGTCGAATGATAGTAGGAAGTGGTCGGTCCATATAAGTGGTTGGGGGTCCTTGCAGATAATGTTGCAGTTGTGGGCAGCGAGCCTGTCTAAGGTTCTGCCTTTCTGATGTGTAGGTAGGGTGTTGAGTTGAGTGTAGTTGTGTTCGGAGAGTGCATTCGCAAGGGAGGATGCAGGGGTGCTGTGAGGATCATTATAATCCCAAGTTAAAGTCACCTAGAATAATATTTTGTGAGAGAGGTTTAGATTTCTCTGCTATGAGGGAGGTTATGTCTTCCTCAAAGGTACCTGTGGGGCCAGGGGGTCTGTATATTAGTTCCAAGGTGATGGTGTTCTTAGGGGTAGTTTGAATTTTGATGGATAGGTGTTCACAAGGATTTAGTAGAGGGGAGGTAACAGATCTAATGTCAAGCGAGGATTTGAATATGAGTGCTACACCTCCTTCGCGGGCATTAGGTCTGTCGGCCCTGAGGATGGAGTAGTTGTCGGGAACCGCAAGGGTTAGATAGGGACCTGCTGCGGCATGAAGCCAAGTTTCTGTGATGGCGAGGAAATCCAGGTCTGCTGAGCGGATATTGTCAGCAATTTCAGTAGGGGGAGCCACAAGGGATCTAACATTAAGCAAGGCTCCTTTGAGTGGCACAGTGTTTGCAATGGTATTTTTGTTAGTAACTTTAGTTGTAGAAGTAGTGGGCATTTTGCTAGGTAAGGTGAGAAGTCTACAGCCTAGTCTGTTGTTGCGGGTATGAGGTTGGGGTGGGCTGTGGGGCGATGTTCTGGTGTTTTGAATGAGTTCTGGATATTATCAAAGTAGGCATCTTTGGCGAGGTTGGGTGGATGGTTACCTAGAGTGACGCTAATTTTTAGCACTGTGGTCTGTAGGTGCACTGTGGGGGAAAGGAGGCAGGAAGGGTGTGGGGCAGGGAATGGGGTGGTGTCTAGGGCAGCTAAGCTTGGCAAGTCCATTACTGAATGGGATGTAGCTGTTTCTACTACATGGCGTGCAATCGGGCATGATGCAGAAGAGGAACATGATGAATATGAGCCAGGCTGGCATAGTTCAGATGCAATGTTGGGACGGGATACTAGAAGGCTGGTAGATTTTGTTAGCTGGGCTTGTGCATTTAGGCCCTGGGGCAGTTACAAGCGGTTAAGGTAGGTACAGCTAAGTTACAGTTGAAACAGGAAGGCATTTGTACGTGCTAGGTCTAGGTAGTGCATCAGTTAGATTAGAGTTTTATGCAGGCTAGCAAAATCGCTTATAATTGGAGCAATCGGCAAACTTGTTAAAGTCGCAGCTAGATTCGATGTTTATGCAAACTGGCAAGATAGATTATAAATGGAACAATCAACAAGCTAGTTAAGGTAACGGCTAGATTCGAGTTTTATACCGGCTGGCAAAATAGCTTATGAATGGAACAATCAACAAGCTGGTTAAGGTAACGGCTGGATATATAGCAATCATAGTGGGAGTTCCGAGTGTGCCAATGTTAGCAGGAGTCAGGCGCTTACCTTAGCTCCAATGTTAGTGTAGCAGGCAACTTTTCGGTTACCGGAGTTGCAAGGTAAAGTTCCACTCCCTTGCGGCTCGCAGCAGACAGGTCCTTATAGCGAGGTCCTTGGGGCGTAGGTCCACAGCCGGCTCACACCTTCCGGCAGTGCGGGCTTTGTGTTAAGAGGACCGTCAGCCAATCGGGAGCCTGTCTGGTTCTTCGGATGTGGATTGCATTGCTTTGCAACCACATGTAAACATGCTCACGGCCATTTTGAAGGAGGCAGCACGTTGATATTTACGGGCAATGTTACACACGTAATGGGCTTGGAACTCGTACCTTCTCTTATGCAGCCAGATCGGAACAAGATTTATAGGCACTTCTGAGTAGAGGAACACGCTCATGCAAGTGGCGTCGAAGCGTGGTGAAGAGCTCGAACTTCATAGAAAGATATTTGTCGTTTGGTTCAGGCATCTGTTCGCTTCTGGAAGAGCGTTGTGGCGAGTAGGGACGGGCTACCGAAAGAGCTCCACCCTATACACTGATAATTTAGATTTCTGTCCGATTGCCTCATAACCCAAACTTCACAAATGATCAGAACTGCCCATCTAATGGAAGAGATCACTCTCCTTAAAACGATTGTATTGGTTAAGCTACTCTCCTATGTCTCGAACATCACTATTTTACTTAACTGCTGCAACATTTTTGAGAATCTGTTCAAACAATTATCACAGTCCTGCTGGGATACATAATGCATGTATGACTCGACTGTAATGAATGGTGAATTACAGTTCCCAGAATTTGAATTATATTATTTTGTGGCTTAGCCCAGTTTTGCCTTTATTTGGTACAGGGACGCAAACCTATTCCTGTATGCTAAACTAGAAGAGAATACTGCTGGGGCAGTGCACTTTAAGTCTGTGGATGCCTGCCCCTTTGATTCCCTCCAAACATCCTTGGCAGCCTGGGGAAAGATTGCGAAACGACCAAAGATACCAGAACTATATACCATGGAGATATTCCAATTTGCTGTATACCCACTTCATTGGCCAAACCAATGGAAAAGACTTTGAAAGGGACCAGATTTTAAACGATAGAAAATTAATATACTAATGGCTTGCTTATCACACTACCCCGAATACAAACTGGAATCGTCATTTGCGCTATGGTTGCCCTGCAGTTTCTTTGCATACACTCTGTTATGATAAATGGGTTGAATTCCCTATGGAACCAAAGAAGCATCCCTGTATGAACTTTCTTACCAAGTTCAATCAATGTAACCTCTTTATATCGACATCTTAAAACTTTAGGTATTTCTGGGTCAGTCCTTTGTTTCGTTCATATCTTTCGCAGCTAACCTATCCAGTCACTAGGACTTGACATTATTCTCCTTCACTCCCTCTACAGTGTTCCCCAAGGATCAGTACTTGGTCCTCTTCTTTTTTTCTCTCTACACTGCTCCCCTTTCAGCCCTTATTTCTTCAATCTTTCATTTCATCTTTATGCTGACGATACCTAGATCTTTCTTTTTTTCCTTTGATTCTGTATTGCACTCTACTATTTCACACTGCCTCTTAGCTATTAAGAATTGGATGTCCTCTTACTTTCTGCATCTTATTCCTTCAAAAACGGAGGTTCTGTTTTTCCCTCCTACAATTGCTCCTACTTTGCCTCGTCCCTCTCTTTTCCTTCCTTTTCGCCTTCAGTAGTTAAATCCTGATGTTCTTTGATCCTTCACTTTCTTTCTCTCTTCATATTTCTTCTATTGCTTGCTCCTGTCGTTATGCGTTGTTTAACATTCGTTGCGCTCGCCCCTATCTTTCTTTTCATGCTACTAAACTTCTTCTCCTTTCTCTTGTGTTTTCTGGTATTGACTATTGCTCGTCGTTACTGTTTGGTCTTCCTGCTAGTCACCTTTTTCCTCTTTGTTCCATCTACAATTCTTCTGTTAGTCTTCTTTTTTCGATTGTTTTTAAATGTAATCATGGTCGCCCCGCCCTATCTTTCTTCCTTACTTTCTTTTTATATTCCTTCATGTTCTTTACGAACTCTGAATGTATTTCTTCTTACTGTTCTTTAGCCTCCCTGTGCTTCATCTTGTTTCCATTCATTTTCTTTGTTGGCTCCTAAACATTGGAATGCCCTTCCTCTCTCGCTTCGCTTCGCTCCTCTCCATCTCTTTATATCTTTCAAACAAATCTTAAACTTTATTTTCCTTTTTCTCTTGTTTCCTAAATTTTTTTTTTTCATGCTGATGTAATCTGGATCGATTTGTATCACTGATTGTACTGTTTTTGAATTATTTTATTGTTCAGCGCCTTTGGCGAAAGGCGCTTTATAAATTGAATATAAATACATTCTACTAAATGTTAGCCCACCCCCAAATTCTTGAGATAAATGGGTCAAGTCGCTAAACATGCAACTGAATGGTATGTGGGAATCAGATTGCATGCTCATTAAAGATGTATCCTTGAACTCCAAATTTAGATGGATTCCCTTTAAAATATCACACAGACTACACTATACGCCTGCGATGTTGAACATAAACAACATTAATGCCAGCTGTAATAGACCCTGCTCTGCATTAGCAGACTAGCGCTCGAAAATATATGCAGAACTGTCTACGATGATTGGGGAGTACAGAACCCATGAACCACTCTGGAGCCTCTTTGTCTGTTAGGCTAAAATGCCCAAAGTTATGCCCCAATTTCTCCATCTCAGATTTTTTTTCTTGCTAAGAGAGCTATCCTTATCCGCTGGAAACTGCGTAATCCTCCTACTCTGGAAAACTGGCTAAGTGATTTGACTTGGGCAAACAACAATGAAGAGCTGTATGTATCACTGTTGCCTATAGTCATCCACCGCAAAGATATTTGGGCCTATTACGGATCTACTTTTTTAAAAATTAGATTTATAAATTTACTAAAAAAAAAATAGAAAAAACAAACACAATAATCCGTGCCTTCAATTCCAAGAGGTGGTGTGGTCCATCATTCACCTTCAATGTAATGTTTTCATTACACAACAAATGGCATAGCACCTGTTTGTTTTCCTGGGTATTGATCACTATGCTCTGCTTTTCTTAATATTATGCCTACATTTGTAATAAGCAGTCTTTGCATGAGCATACCATTATGAGGTGTAATACAGATCTTAATTTGTCAGTCGCAAGCTGCCTTGGGAGTTAATGCAGTCGAAAAATAATTAACGTGACTGTTACTAGTAATTTCTAGAACTGTTGTCCTTCCTCAAGTATTTAGAAGCAGTACATCTTTTTAAAAAACATGTTAACAATTTTAGCAGTAGTCCTTTGATAACCTAGATATGTGCATATTCAGCAAAGAAAGGCGTTAAGAGATCCTTAAAATTAGCATGACGATTTGCCAATTGATCAGAGGCTGATGTTTATTAACCGTTCACAAGAGAAGTAAACAATAATTCAGTTAGTTGATAACCTTCACTCACCGCTGACGTGTGATATTATCTATCCAAACTTGCCACCCAAGCAGTGCATTTGGACACACATGGTGCTTAAACATGTTTGTTGTTATTGTTGGTTATTAAGGTCATGTTGTTGCATTTCATTTAAATAGCCTTTGTCCTCTTGCAGGACGACATGACGGATTCCTTGCGAGATTACACCAACCTTCCAGAAGCTGCACCATTACTCACTATCCTGGACATGTCTGCCAGAGCAAAGTATGTGATGGATGTTGAAGAAATCACCCCAGAAATTGTGGAGGCATTTGTGAATGACTTCCTCGCAGACAACCTAAAGCCGGAGCCTATCTAAACAAAAAGCGAATTGGATTTTTTTATATTCTACTTAAATGGACATTATTTAAAACGTGATCTTTTTTTATCAACTGTTGGATTTTCAATGTGTTTTTCACGTGTTATAATATCAAGCCTGTTGTGGTGCCTTTTTATACAAGTCTGCCAAAACCTATTCTACAAAAGATTTTAGCAAACCTTTGAAGGTTTTTGTCAAAGCTGTAACAGCATTGGAAAACTTGCTTATGCACATTCCGGCTAGGACTGTTACTATATCACATTGAATGTTAGAAACAAGTCTGTGCTTCGGACAATGGACCTGTTGGAGAAAGTTTGCACACGTTGCATTGTACTCTTTGTGCTTTGGCCTGATGCTGCAGAGACGCTGGTCCATAAACTGATACGACAGTGATCCCATATGAGGTTGGCCTTCCTTTGTAAACGACGTGCCAAATCTGCAAAACGAACTGACTTCAAGGTGAAACAATCTCAGTGCACATATTTTGAGATTCATGTTCAAAGATTATTTTACTAAAGAAAAACGATTCACTAGTGTCTTCTTTTCAAAAACAATGCAACTTAACAGATGGAGAAGGGCTCATTTTCTAATGTGGATCTAGACGGGGTGACATCTATTTTTTTCACCCTCACTTCCCGTCTCCATGTTTTACTTTTAAAGTGCTTCCCTAAAAAGAACATTCTCTTGGTTAAGCACACGACTACCGGTTCTATGTATGTGCCTACGGTCTGATTTTTGTTGGGCATATATTGGAATGGATTCTAAAATAAAGCGCACAAAAGCACTAATTTCACAAGAATTCTTGTATTTGTATTTATTTGTTTATATAACGTTTTACGCCAAAGCGCTACACAATTGAACAACTTGGTACATAAAACATAAACAATATAACATTGGAAGCAAATTACAGTATGAATCAATCAACAAACCAGTAAGAAGAGCAATTAAACTGAAGAGAATAGGGAGAGAAGAGCAGTGGCAATGTGAGGGAGAAGGAGAGGAGGGGAGGGGAGGAGAAGGAGGAGAGAGGGGAAAGGGGTGAGAGTGGGGTACTAGGGAGTGGAGGGAGGGAATCAAGGGAAGCAGAAAAAAAGGAGGGGGAGCCAGAAGGGGAGGGAGTTTCAAGGCAGGGGGTGGAGTTTCAAGGCAGAGGGTGGAGAAGGAGAGATTTATGGGAGGTACGAAATGAGGAGAAAGTAGGAATAGAACAAATTGAGAGAGGTAGGGAGTTCCAGTGCAGGGGAGCTAGGAGCTGGAAGGAGCGGAAACGGGAGGGGGCACAAGGGGATGGAGGTACAGTGAGAAGGAAATGATCAGCTGAGCGAAGGGAGCAGGAGGGAGTGTAGAAAGTGCATTAATGTATGTATAAAATGTATCACAGTTGTATGTATCGTCCAAAATGACACTACAAACGGAAAACTTCAAAACAACAAATAAAATGCACGGTTCCATTTTACCTAGATGCATGTGTTGTTAAAATAGTCATTTTACATAACCGGCGATGTTAGAATTTGTATTTCATACTTTTCATTTGTTAATGAGCATACCACGTATCGTATGCATTTACAAGGTGAGGCACAAGTAAATTCAATTTGTAACACAGTTTAATTACCGTTGACATGACCGTACAATGGTGCCTAAAAGTGAATATGCTTATTGATTCTTAATAGGATGTGGTCATATGTGAACCTTAAGTTTGCTCCACCCTGTTTTGGGAATGATACAACACGGCTCATGATACAAACAGCCTGGGAAAATCACAGACATGTGACAAGGCAACCTTCACTAAAATTGCCACTCAGATTGCTTATTGCATTGTATCGTATGAACTGAAATTGTTTAACGTTGTGTGAAACGGGACAAGTGAAATCTCCTTCACTGTTTGGTGTATACATAATCCAATTATTTGTATAGCTTACCTATGAAGATGTGAGAATCCTGGTACTAAAGGTACATACTTTTTTACTGTACCAAATTTTAAATTCTAACTGTTCAGGTAAAGTATGGTTTTTACTTTATTTTTCACAGAAATGTGATATACTTTCTTCCCTCTACCTCCCATCCAAACTCACAGGCCACCATAGACCTTTCCATTGGTCCAACCAGCATTTTCTCAGTTCTTTGCTCCCTCCCTCTTCGTGAGCTACCTTTGGTACTCAATCTGCATTCAATGTGTTTTATCCAACCTAACATTTGTAACATTAATAATGTATTTATTTTTCCCATTTAACTGCAAGGTTTGGCTCTTGGCATTTTCAGTTTACAATCAGTTTCCACACACATACTGTAATATAGATTTTAGTATTTGCGGTTCATTACAATCTTGCTGCCTCCATGATATCAGTACACTTAGCAAAAGTGCTACTCGCTCAATTTGTTCTTTGTTTGTACTGCGAGACTTTATTGTGAAAAAAATTCAAGTAAAAATGACTGCTCTTTTACGGTTTTTCCTTTAAACTCCTGAGCCCTGTTGGTGGCAGGCAAACCATGTGGTTGCTTCTGTTAGGTTTTTGCTTCAGACCTGATTGTGTAGATTGCAAAGTATGTACTGGCATTTCATCAGGAGAATCCCTTAAAATGTTGAAATTGCTAAATATTTAAAGCATTCTGGAACACTTCTTATTTCAAATGTTTTGCATGCAGCGGATGCTCTACAAGCCACCTGTAAGTATTCAGCGCCTATGCTATGCAAGCCTGAGCACAGAGTTCACTATTAAGCCTCGTGATCTAGAGGCAGGACCCTCCAGCCAGTAGACCTGTTTCATGGCTGTTGTTCCATTTAACAAGCATGTAAATACTAAGTAACTGAAAATGTTTAGTAGGGAGGTTGTGAGTGCACTCCTGCACAGGGACTGGAGGCGACTTCTGCTAGTGTCGGGGCTCGAAATTAGAATTGGATAAGCAGGAGCTACAGGCAGCTTCCTGCGTATCCAGCAATAGCCAGTCCCCACAAGCTACCACTGGGGAACGAGGAGCTAAATCGAAACTCTACATAAAATGCAAACACATAATTGCATCCATTATTTATGACATTATGCTTTAAATGTAATTTAGATGTTTCCTAATGTGTATTTATAGATTGTTCCAAATATACAGAGTTACATTCATATAGTTGTGTGTGTTCTGTATCTGTTGGCCTGGGGAGACAAAAGTAGCTCCTGGTAACTGCTGGTGTTAAACTACCCAGGCTCTTCTAAGCTCTAAGCACAAGCTAAATAGCTTCCAGCTCCCCTCAATTTTCGAACCCTGCAGTGTTGTCTCCATTCCCTGTGTCTCTAGATTCATAGGATGACCTAGCTTTCAGGCATATGGGCTCAATTTAAACTAGTTGACGTTGGGTGTACTGTCATGCCAGGCCATCAGGCTCTGCCCCTCTAGTCTTCCACTGTTCCTATACCTAATTGCCTTACCGCTTGTGGTGAGTCCTTCCTTGCAATATTTTTCTCTAGTATTTTTTACCCTGGGCTCATTGCAGTTGACGGCTGAGCTTAACCCGCCAACCGGTTTTGGTTCTTAAGAAAAGGCATGTGAAGCCCAGATGAATACTCTTAATTTTGTTAAGTCTCACCTCTCCGTGCCTTCCTCCTCCAGCGGGTGACCTTTGACTCTATATGACATCCTTCACCAGAGGCAGGCCTGAGGTGTGCTCGTTGCGGTCTAGTCCGACCACTTGCTCTTTGTACAGTGGTATCTCCAAGTGGGACTTGTAGAAGTCAGAAAACCTAGACTCTAAGATCTCTGAATTCCCACCACTACAGTAGGAGTCACAAGTCAAAACATCCTTCCAATCCTTGTGACTAATCCCTGGCCTTCGGACAGCCACATTGAGGGATGACATCCGCTTTGTTTGAAAAACATATGGAGAGACATGAGGACCAACTCTGCAAAAAAAGCAAACCAGGTTCTCGTCTGTCCTGGCCTCTTTCGTGCATTTCTAGTCAAAAATGACTGCCGATTCTGTACTGAGCATGTTTCTCCATACCTCCTGAGTTAACATTGGTCAGTGCAGTAGAAACTTCCTTGGAATCGTAAATGCCTAAGGGATCCCAGCATAAGGTGTGAAACCTGGAGTCTTCAGGCCTTCTTTTATATAGTGTTGTCCTAGAGCACCCTTATGTTACATGGTCTCCCTTTTGGAAACCACTGACAGGTTACACAGCCCTTCATCCCAGTGTAGTGTTCTGGCTGGATCTTCTCTCACCCCATTCAGGGATTCTGTTGCTGGACTCTCTTTCTACTCATAAGTATCCACCACAGTTATGGTACCAGTTGGCAGCAAAAAAGTAGACCACTTCAAGTGTTTGGGTTTTCATGAATTTGGTGAAGGTGGCATAGGCTTGAGCTGTTGAAGGGTGTCTGCTGAGAAACGTACACTGGAGGTGCTACATGGGTAAGATTCCAACAGTGTACATTTCTCAACAGATGACTTTTATGAGACAAAGCTGCTGCCACTTTTACCAAATTCATGACACCCAAAGTTATCAGGGCACGATGTTCAGCAGTAGAATGCCAATTCTCTAACACACGACACAGCATTTAGAAAAAATCCTTGGCTTACCCACACTCTGCCCTCTTTCTTGCCATCTGTGCTTATCTGGACTGCAACAGCTACACGACATCCTCAAACTACTTCTTGTAACTATCCAACCGGCTCCAACCAAAAGCATTGTTTACGTGTGCCTAAACACTAATGGAAATGGCATAAATCGCTCTTTTCGACACAGTTTCATAACCTAACATAACATTTACAATGATATAATTTGTCAAGCAACTCCTATTTGCAAGGAACGTCACTATTCCGTGTTGCTAACAGGAAGATTGACACCAAGCACAGAGCTATGACACATAACCCTATAATCGTGGGTGGGGGTAAAATAAGTTGCAAGCTACAGGACCGGTATAAAAATTCACTTGCCCCTTCATTTCTGCAGATGCAATCAGCACACCATTTCTTGCTCGCCAAGGGTCAATTATCATTAGTCAATGGCTAGTGGCAATTGCACATTTCAAAGCTTGCTGTGCTTTCTCTGACCACCAACTCAAGTAGTCTTGGTTTCAGCAGCCCTTGGTAAGACTTGGGCTCAAGCCTCTCTAGCCTTTCCTTCTGTACAAAGAAGCTATATATCTGGATGCAACATCTTGGAAGGTCTACGAGATGCAGCCTTGTACTTCTACCAAGCCAATAAAAGTACAGTACTTAAATGTTGCAATCATACCATTTGATTAGGCCCTTTACAACTTTGATGACAACTTTTCCCTTGATGGGACAGTATTCCTTTCTAATGCAAACCGTGGTTAGCAGCCTTCTGCATGATGAATGCTGTGCTGCGTAATGGGGACACAGCCTGTGCAGGCATGACACTGGAGATCGGCATAAGGAGAAATACCTTGTATGTGCCTCGTTCCTTTTTTAGTTCACTAAATGTTTATTAATAAAAATACAAAACCAAAAGCAATAAGATTTTACAAATGCACAAAATAGAATACTCATTATCAATACAGCGTAACAAGTATATATTATACATGATTAAAGAATTCAAAATCTGTGAATAACAGAAAGCATCTTATTATAAATCTATTGAAAAGTGTCCATTATAAGTACTTCTAACATTTCAAGGGGTTCATATATGCAGTATAAGACAAACCTTGTAAACGCAACAAATACACAAAACGGACAAGGATGAAACCTATAATCACAAGATACAACAAGATGTAACTGATAAAGACTAAGCAGTTGAAGGAGGCTTCGGTGTGTCCACATCTTTGTTGTGTAGTGTGACGAATCACAGGTATTGGACCCGTCTCCCCAAAGGGGAGCCACCCCCATTGAGACTAGGTGTGCCCACTTATGGGTTTGGGAAAGAGTAATCTCAGTCGGTGTGACTCCCCCTTAGAGGACAAGGACTCAGAGCTTTTATCAAGATCTCCCCCAAATACAGAGTTCTCTGCCTAGATGGTCACCTCTGAAATCTTGTAATCAATGTAACTTAATTTTGAATGGATTGTGTCCTCCCACGTATTCCTTATCTTTGATAAATCAATTTCCAACTTGCTGGTCTCGGAAAAAAAATTCACAGTAAAGGGTGCTGCGCGTCGACGTCCCTCGAGTCGGTGTCCCTCGAAGGCCTCTGTATCGGCGCTGACGTCATCATAGGTATATATAGTCTTGCGCAGCGTCCGTTGTTCAGTTACGTTTTTCCATGCTTCGTAAGCCTCGGAGACGCAATGCTTGTTTCTTCTACTCATCGAAAATCTTCGGAAATCTCAATATCATACAATGGCATCTTCGTCCGAAACATCGACGCCACAATCCGGCTTCAAAAAATGTCGAGATTGTGGTAAAAAGATGTCATTAACGGATCCTCACAGGATCTGTTTGTGGTGCCTGTTATCAGAGCACCAGTGTTCGGAATGTGAGGAATGCATGTCTATGACTGTGAAAACCTTGAAGGAGCGTTGGGGGAAGCTAGAAAGAAGTAAGGCAGTTAAATCTTCTACCCCTTTAAAATTGTCCTTGGCTGAGTCGAGACATTCGTCACCTCACCATCGAAAGAAACATTCCCGATAAATATCTCGAACCGGTTCCCACCACTCTGTGAGATTGAGACACTCTAAGAAGAGGCGTCATAGATCTCCCTCCTCTTCATCCTGAAATTCCCCAGAAAGGGTCACCTGCCCCACTAAACAAAGCTGTCCAGCTAAGTGGGAGTAATTTGGCAAGAAAATGCTTAGGGTCTTCGAGAACGCGGCCGTAACGCCCTCGGAGATGTCTCGAGGTGAAAGACCCGAAAAACAAACACGCTGTGCGTAGTCGAACCCGGCGAACAAAAACCCTCGAGAGCGTCATGAACCCTAGAGTAAAGACAAAAATTAATCGAATAAAACAGCGTCATCGACGCCATCGTCGAAGGTACCTTCGACGCACAAGTCTGTGTCATCGACCCCGATGAAGGATAGGTCCTCGAAGCCTCAAACCTCAACTGCGCCACCGGCATCAGAGGTGTCGAGGGTCCCGCCCAAGGCGTCAAAGTTGACAATATTGACGACACTGAGTAAGATTCCGGTTCTCTTGAATACATCCAGGCTCTTTTCGAGTTTTTCAACCCCATTTGCGAGTTTGTTGAGACCTATAACGTCTGCATCGACAACCACAACTTTTTCCCAAGCAGTATCCATCAATTTGGCTCCTTCTCTGGAAATGGGTTTGACCCCTTATCCAAGATCTGACTATTTCAGAGCTTTATCCTCTATATATGAGGAAGGGGAGGACTCTGACAATGAGACACAAACAAGAAGAGTACCTATTCCAGTGGAGCTAATTTCTGAGGAGGATAGATTGAGAGATCTACAAGAATCTTTACAAGATGCCAGTGGCATAGATACCTCTCCGGAGGCAGAATTTGCCAGACCAGAACCTGGATAACATGCAGGAATGCCTTACAGAGCCCTTATGCAATTTATGGGGTTGACAAAATCTGCACCCTCTTTCTAGCAAGATGATCTTACGGACATCATAGATAATGGGCCTCAAGAAGACCTTATAGTCCCTTTTCATGCTGCATTGCAGAGAATTATAGCTGCAAATTGGGAAACACCTGAAGTTATCCCTGCAGTAAATAAAAAGCTCTCTGCAAAGTACAGGGTGTCCGCTACAGACCCTGAATATTTAAGTAAGCACCCAACTCCAGAGAGTTTAGTAGTGCACGCAGGGAAGTCATCAAATAGCAAGTCGGCATACCCCACTATACCACAAGACAGAGACGACAAAAGATTTGATGCCATGTCTAAAAAGTCTTTTCAGCATGCAGTGTGGCACGTAAGTCTACTAACACCACTTGCACACTAGCTAGATTCAGCCATGGCCTTTGCGAGTGCGCTTCATCAGCGGCTGACTGTCTCCCAGAAGGGGAGGAACGAGACGCATTCTTGAACATCAAGGATGGGAAGGATGCTATGTGTGAGTCCCTCCAAAAAGGTATCGACTCTGCTGACGGCAGCAGAGCCATGGCGGCGAGTACCACAATCCGTAGATTTGCGTGGTTGCCAAAGTCTGGTTTTGCTCCTGATGTACAAGCCAGGCTTCTGAATATGCCCTTTGACGGCACCTCTCTAATTGACAAAAAAGCTGATGACGGCCTGGAGAAATTGCAAACCTCAAAGGCGGCATTAAAATCACTTGGGGCTGCAATCCGTCAAACTCCAAATAGCCCCACAGGTACGTCCTGGAGGGGGAATCCCTTTTGTTTGTACTCCGCATTCGGAAAAGGCAGAGGGCAGCCAGCTCAAAGGGGCCAGAGACGATTCACCCGTGGTATACAGGTCAAAGGTACCAAACCTGCATCAGCAGGTGCTGCTTTACCCTCAGCATCTGCGTCAGCTGCTTATAAACCCATCTGAGGTCTCACCCCACAAAAAACCAGTAGGAGGCAGGTTAACTCAAAAATCTGACGGAATGGCAGGCTATTACGTCAGATGCTTGGGCATTGGAAACCGTTGCCCAAGGTTACTGCCTGCCTTTCCTACACACTCCTCAGAGTCATCCACCACGGAACAACTCTTTGAAACTTCCAGACCCACTCCTTATGCAGGAGATTTCAGACCTGCTAGAGAAAGGTGCCATAGAACCGGTACCTGTAGCGAAGAGGAACAAGGGTTGGTATTCCCCCTATTTTCTAATGCCGAAGGACGACGGAGGATTGAGACCCATCTTAGACTAGAATTTAAAAAAATCCTCAGGAAAGGTTGAAGATGGTAACCCTTTCTCAGATCCTTCAGGCCCTCCAGTTTAAGGACTGGTTGGTATCTCTAGATCTTCAGGATGCTTACTTTCTTGTGCCAATCAATCACAAGCACAGGAAGTAACTGAGGTTTGCCATTGGCAACTTTCTTTATCAATTTCGCGTTCTGCCATTTGGGCGTACCTCCGCCCGAGGGTCTTCATCAAGCTAATGGTGGTTGTGTCTGCACGACTCAGGAGGGAAGGGATTCATGTCTACCCCTACCTGGACGACTGGTTGATCAGAACAGCATCCCCGGAACAGGCTCAGATCCATCTAGATTATGTTTGCCACTTCTTCCACGAGCAGGGCTTCTCCCTCAACTTAAAGAAGTCACCGATGATGCCACCACTGAGACTCCAGTTCATTGGAGCAGTCCTTGACACATCCCTGGGAAAAGCCTTGCCACCAGAGGTGAGGGCTCAAGATATTCTACAGATGGTCACCAAGTTTCAAAATGCCCAGCGTCTACCAGCCTTCGACTTTTTGAGGTTGCTCGGCCTCATGGCATCCTGCATTTTTCTGGTGCCAGAGGCTCACCTGAGAATGAGATCTCTCCAATGGGCGCTAAGGACCCAGTGGTCACAATTCTCAGGAAAGATGTCAGATCTCCTGTTAATCCTGGAAAGAGTGGCTCGAGACCTTCAGTGGTGGGCCTGGCAAGAGAACATCTTGAAAGGAGAAATATTTTGGCAACCATGGCCGGAGATAACAGTAGTCACGGATGCTTCACTCACGGGGTTGGGAGCCCATGCCAACGACCTGTCCATCAACGGTTGTTGGTCTCCATTGGAGTCCAGACTACACATCACCCTATTAGAGCTGAGAGTGATCAGACTAGCGCTGAAGGCTTTCCGGCCATCCGTACAGGGAAAGAATGTCCTGTTAATGACGGACAACACAGTGGCCATGCGTTACCTCAACAAAAGAGAAGGCGTAGGGTCACTGCCACTGTGCAGAGGCGCGATGCAGCTCTGGTTCTGGGCAATTCATGAAGGAATCTCTCTATTGGCAGTTCACCTAGCCGGAGAGAAGAACTCAACAGCGGACGCTCTGAGCAGGCAGAACAGTCTCCCACGAGTGGGAACCAGCTCAGGAAGTCCTTCAAGAGAGCTTCGTCCTTTGGAGAACCCCTCAAGTGGATCTGTTTGCCACCAGTATCAACCGGAAGTGCGATCAATATGCTCAAGGGAATTTCCCCTGAGATGAGCTGTGGGGGACTGGGAGTTTCCACTTCTGTACGAGTTTCCTCCATTCCCCGTCATTCCTCAAATGATCAGGAGGTTGAGGAGATTCCGGAAACCTATGATCCTAATTGCCCCAGATTGGGCCAGGAGAACGTGGTACCCAGATCTTCTAGACATGTCCATCTGTCCTTCCGATTCGTCTTCCGCAAAGAGAGGATCTTCTCTCGCAGAAGGGAGGTTGGGTTCTCTATCTGGATATCAGGACCCTTAATCTTCACGCCTGGTGTCTGAAAGGTTGAGATTGAAGGATTGGGACCTCCTGGATGCCGTAATGGAGGCGTTGCTTTCAGCCAGAAGGCCAGCAACAAAATGTTTATACCGCTGCCATTGAAACAAATTTTGCAGCTGGTGTAGAGAAAAGAATATTGAACCTTTTTCATGTAGTACACCAATGGTATTATCTTTTTTGCTATACTTGGCAAATTCAGGTCTTCAAGTTGGCAAAATCAAGGGTTACCTCGCAGCACTGTCAAATCTTTAAGCGCACTGCGGAGGAGCCTTCATACTTCAAATTGCCCATAGTCATTCAATTTCTGAAAGGGTTAACTAATGTCTTTCCCCCAACTCCTTTTCAAGTTCCACTGTGGGACCTAAACCTAGTCTTGCAATTTCTAATGGGTACTCCATTAGAACCCCTTCATTCCTGTTCATTAAGGTTTCTCACTCTTAAAACAGTCTTTCTAATGGCTTTAACTTCGGCCAGAAGAGTGAGTGAATTACAAGCTTTGGCTTGCAAACCTCTGCGTGCCTTGAGTTTTTACATTAGCAGACTTGCGAGGATTAGGCAAGCAGACCAATTGTTTGTGGGGTATGCAGGGCATAAGTTAGGTTTACCTATTACGAAACAGACCATCTCAAGATGGATTATATTAACTATTATAGAGTGCTATAAATTGGCAAGAAAAGAGCCCCCGCAACACTCAGGGCTCATTGAACCAGGGGTATCGCAGCCTCGTCAGCTCTTCAAAGAGGAGTTCCAATTAAAGACATGTGTGGCTGCCACATGGTCGTCTGCACATACTTTCTCCAAATTCTACAGCCTTGATTCCTCTTCTAGCCAGGAGACTGAGATTTGGAAAAGCAGTGTTGCACTATGTGCATCTTTAAAGGGAAACATTTTTTTCACCTCAAAACGGAACTGAGCAACGGACGCTGCGCAATACTATATATACCTATGGTGACGTTGGCGCCGATACGGAGGCCTTCGATGGACTCCGACTCAAGAGACGTCGACGCGCAGTGCCCTCTACTGTGAAAAGGTTTTCCGAGGCCAGCAAGCTGGAAATTGATTTATCAAAGATGAGGAATATGTGGGAGGAACATCCAGTCGAAAGAACGTTACAGTTGGTAAGTAACTTGTTCTTCTCACTACAGAGACACATAAAAGACATTTCAACCCTCACCTGGAGGAGGAAGAGACGAGCTGACGTAGAGTCAGTCGGCTGTGGTGGAGAGGCACATAGCAGCCGCTGCCATTGTGTGGGACCAGCGCTGCCTGTAGTTGGGACCACAGAGTGTATGAGGTGGGCAAGCAGCGCAAAGTACTTCATTGCGGTCAGGAACGCTGACCGAGTCAAGTTATCCCCTTGTGTCCTGAGAGACCCCACCAAAGCCAGAGAAAGCACCAGGGAGTTCTTAAGGTCACCATTTGTAGAAACCAGAAATAGCATTGTTGAGCCAGCGAGAAAGCTGCCGCTGAAGAATGCCAACAAGTGCCCTGAACCTCCCCAGAGAGAGACACCTGAAGTAACAAGTATGCGGTTTAAGCCTGAGAAAGGGAGGTGGCCGAGAGGTGCAACGCTTGGGAGAATGCTAATCACCGACCCCATGCAAACCAACGCAGATGTATAGGCGAGAAGGATATTACACTTAAGGAGAAACCCAAGCAGGGTCTTAGCCAATATGCTAGAGGGCCTAATGAAGATCTAAGGCCCAGTGAAGATGTAATCGACCAAACCAAGATACGGATAACAAGGTGCACGAGGAGATGCTGAAGAGAATACTAACCAAAACACAAAGTGACCACAATCCTGAGAGGGGGCGTAAAGGCCCTTAAAAGGGCACTGTCAAGCTATATCACAGGTATTTGGAAGGGGATGAGAAAAATAACATTTTTTTACCCCAGGGAAGTTTCTAAGTTTGTTAAAGACTGAAGACCAACTCATTGGAAAGGTATTATGAAGGGAATCATATTTTTATGAACTGTGTCAAATCTAAGCAACTTTTGAGCAATGGTCAAACACCGAGAACTGTGACAAACCTTTATTGGCAATAATTGTTAACCGAGAAATGGTCAGCCATCATTTGAGGAACGTTTATTTTTAAGAATGTTAACAGAGGAGGCAGTCCGCTACAACCCAAGTCTAGCAGGCATTTACTTTATTTATTATAATTTGTATATAGCATTAGAGCCATCTTAATTAGATTAAGATTCAGACTGAAGACCGATCTGTTTGTGTTGACAAAACATCCTAATGAGCACCTTAAGTTCTCAGTTGCAGATAAGGAACCTCATAGCAATAGGCACAGGTAAGACAGTTTTTTATTTTTTATTTAAGGTAATAATAATCTTGAATGTCCGGTGGTCTGACTCCTATTTCTGGCACACCACAGTATGTTCAACAAGAATACTAGATTAGTGTCACCCTAAAAGGGGGTGAAGTGCAGAGGACTCATGGCGGCTGGAAGCCTCGCTGGAACGCCGTAAGCACAGACCGGTGAGTCTACCTATGTAGGGGGACAGAGTGACAGTAGGCGAGCACACAAAGCTTGTATAAGTTTTAAATGAGTGCCGATGTGAATGAAAGCAAGTATTTTTTTAATAGCGATTCGAATGAAATTAAGCATCACTTTTTGAATATCGATCTGAATAAAAGGAAGTCTTTTTGAATACCAAACTGAAAGAAAGCAATTGCGGTTGAAAGCAGTTGTGTGCAATCCCCTTATAAAAAAGGAACTGTGTAATTTGAGAGAATAAGTATTGGCAGGTGCCATGAGAATATAACGAACTGTGTAGCCTATGAGAACAAGCCTTGGCAAGCGCTATAAGAATCTAAAGGCATGAGAATATAAGAAACTTTGTATCCTAAGAGAACAAGCATTGGCAAGCGCCATAAGAATCTAAGGTACTGTGTAACTTGAGAGAATAATCAGGTGGCCAGAGCCACAGGAATATGTGAAAGTGTAACAAGTGAATGGTGGCAAATCCAGCAGTGATAACGCATTAGGAGGATGTGAAATGAGTACACCCACCTAAGGAAATGCCACTTAAATCACTTAAGTTTTTGATTGAATATAAAGGAACATTTGTGCGATCTGCATTTAAGGAACTGAGCCTCTATGAAATTGGTGACAGGTAACCAAGCCAGAATTGTGGTGTTTTGTAAATTTGAAATACTTGAAAGCTTGGGGAAGGGAACACTTCTTTTTGTAATGTGAACTATCTTGACATTTGCGGAAGGGAACCCCCCTTTTCCAACCAAGAGCTGGAAGAAGCTCTGAACCTTTATTTTACTTATTTTGATGCTGACATCCCTACACAATGTATACAATTAGATGTGAGGGAAGGTATAGGTTCTGGACACAGACAGATATTTGTTTTGGACTTCCTGACACAGATTATCATGTTTTATTTAGGTAGGGAAATCCCACCTTAGCATAGGGTATGTTAGGCCTTTTTCCAACCCTTTTCTTGATTTCATAAAGGTTTCTAGCCCAGACTTTATTCAGTTGTCTGTGTACTTTGATGCCTTCACCGAGGGCAATGGTCAGCAGTGGATCTTCAAGTAACCAAGGGAGGAAATATTGGGGATCAGATCACGCAGTCTGAGGTATGGTGGGGACTGGACGTTATTTGGTCCTAGGTGTTGGGGAGGAGCCATTCTTTGAAGAGGGGTTCTGAAGATCCTCCCTGAACTATAAAAGCGAGGGGGTGAATCTGATGTTGATGGGGAAGGAGGTGTCAGAGTCTTGGGATGTAGACAGAGAGGGCCTGTCTTCGGTTTTGTTTCTTCCTGCACCACTGGAGTTCAAGTCTGCACATGTCCTTACTTCTGGTGGATCGTAGACTTCCAGAGATGCTGAGTTTCTCAGTGAGGCTGCTTGGGTACTTCGATGTCCTTCAGCCTTGAATATGATGCAGTGGTATTTGAAGATGTGGCCTTGCAGCATGACCCTGTGCAGTTACATGAGGGTTGGTGTGATGTGGTTGAATATGCAGAGTCCTTTGAGCTGCAGGACATCTCGGGGGATCCAGGATTATCGCTGGAATGCCTTCTAAAAGTGCATTGCCAACATCAAGGTGGGAAAGGACCATGGCTTGGACAGCAGATCTGAAGAGGTTTTCTAGGATGGAGGGCTTGATTTTCCCCAGAAGATAATATGTAAAACAATGATAGGGAACATAATAAACTTCATAATAATTTTCTGTTATTTGAACAGATGTAACATAATTCCAGTGGGCAAGTAAAGCAGTCTGTTCAACGTAATTCAAACTGCAGAAGAGAATATGAAAAACAATGACAGGGAAAAAACAAAATGGACGATAAAATTGCATTAATTGCAGATTTCCTATGAGGATCTAATATTTCCAAATAATAATAAAAACTGAAATATGGAAGATTCTTCGTTGTGCAGTGCACAACTCCTTCTGAAATGCCAATTCACATTTACATTCAAATATGATATGGACAAAAATTGGATTGGGAGAATGGCAAGACAGACTTGTCTCTCCATGTCTATCATTATATCTGGAGATTCTTTTCAGGGTGAAAAAAGACCTGATGATTAAGAAAAGTTAGGTAAATTTACACCATACGAGACTTGTCAGCCTTAAATCAAACATTTCCAAATGTTAGTTGTAGTTTAAGTATCATCAATAAGAGAACGTATGGTTTTTGTCATGATTCCTGCCCCTCTTGTCCCCAGCCCTCCAAGATGTCAGGCTGGAGCCATGCCACGATCACCTACATGGCCCTCAAGGGCCTCTCCATCCCTCCAAAGATCCACTTGGAGTCAGACTTGGCGCTTGTGGCACCAGACTCACTCACTCCCACAGGATAACATTGGGGATTGGACTTGTAGTGCTTTGATGGAGACAAGATGGATGCCCCCACATATTTCGGTTCCCAGAACTGCATGTGCGGTCTAGTCTTCAGCCCAGAGCCACCTGGGATACCCAGAGACTATTTAAGCCACACCCAGGCTGAGAAACATGCTTTGCGTTTTCTGCACCTGCAGCGTGATGACACTCACTGTGTTCGGATCGGTCTCCAGTAGGCCTGCATCTTTCTTCTGCGCTCAGCTCCTAAAAAAACACTGTTGGGAACAGCCTTATCTTGCGGCGCTTCTGCCCCTCAGTCATCGCTCCTTCTGTTCTGCGGGCATCTTCGGCGGTGTCATTCCCATCCCGGCACGCCGCTTCCTAAGGAAAAGGGAAAAGAACAGAAAAAAGGCATTAGTAAGCATTCTGCAAATCTTTGCTTATTTTTAAATACTGTACGAGCTTCAAACGCTTACATGAATCCCAGCCACTCTGGGGGATCTCTGTCTCCGGAACTTCTCATCCATCTACAAGAGGGAAAAGACATTCCAGGTTAGCGTGGAAACATCTAGAGGCGCCGCATACCGCGCTTACCCACTGCATTTGTTCTGCATAACCGGCATCCACGCTGAAAACGTTGCGGCACCTAAAAGACACAGAAAAAGAACTCAGTTCACTGCAAATGCCAAAGGGGTGATTCGCGCTTCGCGCTCTCACTCACCTTCAGCCCTACTCATCTCAGCAGCACGCTGCCATCCCCGGACGCCGGCCATGATCTAAGGAAGGAAAGGAACGAAGTTAGAGAACTGTTCAAAAGACTCATTATACTTACCTGTCTGATTCTTGCCAGTGCAGTAACTAGGCAGCAACAAGCCTACATCAATCAACGCGCCCCTGCGCTGAAGGCAGGAAGGAGAGCACACTATCCAAGAAAACAAGGTGAGCTGTGGATCAAAGGGAAGGGTTGGACCGCGGGGGAAAAAAGGGGTTCAAGCACACAGAGACAATAGGGAGTTAAACTCTACCAATCCTTTATTTCAGGCCCAGTCTACAGTCAAGTAGACTCCAGGGAAGTGGTCGAGGTCGTATGAGGTCAGAACAGGCTGAGTGACGTCCCTCTGGATACCAGGTGAGCGTTCGTTTTAAAGTGGTGTTTGGCCTTTGATATAGGGTAAAAAAAAGATAATTCCAGAAATTCAGCACCAGTTTTATGAGTAATCAAATTATAGGCATGTATTATTGCCTGCGAGAAGTCTGAGTCGCACATACTAAAATTTGCCATTGGGAATGAGAAAGGGATGTGAGATTTTTGTTGAAAATATGTTGAACCAATGAAATACACTTAACAAGCCATGAATGCTAAACAGTGGCATGATTACTAATGCAGATTATTTGTTATTTTACCAGAGAAAGGAATCACAAGAGGATTACATTTAAAAAGAACATCCCACTGAGCCCAATAACATCTTGGAGAAGTGTAAGCGCACAGCCTTTTTTTTTTCTTTTTTTACGAAAATCTCAAGAAGCCATTGGTGAAATTACCTTTGTATGAAAAGGATCCACTAAATCGTGCTCAATCATACACAAATATGGAATGGAGTCAGTGAAGCGAATTACTTTCAAAATGTATCAATTGTCTGAAGGACAAGTTAATGCTGACAAGTTAATGCTTCCTATATTTTGGTGGTTTATATTTATTAAGAGCAATACAAGGAATTTTTGTTCCTTAGAAATTTAGATTAACTGGGACCAAACTTTCCAGAAAACGATATCTGGGAAAGAGGCAGCATAGGAAGGGGACATAAAACAATAAGGACAAGCATAATTTGTTATAGAATCTGGTTTACCATATCAATAAAGAAATAAAGGACTATTTATGGTTGAAATCAGTGACCTTTGTTATAATGAATTTGATGTTAGGCCGGAAAGTAGTAAGGAATGTGCTTTGTGGCAAATGTGACCAAATATCTAATGTACATATTGTTGTAGGAAATGCCAAAGTCATCAAGATTAGATTGAACACAGACAATTTGTACAGGAACAATTTCAGGTTCATTAATATTGCATTTGCATCCGGACACCATTAATAGAAGGACCTGGATTTCAGAGAGACAGTCTTCATTAATATGCTAGAAGTTGAACAATACAGAAAGCTAACTGAAGCCAAATTAGGGCAAATGCCATGGCCTTTTAGGGACTGCATCATACATTTCCATGAGATCAAATACTTTTTCGGTGTCTAAGTTAACCATGAATAATGGATGAGGCAAATCTGCACCCATATTAGAACATTACACGAAAGGCGAGTGTTGGAAGAAGCACATCTTCCTTTAATAAAAACCATTTTGATCATATTCAACTACAAGGAATATATCCTACTAATCTGTTGGGTACTATATTAGCAAAATTTATCTTTTAGCTTCCAGGGGATTTTTGTCAGGTTAGGGAAGCAAAATAACAATAGTTTGAGTGAAGCATCCAGGTGCTCTTTTTCAGTTAATGATGCTAGTAAATTAATCTAGTTGAGTAGGACAAGTGACTAAATGTACAATACAAATTGGTGAAAAATCCATTAGATCAGCGTGCCTTGCCCATCTTTAAATTTCAGATGCATTTCTTCTAAATAGGCTCTTTAAGGGCAGTGCAGTCTCAACATTTAAGTTAAGGATTACTATTCTTTGAAATGTACCCTAAAATGTAATAATAGGAATGACCTGAATCGGGAGCATATAATTGTTTGTAAAATTGAATAAAAATAGCCCTAATAAAGTACTCATTGGCTATAAGATCATAGTTAACTTTGAATTGAGCGGAGATCAGATTTTTCTCTATGCTTAAAATAAGAAGATAGAAGTACCCCTGCTTTAATTGGTTTTAATCCTTTAGTCCTTCCTCAGAACTCTTTTGCGACCTCTGCGCCTTTCTCTCGCTCTCTATTCTCCCCTCTGGCACGACTAACTCTGCAGGGCACACTCTGGATGTTCTAATCTCCTCAGACCTTCCCCTTTCTATCCCTCTCACCACTCCTCTCTCCTGAAGTGATCACTTTCTCCTTTCCTCCCAGCTCACCCTTTCTACCCCCCCAGGCCAAGCCAACTCCAGCACTGCCACCCATCTTCTCGGTTATCCGACCCATGAAGCGTGTGTCGGTTGAGGCTTTCTTCGCCACTTTTTCTTCCCCCCTCCACTCCCCTTTGGCTGACTCACACCCGACACAGCGCTTTCCATGCTCCACTCTTCTATATCTGATACTCTTGATGTTCTTGCCCCTGTCATGAGGATCCGCTTGAAGCCCAAAGCAAAGTGCATTTCCTAGTATGACTCAGACCTAGTCACCCTCAAACGCATGTGCAGGGTGGCTGAGAGGAAATGGAGTGCTACATCCTCTGACAAAGTGGCCTGGCGCATTGTCCCAAGGCAATTCCGGCTCTCTGTTCACACCGAGAGCTTGCATCCAAGCCTGTCTCTCTGCGGCATCTAACAACTCGGCCAAACTCTTTAAAATCTGCAAGTAACTGGCCAATCCTGCTGCAGTCTCTACCTCTCCTGTCCATTCCCAGGCCCTCTGCATGGCTCTGGCTTCTCATGTAATCTCTAAAACTCAGGACATTTTGTCTACTCTCTCTTCCTCTCCCCCTCTACTCCCTGCCCTTACCCTCGCCACCCCTCTCTCCTTCTCTGCCTTTCCCCCGTTCTCCCCTGACGAGGTTTCTAGACAAGTCTGATCTATGAAAGTCTCATCAAAACAGGTTCATCCCTGCTTCTCCAAAACCATCAAGGACCACATTGAATCCCAGGCTCCTGCTCTGGGCAACTTCTGCAACCACTCATTTGCCACAGGAGTCTTCCCATCCCCCCCTGAAGCACTCCCTTGTGCACCCTCTTCTTAAAAAACCCTCTGCCGACCCGTCCTGCCCGGTTAACTATCGCCCAATCTCCATCACTCCATTCCTGGGCAAACTCCTGGAAAGGCTGGCCATCTCCCAGCTTAATCTTCACACTGAATCAGTGATTGTTAAATTCTCTGGACTAACAACTGCCAAGCTTCAAACCAGCATTACTGAATAATGATAGCAGTAGGGTTTGAGAATGATGGCACCAGTGCTTTATGTGCAGTGCAACACGCATTTTTGTGTTGCCTATTATTCCTGGGAGAACACCTATGAGTGCTAGCTTATATAGATTCTCAATGTAAGGCTAGTGTGTTTAACTATTTTTTGGGAAGCACCAATAAATTCAAATAACAGTAAAAAAACAAAAAATCTTCACACAATCTGTTGGTTGTCTTCATGACCATCAGTCTGGCTTTAGAGCTGCCAGAAGCACGGAAACTGCTCTCCTGAACATCCATGAAGACCTGCTCTCCAACCTTGATTCCAACACCCCCTGTGTCCTCATTTTACGTGATCCCTCTTCTGCCTTTGACACAGTCAACCATGCCATCCTGATGAAACGTCTCCCTGATAACCTGGGTATCACCGGTCAGGCCCTGGCGTAGCTGACTTCTTTCCTCTCTAATCGACCCTCCCAGGTCCAACTTGGGTCCTTCTTCTCCTCTATCTTTACCTGTGGTGTCCCCCACAGGTCTAACCTTGCTCCCTGGCTGTTCAACCAATACCTGGCACTTGCTGCCCACATCATTGCCGCTCTCTGCCCCAACTTTCAGTGCTATGCAGATGACACTAGGCTCATTTTCAGGCTACCCTCGGCCACCTCTTCCCCGTCTCTCATCTCTGACTGTCTGCCATCCAGGATTGGTGTGCCGCCAATGATCTCTGCCTCAATGCCAGTAAGACAGAGATTGTCCTCATATGCACACCCGCTCCCTGCTTTCCTGTCACTCTCTGGCCAGTCTCTCTTGGCCCTCTTCCTACTCCCACCTGCAAGGCTAAAAACCTTGGGGTCCTATTCGAATACACACTCTCCTCACATCTCTGACGTCTCTAAGAAGTCACACTACCAGCTGCACCTCCTCAGAGCTATTCTTACTTTCCTCTCCTTCCCCCAGAAGATCACTGTCTCCAGAGCTCTGGTTATCTCTAGGCTGAACTACTGCAACAGCCTCTTTCTAAATCTGCCTGCTTCTACTCTCCGCCCTCTACAACTCATCCAGAACAGGACTGCAAGACTTGTCCTTGACCTCAAGCCCAGGGGCTGTATCTCTCGAGGACTGAAATCTCTACACTGGCTCCTAGTTGTTGGAAGGATTAAGTTCAAAACCCTCTGCATTGTCCACAAGGCTGCCTGGGGTCTCACTTTTAACTCTCTATTCCTAAAATATCTTCCTTCTCGAGCTTCGCTCATCCGCCCCCAACTCCCTCAGGGTCAGTCGCTTCTCCAAGCAACAAGTTGGTGGTAGATCTTTCTTCGGCTGGGGCCTACCTCTGGAACAGCCTCACTGAAACTGGCGGAGAACCATCTCTAGTTCCGGAAGCACCTCAAAACCTTCCTCTTTGCTTCTGCTTTCTTCCCTCCTGTCCCCTGCGGAACTCGTGGCTGAAACTGCACTGGTTACCTGGCCACCCTCTGATCTGCAGCCCACATCCTCTCCCCCGCCAGTTGCACACCTGCACAGTCTCCCTCACAACCCCTGCACTTGAGGACTGTATTCTGTATCTCTACAATCCCCCACCAGCACTTGACACCTGATGTCTGCACTTACCCTTGCACTTGCCACCAGGTGGCCCTACTTCTATTATTGTTTCATTTATTCTATTTTACTCCTACGTCCCGTCCCCTTTCCTCCATACCTGTGGGACATCTCTCTGTCCCGTGGGACGGGACCGGAGCACTTTGTAAAACGCATCCAAATGTTTTTTCAAAAATGTGTCCCTCCTCTTTCCTGCGTGGGGCCCTGCACGCGGCCGTAACCCCGCCCATCTTGGCTCCGCCCTGCACATCGACCATCAGTCCTTTTCGCCGCTTGATCGGGGCCGGACGCACTTGCATCCTCAGAAGTTTTTCTTCCCTTTTTCCTCTCTGGCTCTCGCTAGCATTCGTTTACTAGTCTGTCTATGTCTTTCAAGCTAGACTTTCCAGATTGTTCGTGTCACCGTCGCTTCGCGAGGGCGGATCCCCATCCTCTTTGTTTAGAGTGTTTGGGTCCGGATCACCATTGGGACTCCTGTTTTTACTGTGACTCCCTTTCGGTCCGGGCACTTAAACGTCGGTTGGAGCGGTGGGAGGAGGTGTTCCGACGAACTCCTCCTTCACATTTTCAGGCGTTCATCGACGAGAGGAAGAAACGCCCGGTAAGTTCTATACTTTTCAGAGCACCATGGCCGGGGGATACCTTTCCGGGTTCCTCTCGGTCCGGGAGGGGTGTTGATCGCTCTGTCACCGGGGTTCGCCCTGAGGTGCCCGTTGGGCCTAATAAATCTACCAGAGTTTTCTCCGAGGGTCTCCGTAAGGGGCCTGTGAACAGCGGAGTATGCTCCAAGGCCCCTCCTGTGGGGGCTGTTTGTAGACCCAGTTCTACTGAATCGTGGGGTACCGGAGCTCGCTCTGAGGCCTCTGTCGGCTTCCCTCAAAAACAAGACCGGGGTGTGCCCCGAGGCCTTGGCTGGGCTGGTTGTTACCGAACGGATGTTCGAGGCCCGTGCAGATAAGGCTGTTACGGGGCCTGGGTCCGAGGTCCCTCGTTCAGAGGCTAAAGCTACCAACAGTTCTGAGAGGCCGGACAAGGCTTTGTTAGTGAAAGCGGTTGCTCACCGTTCCCGCTCTTGTGGTGATACCAGATCTGTTGAGGGGGCAAATAAGCAAAGTTCTTCTTTTACCGGCAGTGCCGAGGTCCTTCCTTCGAAGGCTAATTGGGCGGTTCGTATGTCACAAAAACATTCCAGGGCTCATAGTAAAGGCTCAGTCGAGGTTCCTTATGTTAAGGCTAAGATTAAGACCCCTGATCCATCGACTGGGACCCCTGCCTCACTTCCTCACGTGCCGCAGTTCCCCTCAGATGAGGACAAAATGGTGCCCGTTCCCGCCACGACCACAGTGGCCATTTTAGGTGCTACCCCTACAACTACGTCATCGGCCTCTGGTGTAGGGCGCAGTCCCTTGGCTGAACCTAAGGTCCCTTGTGCGCATCCTTACTGGCCGGTTTATGATTGGAACGTCCGGATGCCTCTTCCGCACTATGTTTCGTTGCCTGCGGGGGCGGCTCCTTTGATTTATGTGGATACGTCGGTGGAGGGGCTGGTGTGGCACCCTTCCCTGTTACGTCCCTGGATTTGTCCACCTCATGAGAGTCCTCCTCAGGTTCCGAAGCAATCTCCTGAGGACGCTTTTTCCGGTACTTTTCAAGCGCTTATGCGCACCGACCCCATGAGGGAATAGTTCAAAGGGCTTTTCAAGGAGATATGTCCACCTGTGCCTCTGGCTCCACCCGTTCCTCCGGTGGTTCCGCCGGCACCACCCTTGCCTGTGGTGCCTCCTCCGGCTCTTCCGCCTGTGCCTCCATTGTCCCCAGTGGACAAGGCAGTGCCTGACACGGCTCAGCAGGATCCTGACCTGTCAGATGACCCTCAAGGCGATCAGGACAACGAGGACCTTACCCGCTCTATCAGAGCCTTTCATGACCGGGTACTGGACATGATGAGTTTCTTAGATATTCCGGTGCCCGAGGCACCCGCTCCGCAGGAGGGCGTGCTTTCTGGGGCGTTCACCCTGTCTCCCTTGGAGCGTACCGGCCTGTTCCTGCAGAAGGACGTTCTGGCCGAGGTCCGAAGAGTCTGGGAAAAGCCACACTTAGGACTTTTTGTCAATAAGAAGATTGACGCAAGGTACAGGCTGCATTCTTCGGAAGAGGTGGCCCTGTCGTCTTGTCCGCCTCCCTCCTCCACAGTGGTGGCTGCGGCTACGTTGCAATCCAGACCTGCAGCATCCTCTTCCACGACAGCTACTCAGGTCTTGGGAAAGGAGGATAAGCTCCTGGACTCCCTAGGGAGGAAAATCTTTGCCAACTAAACCTTGCAGCTCAGACAGGCCAACGCTGAGTTGATATTGGCGGGAGCTAACATGCGGTTGTGGGAAGGTCTGTGGGAGTTTGAGCAGCACATCCCGGTCGAGAAGTTGGAAGACTTCAAAGGAGGCCTTTCCGATGCCAGGGTCTTGGCCCAGGATCTCCTGGAGGCTGCGGCTCACCACGTAGACACCTCGGCTCGGGGCCTGATGATTGTCTCTGATACCTCACGGCAGGCGTGGCTGCATGCCACTAAATTTTCTAAGGAAGTGCAAGACAAGGTGTTGGACCTTCCATTCGATGGTAAGGAGCTTTTTCATTCTACTACTGATGTAGAGCTCACCAAGACCAAGGATAGCACTCAGACGGCTAAATCATTGTTCTGGTCAAAGCTCCTTTCAAATCCCAGAGACCGTTGTCGCAAAGTCGACCCTCCTCTGGTTTCATGGGCTTCCTCGACCGCAAATCTCGCAGAGTGGATACTCCTGCGAGGAATAACCGCCGTAGACGACAACGCACGCAGTTTTTCTCCCTCTCCTCAGCCTCCTCATCAGGTTCAGGTGGCACCGCCACCGATAAACCTGCCAAATGAGGGTTTTCAGCGCTCGCACGAGACCCCGGTGGGAGGACGTATTGTGTCTCATTGGGAAGAATGGCATACCATCACAGAAGACAGATGGGTCTTATCAGTCGCTCGAGCGGGCTTCCGCTTACCTTTACCCCCTACCCCACCCCTCAACCCTTCCTTTCAGCTTTTGGGCTCACCCTCCCTCAAGGCCGAAGTTCAGAAACTTCTGGACCTCAGAGCTGTGGAACCCGTACCCCTTGGGGAGCGAGGGTAGGGCTTCTACTCCCGGCTGTTTACGGTGCCCAAACCCAACCAGGCTGGCCTGCGCACCATCCTAGACCTTTCCCAGTTCAATCTTTTCCTATCCCAAGAGAAATTCAAGATGATCACGCCCAGCCAGAAATGCTCCTTCTTACAGATGGGCGATTGGCTCAGCGTTGTGGATCTTCAGGACGCGTAAATGCATATCCTGATTTGGAACCCACACAGGAGATATCTCCGCTTCTCTTTGGGAGAGGAACACTTCCAGTTTCGAGTGCTTCCTTTTGGCCTCAGCTCGGCGCTGCGTGTCTTTACGAAGATGATGTCAGTGATTGCGGCCTAT